>NC_135713.1:121014915-121355411 GCF_964656455.1 Halichoerus grypus
GAACCATATAACTGTTGAACTTGAAAAGAGCTGTGTGATACCATTATTTCATCACAAATTTTAAGAACTTTTTTCTTTTTAAAGTTACCTAATTTTTCAGGGCGCCTGGGTGGCTCTGTTGGTTAAGCATCTGCCTTCAACTTGGGTCATGGTTGTAGAGTCCTGGGATCAAGCCCCGCATCAGGCTTCCTGCTCAGCGAGGAGCCTGCTTCTCCCTCTCCCTCTGCTCCTTCCCCGAACTCATGCTCTTTCTTTCTCTCTCTCAAATAAGTAAATAAAGTCTTTCAAAAATATTAAAAAATAAAGTTACATAGTTTTTCAACCACATAGAGAAGTGTGGAGAATAATATAGAGTATCCATGTACCCAGCCTGGATTTAACAGATCTTAATATTTCGTCATGTTTTCTTTGGATCTTTTTCAAGACTTAAAAATTTTATTTATTTGAGAGAGAGAGCGAGTGAGCGTGTATGAGCAGGGAGAGGAGCAGAGGGAGAAAGACTCTCAAGCAGGCTCCGAGCTCAGCAGAGGGCTCAATCTCAGATCCCTCAGACCATGACCTGAGACGAAATGAAGAGTTGGACCCTCAACTGACTAAGCCACCCAAGTGCCCTTCTTTGGATGTTTTTCAAGAAATAAACATAGACACAATTAAAGTCACACACTCTTCCTTGATCCCATTCTAGTCCTGTTTTTATTTTTGCCTTTTTTTTTTTTTTTTGTCTTTTCAGCTTTTAATTAATAGGTTGCATGATTGCATCATAGAAAGTTGTGTCATTTTTTTTTTTTCAGTTAATATTATGTGGTATGTATTTTCCATTTCACCACATATATTTTATAATTATTTTTATGGTCTATTTAGTATTTTGTAGAGGTGAAATGCCGTAAGTTAAACATCCCTTGCAGGCATTTAGGAAAAACCTAACTGTTCGTCAGTCTGATCAAGTCTACGTGGTGCTTTCTTCTTGATACTTGCTTCTTTGTTAGATTATTTTTTATTAATACATTCCTAGGAGTTGTATTTGTGGATCAAAAGATAACTTTAGTCTGGAATACATTACAAATTGCTTTTCAAAAGATATATCTCTTCTAAAAGAACCAAAATCAACATAAAAATGCTTGCCCAAATGAACAGAAATGATAATGTACTAGGTTCTAATACCTTCACTTCACCCAGGAAATATATCACCTAGGAAAACTTTTTCGCAATGATTCTTTCCCTCTAAATGAAATTTTTTTATTTGTCAGAGCACAAGTAGGGGAGTGGTAGGGGGAGAAGCAGGCTCCCCACTAAGCAAGGAGCCCGATGCGGGACTCAATCCCAGAACCCTGGGATCATGACCCGAGCCAAAGGCAGATGCTTAGCCAAATGAGCCACCCAGGTGTCCCCCCTTAAGTGGTTGTGTCATTTTCCATAGTCACATGTTTCAGAACACTTCCTGGTGGCAGTTTATCATTCTAAATTTTGTACTCCAAACCTTGAACTCTTAGCATACTTCCCCCCACCATCCTTTTCCCCCTCCTATTTAGTGTGTAATAGCCTTTTCTTATTTTGTGTAGGGTATCAGTTAGCAGAGCTATCAAGCCGTTTGCAGAACCTGGCCGCCCTCCAGACTGGTTCTCTCAAAAAGTAAGTTCCCAAGCAAGTGCTGTTTTATCTTTTTTTTTTTTTTTTTTAAAGATTTTTATTTATTTGAGAGAGAGTGAGTGAGAGAGCACAAGAAGGGGGAGCTACAGAGGGAGAGGGAGAAGGAGAAGCCGACTCACCATGGAGCAGGGAGCCCGCTGCGGGGCTTGATCCCTGGACCTTGGAATCGTGACCTGAGCTGAAGGCAGACGCTCAACGACTGAGCCACCCAGGAGCCCCGCAAGTGCTGTTTTAGAGCAATCTTAGAGATGTGAAGTGGGTTTCCTTCCAGGCCCTGCCCTTTAATCACAAGGCTTTTATACTGTGAAGAGGAAGCATAGTTGAGAATACCTTTTCATTTTTCCCACTGTTTGCCAATTCATCCATGTATGTTCATGTTGTAAACTTTTCTTATCTGTGTAACATAACATGTAAGAGTCTAAGCTTGGGAGTTAGAAGATCTGGGTTTAATATGACTTCATTTAGAATCTTTGAACCATGATTCTCAGTTTTCTCATTTGTAAAGTAGAGATAAAAGTTGCTTCAGGATTGTTGTAAAGTTTTAGTCGAGGTAATACCCATAAAGCATTTAGCACATTGCCTTGCATATGGTGATTACTCAGTAGATATTAACTATAAATATTGGCTATTGGGTTGTTTTTCCCCAAATATACGAATTCTAGGTCAGAAGACTCCTTTTCTCTGTCCTGGTATTGAGTTTTTTTTTTTTTTTTTAAGATTTTATTTATTTGAGAGAGAGCATGAGAGAGAGATCACAAGCAGGGGTGGCTGGAGGGAGAAGCAGACTCTCTGCTTGGCAGGGAGCCTAATGCGGGACTCCATCCCAGGACCCTGGCGTCATAACCTCAGCTGAAGGCAGATGCTTAACCAACAGAGCCACCCAGGCGCCCCCTGGTATTGAGTATTTTTAACTGATATGACTGCAGAGTAATTTGCCCTCCTAGAAAGCACTCATACCTTACATATAGTTTTCCTCTCTAAGCCTTAGTCTGATATGGTAAAACTTCGAAAGGTTGTTCCTTTCCAGGCTTGCTCATCATATTTTTACTTTTTTTCCATAGCATTGTGCTTCCCAGTACTCAGAGCTTCTAGAGACCACTGAGACCCCAAAGTGAGTACAAAGCCAGTCATTCAAGCCACATCTCTTTAGTGGAAAGTGTTCACTGAGGATGTCTGGTTTATATTTATTAATATTACTGGGTGATTAAAAATAGAGCAGAAGTTATCTATGGTTAAATGGTGGAGAGGCTCAAAGAAAGCAGTTGAGAGTGGGAACATGTTCTTTTATTCAAATGTATGTTTTTGTTTTTAAATTTTCTACAGACGGAAACGGGGTGAAAAGGGAGAAGTGGTCGAAACCGTTGAAGATGTCATTGTTCGGAAATTGACTGCTGAACGAGTTGAGGAACTAAAGAAAGTGATAAAGGAAACCCAAGAAAAATATAGGTACTTACCAGAGAGAATACCAGGTGGTTGGGAGAGACCAAAGGGGCTGACTTCTTATACTGGTCAAAATTTTTTAAATAGTAGACTAAAAAACCCAGGTAACTTATTTCTCTTTCTAGACGGCTGAAAAGAGATGCAGAACTAATTCAAGCTGGGCACATGGACAGCAGACTGGATGAGCTTTGCAATGACATTGTGATGTGGGTTATATTGTTCTTACTTTTGTACACCTCTCTCTCGTTTTACCCCCTTTTCACCTCAAGTAATCTGGCTTATCTCCTCCATCTGCCATCCCTTTAGACTTGAATGATTCTGGAAGGGAAAAGCTGCAGAGTGGCCTAGTAGCAGGGAGGGGGGAGTGACTTGTAGAAGGTAATGTGATAGAATATTTCAATGTGAGGACATAACTTAGTTTTAACTTGAAAGGTGCTTCAGTTTGCCTATGAAGAACTGTAGTTAGGCAGTACACTAAAAATTTTCCCGTTTTGGGGTTGCCCGGCTAGCCAGTCAGTAGAGCATGCGACTCTTGATCTTGGGGGTGTGGGTTTGAGTCCCACATTGGGTGTAGAGATTACCTAAAAGTAAAATCTTAAAAAAAAATTTTAGGGGCGCCCGGGTGGCTCAGTCGTTAAGCGTCTGCCCTCGGCTCAGGTCATGATCCCGGGGTCCTGGGATTGAGCCCCGCATTGGGTTCCCTGCTCAGCGGGAGGCCTGCTTCTCCCTCTCTCCACTTCCCCTGCCTTGTGTTCCTGCTCTTGCTGTCCCTCTCTGTGTCAAATAAATAAATTTTTTTTTTTTTAAACATTTCCTCTTTTGCTGGTAAAGATTCTTTTTTAGGCTTTTCCTTGTGCTAGCCTGGCAAAAAATTTCCTTGTAAGGGCACTGTGACCTACAGAGGAACTAGAGCTGGCTAGGATCATACTCTTTACTTCCCTCTTTAGGAAAAAGAAATTGGAGGAAGAGGAGGCTGAAGTAAAGAGGAAGGCTACGGATGCTGCATATCAGGGTAAACCGAATCTTTTGACTGTTTAACAATTAATTATACAGTACTGCATGCTAGTAACAGTTGAAGACTACCTTGTAAGATAGAATCCACTGATGCCGATTTACTTGTGCACTTTTCTATGTCCTCTTCTCTTTTACCAGAATAAAAACATCACTTTCTATCCAAGGAAGAAGCTCTTGGAAAATGAGTTCTGCTCAGTTCTCACTAAACTTTGGGTCCTTTTAGGACACAAAGGCTTTATAATATAGATGTTGAACATCATTAAGTTTTTAGAATTCAAAGCCCTGTAAGAAGATTAAAAATAGCCCACTCATTGGATAAGAACTTAAGCATTTGTAAGTCTAGGAATACATGCTCGGAGCCAGTGAGGTCTTTTCCTCTTGTTAAAAGCAGAAACTTAATAACTTGTTGAAGAGGATATTGAGGAGTGTTTAAACCACTTTCCTACTTCAAGGACCTTTGAGATAGTTCAGTGAGTTTGCTTATAAGTTACCTGTCTCCCAGAAGTGTTAAAGATTTCTAATCCAAACTCGTAATGCTGCTTTAATTATGCAACATCCCCATTTGTCCTTTATTATAACAGAGTAGTGTCTACTTCCATTTATTTAATCTTGAAGACTTAGTAGTTGTTGTCTATATGTTCTAGCTCGTCAAGCAGTAAAAACACCCCCTCGGAGATTACCCACCGTGATGGTCCGCTCTCCTATAGATTCTGCCTCCCCAGGAGGTGATTACCCACTTGGAGACTTGACTGCAACCACTATGGAAGAGGCCACCTCTGGAGTGAGTATATTTTTACTGCAGGTATTGATCAGCAAAGGGGCAATAAGCCAGCAGAGAGCTGAGTGATGAGGAAACCACTTTTGGCTTAGAGGCATTTTCCTCTCTTGGTATGAATGCTAAAGACTTAATTTACCATGTTCTGTGCTCTAAGATAAGGATGGACCTAAAAACATTGAGCCTTTTGACCTTTTGGGAGATAGGTAAAATATTACATTACGGAATTGTTTGTAAGTAAACTAGTCTTATAAGAGTCCTTCGGGAGGAAGCGATAGTTTTCTTGTAAATAGAATATTGGTAGTGGTTAAGCAGATTGTAAAAGGCAGGTTGGGTGGAATGTTTGGGTCATTCTGGGTTTGAGTGGGTGGAAGAGAAAAAACTGGGGAAGAAAGGAGTGGCTGAGAGCAGGAGGGGTAGAGGGTTTCTGGGCAATTTCACTCAGGACTAATAAAGTAATAGACACACTAACCCATCCGGATTAGTAGGGAACCTTCCAGAGTTTGAGAAGTCAGATAAAGGTTCTCTGTTGTCTCTTAGGTAACCCCTGGGACTTTGCCGAGTACCCCAGTCACCTCGTTTCCTGGGATTCCTGACACCCTTCCTCCAGGCTCTGCACCCTTAGAAGCCCCCATGACCCCAGTAACAGATGATTCACCCCAGAAAAAGATGCTTGGACAGAAAGCAACTCCACCCCCCTCCCCTCTGCTGTCAGAGCTCTTGAAGAAGGGCAGCCTCCTGCCTACTAGCCCCAGACTGGTATGGAGACTTCTGTGGGTGTTTGAGAGCTGTGGTGATTTAGTACTTTGGAAGGGAGTGCCTGGGACCTAAAATATGACATGGAAAAAAAAAAAAGTTCAAAAGAGAAAGAGAGCTCCTAATTAAATGTTAATTTAAAAAACAAAAACAGAAACAAAAAACCAGTAAGTTGATAGTATCCTTGGGTCCTGAGTTATCTGAAACCACAATTATTTCAGTTCTCTTCTCCGGAGAACTCTTGTCAAATAAGTTTTAAAAATTAGAGCTTCCCTTGGGTCTGAAATTACTCTCTTTGGATATTAACTTCATGAAGTTTGGTCAACTGCTAGAGCTTTTTTTGGGAAGTGGTAGTAAAGGAAAGCTTGAGTGTAGCCTTCACCTCTATTCTTCCCTGGTAGGTCAATGAGAGTGAAATGGCTGTGGCTTCTGGCCACTTGAACAGTACAGGTGTCCTCCTGGAGGTAGGCGGGGTTCTTCCCATGATACATGGTGGGGAAATGCAGCAAACACCCAACACTGTTGCGGCCTCCCCTGCTGCCTCAGGTAAGTCAACACTTTTCTGTTACCTCCTTGACTTCACAGACTTCACAGTCGATCTTAGTGTTGACTGTCTTTGGTTTCTAGCCTTCAGTAGTAAGCACCTGTCAATCGTAAATGTGAAGCCCAACTTTTTTTGGTGCTACTTTACCTGTTAAACCACATAGTGCCCCAGATTGTAAATCCATTCTTATCTTCAAAGTACTGATAGCTCTGGATGACCACAGCATAGATACTGATGAGAAGAGTGAGGTTAGTAGTGAAGCTGCTTCCCTGGGGCTTGCAAAATTATGGAAAGTGCTAGGGATACCTGAGGTTATAGTACAGGGGATTGAGATTTGAAGCCAGAAAACTGGATTTAGGTGTCAAGCCTGCCACATACTGATTTTGTGGCCTTGGATAGATGATTTAACTCGTGAACCTCAGTTTCCTCTTTTATTAATTGTAGTGTGTACTTCACAAGGATGTTATGAGAATTAAGTGAGATAGAAAAAGTAAAGTAATAAAAAAAAGCTTTACAAAATATTAAACCTTAGATATGGATATTTGAATGGTGTTGAGTTTGGGTGGTTTATAGCATGCTTAACTGCAGAAGTGACAGATCTGTTCATGCCAGTTTTTCGTGATTTTGTTGTTACTGTTAAATTTTCTTCTGGGGTTAAAACTGCCACCAATTTTTCACACACATTGTGTGTTCTAGTGCTTTGGGTCATTCCTAACCTGGAAGAAGATCTTTATTAGTAAGGTTGGCAAAAGTGAGGATATAGATAATGAGCTTATTCGACAGAGGAGTTTCTTTCATTCTTTGAGACTAAAAATTTTCTTGGTTGAGTCTTAAAGTGGCTATTGCTTCTTGTTCACGTGCTTTCCTCTTACCTCATTTTGTGTACCTGTTTGTTAGGTGCTCCCACTCTTTCCCGGCTTTTAGAAGCTGGTCCTACACAGTTCACCACTCCTCTTGCTTCCTTCACTACTGTTGCCAGTGAACCTCCAGTTAAACTTGTGCCACCCCCCGTAGAGTCTGTGTCCCAGGCTACCATTGTCATGATGCCTGCGCTGCCAGCACCGTCCTCTGCTCCAGCTGTCTCCACTCCTGAGAGTGTAGCTCCAGGTGCGTCCCTGACCCACGCCCTGAGCAGCCACTAGGTTCAAAATTTCATTTTGAGCTTCAGTCAGAGAAAGCTGACCCAAGAGCATCAACTCCAATTCGGATGCTTCTGTTCTGTTCTCCATGGACATGTACCGTCTTTATCCTTAGAAAAACAAGAATTTGAGAAGATGTGGGTGGGCGTTTATGTGTTGGGGGAAAAGGGTTAAGTATACAAATATGAGTGGGCGTGAGAATGTGTTCTCACCCTATTTTCTAGATAAAACTGGGGAGAAGAAAACATACGAAGATGTAGATCTAAGATAACTTTTTCTAAGCTTAAGTGTATGGGTACTTGACACCTGTCTATAGCCTTGGTTGATGTCCAGGTGGTCACTTGGTATCAAATGAGGTTCTGAAATGCTTTTCTCTTCCTGTTATTCAGTGAGTCAGCCTGACACTTGTGTTCCAATGGAAGCTGTGGGGGACCCACATACTGTGACTGTTTCCATGGATAGCAGTGAAATCTCTATGATCATCAATTCTATCAAAGAAGAGTGTTTCCGATCAGGGGTAGCAGAGGCCCCTGGGGGATCAAAGGCTCCCAGTATAGATGGGAAGGAAGATTTAGATCTGGCTGAGAAGATGGATATTGCTGTGTCCTACACAGGTGAAGAGCTGGACTTTGAGACTGTTGGAGACATCATTGCCATCATTGAGGACAAGGTAACTATTCAGCAAAGCCCAAAAGAATCTCTCATGAGTCCTACATAGGCTTCTCTCCTCAGCTTCTCCTTGCTTCTTGTAGTAAGAATTATGTAAACAGCAGTTCTGCTTCTGTCCATCTCCATCTCTTTAGTCCCAAAGCCCTTTGGTGCTCACATTGGTCATCTCCCCAGCCATCCCTGTGTTTCTGGTTTGCTCAGGACAGGAGTCTGTCCATTGGTTGCTTCTACTATATGGAGAAAATGGAGAGAGAAGCTACAGATTGAGGCCATCTCATTTGGTGCTAACAGAATTGAGGGACTTGGGCTTATTTCTGTGACTTCAACAGTGTGTGTATTATGGGACAGGTGGATGATCATCCTGAAGTGCTGGATGTGGCAGCAGTAGAAGCGGCGCTGTCATTCTGTGAAGAGAATGATGATCCCCAGTCCCTGCCTGGCCCCTGGGAGCACCCTATCCAGCAGGAGCGGGACAAGCCAGTATCTCTCCCTGCACCAGAGATGACAGTCAAGCAGGAAAGGCTGGACTTTGAGGAAACAGAAAACAAAGGAATCCATGAACTGGTAGACATCAGGGAGCCCAGTGTTGAGATTAAAATGGAACCTGCAGAACCAGAACAAGGCATCTCAGGTCCTGAAATAGTAGCTGGAGTTGTTCCAGCCACAAGTATGGAGCCACCAGAACTCAGGAGTCAGGACTTAGACGAGGAACCTAGAAGTATTGCCACTGGAGAGATTGCTGAAGCAGATGTTTCCAGTGGGAAAGGCGATGAGACTCCACTTACAACTGTGAAGACAGAGGTATTTAAAATCAGGGGTTGGGAGGATGAAGGGTTATACTTAGGTAAGAAGTGACTGTTTAGGCCTTTGGTTTTCCTCTTGCATTCCTGAATTCTCACATGGTTGATGTGTCCAAAGCCCACAGGTATGATCATTGCTATATAAGCTTATCCTATTCCTTGAAAGGTGACCATTAGATTCCTGTTACGTGGGCAGGACTAATTTCTTCTGTAGTTTCGTCATTGAAAAATAAACTGTCAGCTGAAGTGATGTATCGGTACTTAGGGTGTTTATTCTTTTTGGTCTTCAGGCATCTCCTGAAAGCATGTTGTCTCCATCCCATGGCTCCAATCCCATCGAAGATCCTTTAGAGGCAGAGACTCAGCACAAGTTTGAAATGTCAGGTAAATAATAAGGCCAGGAAATCTGTACTCTGTAACTAACTTGAAATCCTTTGCTTTGGCTTCTGAGGGATTGTGGGTTGTGGGCAAGTAGAGGAGGTAGAATAGGTCAGCATGGAAAGGAGAGCTGCAGGGGATTATTGTCCATAGGAAGGGGAAGGCTAAGGTGGAAAAATCTTCAGGTAGTCTTTCTCTCCTCTGCAGACTCATTGAAAGAAGAATCAGGGACTATTTTTGGAAGCCAGATAAAGGTATTTCAGACTTTTCTTTATTCCTCTTGCTGTGTGACTAGATTTCCCGATAGCACTACCTTTTTAATGAGTTATAGTAAACGTGCATCTTATTTTCTGAGATGAGACTGGTAAGGAGTTGCATGGGGAAAAGTTGCAGTGGACAGTTAGGCATACTGGCAGTACTGTGGCCACATGTGCTTCCCATCTGAGAGAGTTTGTGAACATCACACAGAGCTTTCTTATGCACATAATGCACAGCGAAGCTTTGAGATCTCCAGAGTGATTTGGAGTAAATAGGGATGCCAGAGTCAGGGAGAACATACAAGAAATCAGATTATTAGTTACACTATCCAAGGAAAATTATCCAGAATTTTCTTTTTTAGAATTACTAAAGTAGTAGTAACAAACAGATTTAAAGTAATGCGATGTGAGCTTGCTCCATCAGAGGAGACGCAAAATAAAAACTATTTTTGATAACTTTGTATCCAGGGTCAGAGTTCCTCTCAAGAGCAAGGGGAAAGAAGGAACGCCTCTTAGCTTAGTCATAAGTAAGTAGCTTTTTTTTTTCTTCCTTTTAAAAAGATCCTGGGTCTTATTCTTTGTCCAGGTTCTATATTACTTAAAAAGTGAGTGTACATTAGATGGTAGTATAAGTGATAGAGGGCTCAGTCAGGACGCAGTGTGAGGCCATTTTCTAGAACTGATCTAACCCAAAAGATCGTGTTTAATGATGCTTTGCTGGATAGCTTTGCTTGCATTTGTTGACCGGAGCACACTGTGTCTAAGGATGCCCCAGGTGAGGATGAGGAGGAAGATGGAGTCAGTGAAGCGGCCAGCCTAGAGGAGGCTAAGGAAGAAGATCAAGGAGAAGGCTATTTGTCAGAAATGGATAATGAACCCCCTGTGAGCGAGAGTGATGATGGCTTTAGCATTCACAATGCTACGCTGCAGTCCCATACACTGGCAGACTCCATCCCCAGCAGTCCTGCATCTTCACAGTTGTGAGTATCTGAGATTCTTCTTTGAGGTCAAGATAGTGAAGATGAGAAGTAGGAGGATATCTTTTCCTTCAGTCTTACTTTTTCATCTTCCCTTTCTTGGCCTGGAACTAATAGTTGACAAAAAATGATTAGGAATTTTTTTTTTTTTTGGACTTATGCCTAGTGGGACCCCTTTGTTTCTTTTATTTCAGCTCTGTCTGTAGTGAAGATCAGGAAGCTATTCAGGCACAGAAAATCTGGAAGAAAGCTATCATGCTTGTATGGAGAGCTGCAGCTAATCATAGGTGAGTTTTACCAATCAGCAGGAACATTTTCTCCTGCTCCTCCTCAGTGTTAGTGACTAGGAAAAAGTCTGGGTGTGTTTATATGGGATTGGGGGCTTTGACTTTTACAACCTTCAGCTACTTAAATCAGATGCCCTCAACCTCTGCTTCTGAAGGATAAGTCAGTAATTGCACCTTATTCTTTTTGGACAGATATGCCAATGTCTTCCTGCAGCCTGTTACAGATGATATAGCACCTGGCTACCATAGCATTGTACAGAGGTAAGCCATTATCCTTTCAGCATGCTGACTTGCCTGAATTGTAAGTTGTTCAGTCTTAGTGGATTTTTACTTTAGATGGTATATTTAAAGCAAGTGTTTTTGGTGTGAGTAAAGGTGACCCAAGTGGTAAGTTGATCATTTCAGTGGCTGGATCACAAAAGATAGTCTAAAAGAATTAACCTTCTTTATTACCTTTCTTAGCTGATACTTATTATAAAGGTTGACTTTGGTTTTTGGATTAAGTGCATGTTGTGGGGTGAGGGGTTGGCATTTCAGTCCAGGCAGCTAAGACTAAGGGTATGTATGAGAAGATATGTATGGTAATAATATATTTGGATCCAGTTGAGTCCTCTTCCCCTCCATTTACCTGTTGCTGTTGTTTTGTTTTTAGGCCTATGGATTTGTCAACTATTAAGAAAAACATTGAAAATGGATTGATCCGCAGCACAGCTGAATTTCAGCGTGATATTATGCTCATGTTCCAGAATGCTGTAATGTATAACAGCTCGGACCATGATGTCTATCATATGGCAGTAGAAATGCAGCGAGATGTCTTAGAGCAGATTCAGGTACTTTGAGGATCTTTAATGTTTTAGCAAGGATGAAATGAAAATACTCGTGGCGTGGGGGGGGGGGGGGGGCGCCTGGGTGGCTCAGCTGTTAAGCGTCTGCCTTCGGCTCAGGTCATGATCCCAGGATCCTGGGATCGAACCCCGCATCGGGGTCCCTGCTCTCTCCCACTCCCCCTCTTTGTGTTCCTGCTCTCGCTAACTCTCTCTCTGTCAAATAAATAAATAAAATCCTAAGAAAAAAAAGAAAG
Source organism: Halichoerus grypus (assembly GCF_964656455.1). Classification (NCBI taxonomy): domain Eukaryota; kingdom Metazoa; phylum Chordata; class Mammalia; order Carnivora; family Phocidae; genus Halichoerus; species Halichoerus grypus. Next base: position 121,026,680 of record NC_135713.1, read on the forward strand.
AAAGAAAGAAAATACTCAGGGGAAGGATTCATACTGACGTCAGGAAAGGGTGCTGGTGGCTTTTAATTGGAATAGTCTTCAGGGACACAGGAACATAAAATTTTGTTCTTGATGGATTTGTGTTGGTTTTCTCATGTTGGTTTGGTAAAAGAATTATGAGAACATTCTGCCTTTCTTGGGCAAATACTTCAGTTTCTGGAAGTTTTTAAATACTTGGGGGAAGTAAATTTTTTATAAAATGGTGAATGCATATTTTAAAAGTACATTAAGTATATACATAATTGACTGTCAACAAATGGTTTCTTCTTCCTTTTTATCACAGATAATCTACCTCTGTCCTATAGTTGCATTAGCAGGCACCCTTTGGGATATTGAACTTCAAGGGATGTTGTCTATATCTGCATAGTCTGCTAAATTAAATTACCTAATGGCCTTTGGTTCATCTAGGTTTTTTTCTTTCTCATTCTTAAGAGATATTTATTCTGTATTACAGCCAAAAAGTTAGAGATATTTGGCATTTAAATCCTTTAGCATGCACAACTAGAATAAAACCTAGTATGCTAAACTTTCAATCAGTCAAGAAGTATTTGAATGTTGTTTGCAGATGGATATTAAATGAAGTTCTATTTACAAAGCTACAGTTGTCTTAATTCTTTCCTACTGGATCAGGTCTCAAGGGCCAACTGTCTTTCTTTTCCCTATAGCAATTCCTTGCCACACAGTTGATTATGCAGACATCTGAATCTGGGATCAGCGCTAAAAGTCTTCGAGGGAGAGATTCTACCCGCAAACAGGATTCATCAGAGAAGGTGAGGAGACCAAGAAAAAGCCTGTATACCAGTGTTCCAGAGCTAGAAGTCTGAAGCACCCAAGGAGCCTTAGGTTACTACTTGGTACTTGGTAACTGCTGGGCTTCTATATTCCAGCGGTATACAGACATATAATTCTTTGGATGTACTCGTCCAAGCGTTGAAGACACTTGGTGTGACTGAAAGGCCCAGTCAGTCACATGAGAAATTGTGAGCTGAATGAGTGCATTATTAATTTCTCTGAGTGAGTGCTTGCAAGGTGGGGGAAATGACTTTTGCAGCAGTTGGGGACCATCAGTTCCTGTTCCAGAAAGCATAATGGCCGACTGCTTTTGGATCTCTTTCCTCTTGTTCTTGAGTTTTTAAATTTTGTCTTTGTGTGTGTGGTGCTTGTGTCTCTGTCCTGAGGTTTGGGGTGCTTGCGGCTGAGAGTTTCTGTGGAACCTGATCAGTGTTTGTTTGTCCTCTAACAGGACAGTGTCCCCATGGGCTCTCCTGCCTTCCTTCTCTCTCTCTTTGTAAGTATTGAATGGCTGCAAGGGGTGGTGTTGCCACAAAGATTCTCAGCTCCTGCTGGGGGTGGGTGGCAGAGGGAAATTCAACATGCAGACTGTGGCAATGTCTTGAACTTCTCTTTATTCAGGTCGTTGAATAAGAATCTCTCATTTTCTGCATTCCTGTCTTTCTGCATGTGTGTGTGTGTGGGCTGGGTAGGGACTATTTATGAGTTCACTGGACTGAAATGAGGTATTCTTGGTAAGGATCTGGGATGCACCTGCTCCTCAGTTTTGACTCCACCTTTTGCCAATTCTTTTCTACAAATAAGATTGCTCAGAGCAGCAGCTGCTAGCTGGCTTTTTATAAGTGTTCCTCATACCAGCAAATACCTAGCATGTAGTTTTTTTCTCTTCTCCTAATGTTAAGTTGCCTGATACACAAATACTCAGTAAAATTTAAGATAAGGATCTTAGTAACAATGAGTACCGCATACAGTAGTGGCTGGTAGAATTTGAGATAAACTTAGTAAAGCTAGCCCTAAAGACTTACTGTTGTCCTCTGTGAATTGAACGACCCTCTGACTCTGTGTTCATTATGGGGTACTGAGGCATGATGTAATGGAAGAGCATCAGCTCGAAAACCACATGATCTAAAACTCACCGGATTATCTCTTGGAACCTTGTTTTTCTCATCTGTTTGATGGAGCTAATATAATGAGGTACCTGTCCAGCCTACCTCACAGGGATGTTGTGATGATAAAATGAGATCAAGGTTTGGAACTGGCTTGAAAAAAAAATTAAAGTGTTAAACAAATGCAAGGTGGTATTTTTATTTTTAATGTCGCCTCAAAGGCAACTTATGTTCATGAGCTCTGAAAATTTTAGAGTCCTTGCATGTTAGAAATGTAAAAATGGCCTAGCCCAGCAAAAGTGTTCACTAATTCATCTTGCCTACAGGCGTCAGCCTGTACCACGGACGGAACACTGTAATCTCCCTTCTTTCTTATTGGCCTGCAACAGTGACTCTGGATCCCCAAGCAATTGGCTGGCTGTTGCAAAGCTGGTTAATAGGAACTTTTATCTATTGAAGACAGCAAAATATTGCACAAGAGGAAGGAGCTGGGCTGCAGGGAGAGAGCAGCAGATGGAAAGAAGCCTTCTGATTGTCCTGATCTCATGGAAAACACCTGTCAGGAGGTGCTAGGGAACTAGTGCCAGGGTCAGTCTGCAGGAAAGGCCTTTCTTATAGGGACCAACAGCTGGACAGGTATGTTAGCCAAGAATCTCACTACCCACTGCCCTTTCTGACCCTCCCACCTTTCTTTTACTCTACCTGTTCCTTTGAACACGGTTTGGGCCTGGGTGGGATGACTAATAGTCATTCTTTGGGACCCCAGGTGAACCCCAGTTACCTCTATGGTGGGCAGGAGCAAAATACTCTGTCCTGCTTTTCCTCTCACAAACTACTGCCAGGAGTTTTTTTAGCCCACTCTGTGGGAAGATAGATCTGTACCTCTCATTTCCTGGATTTTTCTGCTGATTCTCTTCCTTCTTCCCCAAGAAACCACATCCCCAGCATTGTTGCAACTTTTCTCTTAACCTCCTAATCAACTCACTCACGCTCCCTTTCTTTGTCTGCCTGTCATCTAGGATGGGGGCACCAGGGGGCGCCGCTGTGCCATTGAAGCAGATATGAAGATGAAAAAGTGAAGCTTCAGAGTATCCTCATTGAGCTGAACCTGAAGTAGAAGTAAACAAGATAGAGCTTGGGCTTGTCGGCCCAGTTCCAGAAGTGGAAGTTACAGAAGAGGAGGCACCTGGGCCGTGTGACATGAGCTGGGGAAACTCTCTCAGAGAGTTGGAGTAGCACAGTTGCCTGTTGTAGGGCAAAAATCATGGGCTGTGTTAATGTCTTAATGTGTAGCTAGCCGATTGTAGCTAGTTTGTACTGTCTGGTGAAGTGTACAGACTTTTTAAAAAAAAAAAACACCTGTGAAGTGTGTGTGTACACAATAAACTGAAAGAAAAGAAAACTCTAGCCTTTGGTGTGTTCTGTGTGTATATGTGTGTGTGAGAAACTTGAGATTTTTTTTCTGCATGATAATTTTTTTATCATCTGTGGAAATGAGATGATTAGAGGGGGGGAAGTGGTATTATAATATGAACTGTTCAACAGCCTGGAGAAGGTAAGTAACCAAGATTGAATTTATAATTAATGTTTTAAAGTGTTGCATTGTGTATTGAGGATGATCTTATTCAGCTTTTCTTGAATGTTTGGGAAAACTTTTCAGAGTTCTGTTCATGGCATTGCTTTTAATGAAGATTAGAGCATGGACAGAGGTAGCACTGACCTTTATCTCAGACATTTGTCCTACTTAGTGTACTATCTTTGCAGATGGTATTTCTGGGACAGTATGGCACTATATCCTTCCTGATTCTATATGTAGGGTTCTTGTGTATTTTAGAATTCATTGCTATTTGAAGGCTAGAATCAGTTTAAGAGTTGGGAAATTTATCATCTGAGTTTATTCCAACTTTTGTTACTAAATAAAAATTAACTCTGAAATGAACCAGTTATGAGCCTTTTATTATACAGAAATGGACATAGGGTATTGTCTAGTACATTGAGTTTTCTTGAAAAAGATGTGTTTAAGAAATATATTAGAAGTCACAGATCTTTCTGGCTTAAACTGTGAAGCTTGTTAGGATTCTAAGGAAGTAGAAGATACAGTGTTGTGGGGTGATAGAAAGGAATTCAGTCAATCCAGGAATTAGAAAATTAGTAACTATAGTATAGCGGCACCTAGGTAGCTCGGTTGGTTAAGCATCCAACTCTTGATCTCAACTTAGGCCTAGATCTCAGGCTCAAGCCCTTAGTTGGGTGCCACACTGGGCTTGGAGCCTACTTAAAAAAAAAAAAAAAGGAAAAGTATAGTATATTCCCAAAGTAATCTATAAATTGGCATGTGATACAAGCAGTGAAGCCCTAAAAATGGGAGAAGATTGTAGAGGAGATCCATTAAAGGATACAGACTTTGGGTTGGTAGAGAAGGTAACAGATGTGCTTAACAGCAGATTGGATTAAAGGTCAAGAAACTGACCAGGAGGCTATAGCATTTTTTCAGGAACAGAGGATGGGCATTGAGAAAAATTACTGTGGATGGAAATTGAGAAGTGGGCTTGCTTACTGAATATAAGAGAAGTAAAAAGGGTTAGGAAAATAGTGTTGATAAGGGGGAAAAGGGAATTTGGGAAAGCAAATGATTTTGGAGATAATCAGGAAGAGAAGTGATTTTAGTTAGAAATGTTGAGTTGAAGCAGAGGGTAGGGCACCTAAAGGGAATTGACCTTTGGGTACATGGAAAAAATTAGACCAGAATGCATATAAGAAGTAAAGGTGGAGATACGGGAGCTATTTGAGTAGAGATCAAAGTTGAAACCTCAAAATATAGACATTATTTTAAGTTTTAATGAGGAAGCAGAGGCCAAGCAGAACATAGAAGGATTTCCTGCAACTTGTAAAAGAGAGGAGTGGGGTGCCTGGGTCGCTCAGTCAGTTAAGAGTTCAATTCAGCTCAGGTCTTGATCTCGGGGTCATGAGTTCGAGTCACACGTTGGGCTCCATGCTGGGCATGGAGCCTACTTAAAAAAAAAAAAAAAGGGTGAGGAGAGAGGGGTAAGAAAACCAGGATAGTGTAGTATAATGAGAGGAAGGGAAGATACTTTTAAAACTTGATACTGTAGTCATTCTTTGAAGTGAGTTGGATATGACCAGAAGAATGCCACAGATAATTTTAAAGTATGTTTTGAGGATTCAGTGGTTGGTAGATTAAAAATGTCTACACTGAGCAAAATATCTCTTGTGCCTCAAATGTATTATCTTCCAGTTGAGTTTAAGGGTGATTTGGGATAGAGGAATTCTGTTCAACTAGCTATGCTCCTGTTCCTTTCTTTTGGAGTATGAGGAAACCCAAGAAAAAATTACTGGGTAATACCTCTGTTACACTGTTTGACATGGGGCTTTTTCATTTTATTCCTAATGACAAACATTTCATCTCCTGATGTCTCCCTTCAGCTAGCTTTTATTCTTTGTAATGGTGAGTAGAAAGAAGTTTTTGATCCCTTATCATTCCACTGAAGTTTGGAGATGAAAATGCCTTAGAAATAGTGGTATGAGTGAATTTATTGCATTTTTCTGTGTATTTACAGATGGGGCGTGAGTGGGTTTGGTTCGATTCGGAGCAAGACTATCCCAATGACTCTGAGCTGAGCAACGACTGCAGGTCCCTCTTCAGCTCATGGGATTCCAGTCTGGATCTTGATGTGGGCAGCTGGAGAGAAACTGAGGAGCCAGGGGCTGAGGAACTAGAGGAAAACAGCCCAGGGAGAGAACCTAGTGAGCTGCTTGTGGGGGACGGAGGCAGTGAGGAATCTCAGGAAGAAGCAGAACAAGTCAGCCGTCAGAATCTACTCCACTTTCTCTCTGAGGTAATGGGGAACCATTGTTTCCAAAGTTGAAAGAGTCTCAACTTTCTAAGAGAATACTTGCCCATACATATTTCTACCACTCTTAATATTGTTTACTAAAATGCAAGCTCCACAGTGGCAGGAACTAAGTTAATTGTTATGACTCTAGCACTTGGTGCTAATACACAATACGTGCTGAATATGTACTTTCTGACCGAATGTTCTAAGATCCCAGTCATTAGGAACCCAAGGTCATAGGAAGTGGAATTTCCGTATGCAGGACTGCCTTATGAATATCTGTTGCAATTCATTTTTCGGAGTCATAGGAGGTGACACCTGAACTCTTTGAAGGTTATAACATTATGACTTCAAGGCAATATTTTACAGTGTCCTTACTACCCTGGTTTAGGGTTGAAGGCCAGAAATAAGCTGAATTGGACACTATATTTATGTGGCAACTTCACACATTCAGAAGAACCTAGGTTAAGATAAGCGAGAATCCTTTTTTTTTTTTTTTTTTTTTGGCGAGAATCCATTTTATGTGTTGCTACTTCTTTCTGCATCATCTGTGGCGGACAAAATTTTCAGCAGTTTTCTAGACTGCCATTCCCAATTTGATCAGAGTTGACACTTGACATGAAAAAGTTAGAGCACAAGCTCTTTGAAGAGGCAAGAACCATGTCTATCTTGTTTACTATTAGGTTCCTAGCAACTAGTTCAGTATCTGGGTATCTGAGTTATTTTATACATTTTATTTATTTTTTAAAAAGATTTTATTTATTTATTAGAGAGCACAAGCAGGGGGCGTGGCAGGCAGAGGGAGAGGGAGAAGCAGGTTCCTCATTGAGCAGGGAGCCTGACATGGGGCTCAATCCCAGGACACTGGGATCATGACCTGAGCCGAAGGCAGACGCCCAACCAACTGAGCCTCCCAGGCACCCCTATTTTATACATTTTATTTTATTTATTTATTTTTTTGAGATTTTATTTATTTATTTGACAGAGACACAGTGAGGGAGGGAACACAAGCAGGGGGAGTGGGAGAGGGAGATGCAGGCTTCCCGCTGAGTAGGGAGCCCGATGCGGGGCTCGATCCCAGGACCCTGGGATCAGGACCTGAGCCGAAGGCAGACGCTTAATGACTGAGCCACCCAGGCACCCCTATTTTATACATTTTAAATGATAGAATGAATGAGTTAATCTGTTTGCATCTCAAACTGAGTCATAGTGGCAGTGTAATCATGTAACATTATTGATATGTAGATAATGGTTTCCACTGGTGTTCCTATTCATACTATGATTGCAGGTAGCTTATTTAATGGAGCCATTGTGCATTAGCAGCAAAGAATCAAGTGAAGGTTGCTGTCTTTCATCTGGTACCAGACAACAAAAGGGAACGGAAATGGAAGCTACTGAAGGAGAAGAGTCATGCAGAGAGCCTGAACAGCCTCCAGCAAAGGTAAAACCCTTGGTAGCTGAGAAGTCACTGGGAGAAAATGGAAGGCCAGAGGTGGCTCTAGCTCCCTCAGATATTTGTGCAATTCAGCGACTATCCAGGGAGAGTGAAGAGGTGAGTGAGTAACTTAAACCAGCTGGCTGATTGGTCCTCTGCCCAGGGAGGCAGAACACAGTAGTTACTGCATGTAGGCTAACCCCAGAGAGTTTGGCTCCCTGGGTGCAAATCCAGGTTTCAACACCACTTAACTGTGTGACCTTAGGTGTGTCAGTGAACATCTTAGAACCTCAGTTTTTTCTGCTGTAAATGGAATAGTGGTGCTCTCTCTACATTAGGTTTTCTGTGAAGTTTAAGTGAGACATTTCATGTAAAGCACTTCGCTTAGTGCCTGGCTCACAGTGAGCAATCAATAAAATTTAGAATATCATTATGATGAATATTAGACCAGCAACTCCAGAGCCACAAATCATACAGTTTTAAAAGAATACAGCGTCCATTTAGAAATTAGTATATTGCTCTTTTTATTTTTTTCTAGGGGTACAGAACCACAGTTTTCCAGCCAAATTGTTACCAAGAATTCATTGACTAAGGTCTAGTTAAGTCACCTTGACCCTTTCTACCTTAAAGTCAGCCTTCACTTACCCCATGCAAGTAAAATTACCTTGCAGATAATAAATCTCTTTCTAAAGTTCTCTGTTTCCTGGCATTCCCAGGGGGAGGTTCAGCAAGAATCCAAAGAGGAGGACGAGGGTGAAGGGTATGTGTCAGAGTTGGAAGACCAGCCCTCTTCAGGTGAGTGTGATGATGGCTTCAGCATTCAGGAGACTCCTCTGGTGGATATCCTTTTCAGCCGTGCTACCTCTTCAAAGTTGTAAGTATGGATTTTTATCCAAGGTTGTTAAGATTCAAACTTTTATTTCTGTTTATGCCTATTTGAATTCATTACCATGAACATGGATTACTTTTATAAATTAATAAAAGGAAATTAAAATTGGAAAACCCTAGAAGTAGAATTAAATATAATTTTATTGTATAAATAGAAGTCTGTGTTTTCCTCTTATAAAACAAATCTGTTTCAGGCATCTGGCTGGCTCAGTCAGTAGAGTGCATGACTCTTGATCTTGGGGTTGTAAGTTTGAGCTCCATGTTAGGCATGGAGCCTACTTTTAAAAAGATCTGTTTCATCAATAACCTTTCTCTATTTTTTAAAAAGATTTATTTATTTATTTGAGAGAGAGAGAGTGAGAGAGCATGCGTGAGGCAGGGAGGGTTAAAGGGAGAGGGAGAGAGAAACCTTAGCAGACTGCATTCAGCATAGAGCCTGATGTGGGGCTTGGTCTCACAACCCTGAAATCACAAACGGAGCCAAAACCAAGAGTCAGACACTTAACCGACTGCGCCACCCAGGTGCCTCAATAACCTTTCTCTTTAATTACTGTATTTATTCAGGAAGCATTGCTCATTCAGATTGTCCCTCAAGTCTAATACTGAAACTGTACTTCTTTCAAAAATACTAAAACAGCTCCTTGTAACTTGAAATTAAAAATTATTTTGAACTTTTTTTTTTTTTTTTAAAGATTTTATTTATTTATTTGAGAGAGAGAGAGAGAGAGAGAGCACATGAGAGGGGGAGGGTCAGAGGGAGAAGAAGACCCCCCGTTGAGCGGGGAGCCCGATACGGGACCTGATCCCAGGACTCTAGGATCATGACCTGAGCCGAAGGCAGTCGCTTAACCAACTGAGCCACCCAGGTGCCCTATTTTGAACTTTTGATCTCCTTTGTTTCTTTTTCACAGATCCTGGGAAATTGTTTATATAATTATCTTCTTATAAATAATTATGAAGCTAAAGGGCACACTTTGGAATCTTAATTTTTTTTAGTAAAGGGAATTTCTTTTTAAATCAGAAAAAAAAGTTGTTTTTGTTATGGTAATAAATAGTTCCTTTTCTGGGCCTGGTCTTATATCTATCTACTGAGAGAAGATAGCATGAAGTGCTGTTTTTTAAGTAGCAGATTTCAAAATTTTGTTATGCAAGTAGAACACAGCTTAATACCTAGGTTGTTGAAGAATTGCTTCCTTTGCTTTTCTGTAACTCCCTGTGTAAGTATGAGCAGGGGGCAGGCATATGATGACTATCCAAAAAACAGGAAATCTCTAATCTGGGACATTTTATCTCATGATATTTTAGTACCTTGAATGGCAAAATCCACACTCTTATTTTAGGATTTAGGATAAACATGGAATATTTATTGGAAAACAATAGGTAATAGTAATTGAGTTTCCTTGGCCAGATGGCGTAAGGGGAGATAGAAAGCTGAGTTCTTATGTTATAATCAGGCAAGCTTAAAACTACTTTGAAAGATAGACATTCTCCAGGCTCCTCTTTTCTTGGTTCTCCCTTAGTTGGTACTAACTCTCAGGAAAAATAGAAGTAGAGCACGTGGAGCACCACTCTGAGCCTGCAGGTCCTTTCCATTCCCACATTTTTACTTGTAGTTGCTTGGCGTGCATTTCCAAATAGGTGGAAATAAAGGTAAGCTAGGGATTATTTCTTAAAATACTGCAAAAGTGATCAATTATGAGGTTACAAAACCTTAGGCAGTACCTTTCATATAATGGAAACTTAATACCTGTTGTGTGGATGTATGAACAAAAATGCCCTGGTACCAAGGAACTATTATTCATTCTGATCAATTGACCAGAAACAAAGGAAGAGGTTTGTTTTGGTCTTTAAATGCCTTGTTCTGATAGGGTTCTGGATTTAAGGACAAGTTGATTTTTGTGTATATAATTTAGATGCAGATGAGATACTATATCCTGAAACTGGATAGTTGTTTGGAATTGCTCAACTTGGAGAAAGGTAAAATGAGATGTGAGTTGTGCTCAAATGGACACACACAGTATGGTACATAAAGCACAAAGAGGGTGTGAAACATTAGGTGTGGGAAGAACCCATTTTGAGAGATTAAGTATATAAAGTGGGAAGTATAACATAATGTTAAACTTTGGAGTAAAGAGGAAACTTGTCAACTGGGAAGATTATAAGATGAAATAAAACATTGGACAGTAGCACCTGGAAGAAAAAAAACACTAGACAATTTAGCCCAGAGAAGAAAGGGCCATGAGGAAAAATGAAGTTTTCTTAGGTATTTTCTTTTTCTTTTTTTTTTAAAGATTTTATTTATTTGACAGAGACACAGCGAGAGAGGGAACACAAGCAGGGGGAGTGGGAGAGGGAGAAGCAGGCTCCCCGCCGAGCAGGGAGCCCGATGTGGGGCTCGATCCCAGAACCCTGGGATCATGACCTGAGCTGAAGGCAGACGCTTAACGATTGAGCCACCCGGTGCCCTTCTTAGGTATTTTCTTAGGGAGAAGGAGAAATATGTAAATTGTGGAGCATTCAGATGAAACATAAGAGAATTCCCTAAGATGTGAAACCAAGTATTTCCTTCTCAGGAAATGTAGGAGAAATACTTATTAATGTGGCATATTTCTGCATAAACATAGGACCAGATTGATTTTTGAAATACTTAATACTGTGAAATATTTGAGCACTTACTATGTGCCAGGCACTTGGGAAGCATCAGTGAACAAAGACTACTTTCATACACGAGTTTTTTAGCGTCACAAGTGCTGAAGAGGAAATCAGCAAGAGCCCAAAAGACAGAAGCAGTTGTAGATTGGTAGTAGAAAGTAACTACTTCATTAGGTAATAGTGACCAGTAAGAGAATATTTGTAGAGTTTGGGGGTCTCTTATGGAAGCATTCAATATGTTTTAATCGCTGGTGTTAGTTCCTTCCCATATTAAGTAGGAGCACTATATATCGAGGAAATCTCTTTACCTACCTGGGAGAGACAGAATACCATATGTGAAGTTACTATTTCCTTTCTGTCCATTTTATCCCATAGGTCTGATCTAGGCCAGAGTGACACTATTCAGGATCACTTGTTATTTAAGAAGACTCTCCTGCCAGTCTGGAAGATGATTGCCAGTCACAGGTAGGTATCCAAGCCACTGTTGGCCTTCACAGCCACTCTTTTCATTTATAATGACTTTCCAGAGTTTCTTCATCCTCTCAGAGTTTGTCCCTTAACAGGTTCAGCAGTCCTTTTCTGAAGCCTGTGTCAGAAAGGCAGGCCCCAGGATACAAGGATGTGGTGAAAAGGTCAGTGGAAAAGGGGTCAGAAAAGGTTGGTTGCTTTTATATCTGTCTTTTCATACTTTATTTCTGGTCTATTCGATCATTTCTTTCTTTAAAAAATAAATAAAGATTTTATTTTTAAGTAATCTCTACACCCAACATGGGGCTTGAACTCACAACCCCGAGATCAAGAGTCACATGCTCCACCAACTGAGTCAGCCAGGCACCCTGATCATTTCTTTATTTCATTTGCATTACTTACAAACTCAAGATATATTTTACATCTGAACAAGTGTGTAAAGTTATGATAAGCTTGGTCTTCATTTGAGAAGGAATACAGGGAACAAAAGGATAATAATAGGCTTTTTTCTTTTTTAGTATTGATTTTTAAGTAATATCCATTCATTATAATCTTACATAGCCTTTGATAGTTTTGATACTGTTCTTTTGGAGCAAAACTTTAAAAAGAACACTATATTCATCAAACCATTATAGGTATGCTAGGGCAAAGATGGTAATCCAAATGGTTGTTACAAACATTGGTTGATAGCACTATTTTGGGTTTTTATAGCATAATTCATCTAAAATGCTGTCATACACCAGTGTGTTAATAGAGTGTAAAAGATCAGGAAAGGACCTTTGCAGACAGACTCCTTCATTCTATACGTGAGGAAAGTAAGGCTCAGAGGTGCTCATGACTTGCTCATGACAGTGAATAGCAGAGCTAGAACTAAACCCCAGATTCTTAACCTCCTAGTTCAGTCCTCTTTCTACACTGCTGTGTCTTCCCTTATATACCCACTCTCTGTGTCTCATTAAATAGTTATTTATCTAAACATTCACTTGATTCACACTCTTCATCTCCACAAAAGGGAAAAAAAATTCTTAGCTTTTGATTATATAGTAAGAGAAGCAGATTAAACAACTAGTATATGACTACACATTGTGAAGAGTCAGTCAGTAACTCCTCTGTGACAGACTAATCATTGGAGCTCTTTGCAACTTTGGTATGTGGGGCCAGCACCCCTCCTACAGTGGTACAGTGGCTGGGTGTGTGGGCTCTGGAGTCAGGCTACCTCTCAATTGGAATCCAAGCTGTGTGACTGAGCAAGTACTTAACTTCTTTAGCATTGGTTACCCACTGCCAGTTGGTGATAATAAGGTACCTAGCTTATAGGTTTACTGAGAGGACCAAGTGAATTAATATAGAAAGTACCTTGTACTTGGCAAGGTAAGCACTTGGCCTATTGTAAAAAGTCAAATGTTAGCTGCTGTTGCTATTTTATTATCTGATGGGAATTAAGAGCTGGTTCTCCAAGAGAGCATGTTAGGTCCCACATAAAGGTCTGATTTCCTGTGGTTTCTCTTGGCCACCTGCAGACCCATGGACTTAACTAGCTTGAAGAGGAATCTGTCTAAGGGACGGATTCGCACCATGGCTCAGTTCCAGCGGGACCTGATGCTGATGTTCCAGAATGCTGTGATGTACAATGACTCTGATCATCATGTGTACCATATGGCTGTGGAGATGCAGCGAGAAGTCTTGGAGCAGATTCAGGTACTGTATATAGAGAGCTGTAAGGAAAAGGAGTACAGCCTCTGGAATCTGATTTTAGAAAGTCTGTGAGAATAAGAATGATGTTAAAGTGACCTTGTGTTCTCAGAGTTTATGTTTAGAGGTGGCTAAAGGCCCTGAGGTATTGACATTGTACCTACTGCTTTGGAAATCTCTAAGTCTCTGTAGGACCGGCTTTCATAGATAGTGAAGTAAAGTAGTGTAGGAAGACAGCAGCAGAGAAGTCTCAAGAGAGCTGGGGATAGATAAATAACTGGAGCTCCTGCTTCCAGTGCCTCAAGTCAAAGAGCTAAACATGCAGACCAAAGGCTGGAATCACTATCCATTTTTTGGTTGCTACACCTGTTGATATTAATGTATGTTCACACTGTCCCATCTACAGGGGTAAGACATGGTAGCCAGAAGGTGACATTGCGGGTTTCTTTTCTGGGCAAGACCATACATAAAAGGAAAAAAAAGCATAGTCAAACCTCATTGCAGAAGAAGAAAATTGCATTCAAATCTCTATAGTTTTTAAGATTCATACCTTGCTATCTGCCTTGACTATAGGTGCTGAGTATTTGGTTAGACAAAAGAAGAGACTTAAATAGTTTGGAATGAGAACCAGCCAACCCTGTGGATGATGGAAAACCTACCTCTTCTGTTAACCTGACCTCTTATTGAGACTCAGAGAAGATCCCAGTACTTGTTTACCAGTTTTCTATTGTCTTTTCTAGTAAGAAAAATGTTAACTCACAACCAAGGAGTCAAAGGTGTCTGTGGACATAATATAAAACAGGAAAGCTGAGATTTGGGGTTATGCTGTAAATGTTGCTCACTTCTTTGTTCCTTAGGCTTGATTTAGATGTAACTAAATTAAGCCTCTTGTAACTGCTCTATAAATAAATGTTATTTCACAAGTTGAAGATTGCTTTTTTTTATTATGTTAATCACCATACATTACATCATTAGTTTTTGATGTAGTGTTCCATGATTCATTGTTTGCATATAACACCCAGTGCTCCATGCAGAACGTGCCCTCTTTTTTTTTTTTTTTTTTAAGATTTTATTTATTTATTTGACAGAGCGAGACACAGCGAGAGAGGGAACACAAGCTGGGGGAGTGGGAGAGGGAGAATCAGGCTTCCCGCTGAGCAGGGAGCCCGATGCGGAGCTCGATCCCAGGACCCTGGGATCATGACCTAAGCCGAAGGCAGACGCTTAACGACTGAGCCGCCCAGGCGCCCCAGAACGTGCCCTCTTTAATACCCATCACCAGGCTAACCCATCCCCCCACCCCCCGAAGATTGCTTTTTTATGATTACAGAATCTGGGAAAAAGGGAACACTATCTGGTGGAATGACTAAGGTATTTTTTTTTTTTTAAAGATTTTATTTATTTTTTTGACAGAGAGAGACATAGCGAGAGCAGGAACACAAGCAGGGGGAGTGGGAGAGGGAGAAGCAGGCTTCCCGCAGAGCGGGGAGCCCCATGCGGGACTCGATCCCAGGACTCTGGGATCATGACCTGAGCCGAAGGCAGACGCTTAACGACTGAGCCACCCAGGCGCCCGATGACTAAGGTATTTGACGTGGGTTTCTTACATATACTGTCTGAAACGGGATGGTGTGGGATGAGGGGGAGTGCCTATGATTTGTCTCATTATTTATAAAGTTGATATAATTGAAGCGTCCTTTAAATGGCAAGGAGGGTGAAATAAGATGAGGAAAATGTTGGAAAATGTCCGGTGCTCTAAGATTGGCAGGGGGGATAAAGACGGCTGTAGGCTGGCTCCTCTTGATTGAAAGGAACCACCCAGAATCTGTGACGCACTGTGCTGGGATTGGCCCTCTGCAGCCACCGTCCCTGAACTGTGCTTTGGGTCTCCTAGCAACAAGGGGTGGTGGCCCGGCGAGCGGGCGCCGGGTGAGTGCGCAGATGAGGGCTGTACTCCGGCATTTGCGAGTGTACCTCGGAAGGGCACTGGGACCTGGGACCAGGCCAGACCCTATGTGTGGTCTTCCAGGAGGGGCGGGGACGGGGGACGGCTTACCTGCCGCTGGGTAGAAAGTTGCTGCAGAGTGGCTGACGCGGTCTTCACCTGCAGTCCCGAGAGTCCGTGCCAGGGCCAGGCCTCCAGAACGCCCCTTGGCCTCTGTACCTCAACGAAAGCGCTTAGGAAAACCGATAGACGTAGAGTAGAAATGGCGTGTTTTGTTTTGTTTTTTAAGTTTATTTGTGTAATCTCTACACCTAACCTGGGGCTCGAACCCACGAGACCTAGAGATCAAGAGTCACATGCTCCTCGGACAGAGCCAACCAGCCTCCCCAACATCGTTTTTTTTTTTTTTTTTTTAAGATTTTATTTATTTATTTGACAGAGATCACAAGTAGGCAGACAGGCAGGCAGAGGGAGAGGGAGACGCAGGCTCCCTGCTGAGCACAGAGCCCGATGTGGGGCTCGATCCCAGGACCCTGGGATCATGACCTGAGCCAAAGGCAGATGCTTAACCATCTGAGCCACCCAGGCGTCCCCCCAACATCGTATTATTGAGACACTGCTTATAGAAAAAGATTCACCAGTTTATAACTGTAAATTAATAACATCAAGCGCCTAATAATGCTGTTCTTAATCACAATTACATTAAAATTTGGGGTGGGGATGATGCATGTCATTGCAGTTGATACCTGTGGAGAATCTCCTAAATTGTACCCTGAAAAGGCAGAATGGAGATGTCAATGCCCCCACCTCAGATATATGTAGAAAAAACTCTGGCTATTATCAAACCAGATATTGCTGACAAAGAGGAGGAGATACAAGATATTATTCTCAGGTCTGGATTCACCATTGTTCAGGTAACTTTTGGGCATGATGATCATGGCTTTTTTTCTCTCTTTGCTCTTTAAAAAAAAAACAAACTTAAATATGTTAACCTATTTAGTGCCTTAGTACTTAGTACTAAACTTAGGTTTAACTTCTAAGTATAAAAGTTATATATGTTAGTTTTAATTTTTTTTATACTTCAAAAGAATATAAAATGATAATTAAAATTCCTTTTTCCTCCTCCTCTGCTCTCCCACCCAAGTGTCAGTCTCCAAGGAAAGGCATCTACTTAATGCTTTCTGTCCTTGCAGGATTTTCTAAGCATTTCAAACCATCCCCCCCCCCCCCATAAAATAGGACAGTCCTCTTCCCTTGACTTCCTTTACAAAGTTGCTCAGATTGCATTCCATGTTATTACATCTGAATCTATCTCATTCTTCCTCACTTCTGTGTGATATTCCCCTCCGTGAATGAACAATTTACTTGTTCAATTGATGGACTTTAGACTGTTGGTATTTTTTTTTCAATTATTAAAAACATTTAATGTTTTAAAGCCTTATTCTGCAGTTGGTAGAGGTTTGAAAATGTATGTAAAAAGAGTCTTGTTAAAGATTATCAAATAGAATGAAATATTTTGAATATTTTTTTACCGTCCCTATTTGAAATTCCAGGTTTTTTTTTTCTCTTATATTTGTATAGTGTCATATTGTCTATTTTGTCAGTGTTTTTAAAAAGAAAACGGAGGGGCACCTGGATGGCTCATTCGGTTAAGCATCTGCCTTCGGCTCTGGTCATGGTGTCAGGGTCCGAGCATCAAGTCCCACATCAGGCTCCCTGCTCAGCGGGGAGTCTGCTTCTCCCTCTCCCTCTGCCCTCCCTTCTGCTCTTGTTCTCTCTCTCTCCCTCCCTCTCTCGCTCTCCCTTGCAAATAAATAAAAATAAAAGAAAAAAGACTTCAATCTACAGGAAAGATAAGGGATTTCAGCTGAGCTTAGTAGGATAGGTAAAGCCTCAGGGTAAGAATGGTACAAGAAAGTGTAAGGAAGTAGTGCAGGAATGTACAATGAAATATTTACTATATTTAAGAGACTCAGGTAAAGAACTTTTTAATAAATATTGTTAGGAAAATTAGGTAGCTATTAAAAAAAGTTGGATTCAAATATACTGTATAATGAGGGTAAACTCCAAACAGATCTAAGATTTAAATATTTTAAAATTAAATGATATAAATTCTAGAAGAAAAGATGCATGAATGTCTTTTATTCTTGGAGTGGGACAGCCTTTTTTTACTATGACTTATCATCTGGGAGCCATAAAAGAAAAGATTGACAAGACTATAAACATAAAAAACTTATGCATAGCCAAGTGAACATCATAAAGTCAAAACTTGAAAGCAGATGACAAACATGGGAAAAAAAGATTCGCAATTGATAACATAAAGGGCTAATCTCCTTTAAATATATAGAGTTCCTAGAAAAAGATAAAAAATCAATTGAAAATGGATAGAACAGAGGTGCCTGGGTGGCTCAGTCGGTTGGGCGTCTGCCTTCAGCTCAGGTCATGATCCCCAGGGTCTTGGGATCGAGTCCCACATCAGGGAGCCTGCTTCTCCCTCTGCCTGATGCTCCCCCTGCTTGTGCGTGCTCTCTCTCTCTTTCTCTCTGATAAATAAATCTTTTTTAAAAAGCTTAAAAAAGGGCGCCTGGGTGGCTCAGTTGGTTAAGCGACTGCCTTCGGCTCAGGTCATGATCCTGGAGTCCCGGGATCAAGTCCCACATCGGGCTCCCTGCTCAGCAGGGAGTCTGCTTCTCCCTCTGACCCTCCTCCCTCTCATGCTCTCTGTCTCTCATTCTCTCTCTCGCAAATAAATAAAATCTTAAAAAAATAAAATAAAATAAAAGCTTAAAAAAAAGGATTAGTTAAGTAGACTCTGACGAATCCATCAAATTGAATACTATGCAACTAGTTGTAAAATGAGAAAAGAGGAACCTCTCCATGTCCTGTTACGGAAAAAAGCAAGATGGCAGAACTGTATATAGCAATCTTTTGTGATAGAGAAAAAGTAACATATATTCATGTTTGCCAGTATTTGCAAAATCAAACACTAGGAGATTAAAAAATGGTTGCCTATCTGAGAGCAAGGAAGACCAGGGTAGATTAGGACAGGGATGGGAATGCAATTTTTCAGTATATACTCTTTTATAGTGTTTTGAATTTCTTATCCCTGTAAGTATATTACCCATTAAATTTGGGGAAAAAACAATTAAATGAAGTATACAAATAAGATAAATATATCCTATTTAAGTTTTTTTAGAAGTCCATATTTTAAAAATAATTAGTGAAAAACTTAAGTAGCTCATGTTAAATATGCCTAACAATCACAAATACTGACACATCTTAATTTTAAATAATGAATAATAGGATTATACTAAATCAGGTGGTTTTGTAACTTCTGAAATTTCTTTTTCTTGACTATGTGAATTTCAGTATGAGAACAGATGCAAGCACCTATTTTGCAGCAGCTGGTCCTTGACTGGTGAGAATGTTTAAATACTAGTATTTAACACTTTCCCTAGTCAGCAGTAAATTTCATACCAAAGAAAGCTTTGGTATATTGTATGCTTCTCTTTTGTTTTAATTGTGATAAAATATACACAACATAAAATTCACCATTTTTAAGTGTACAGTTTAGCGGTATTAAGTACATTTCCTTTATTGTGCAGCCATCACCACCATCCAACTCTAGAACTTTTTTGTCATCTGGAACTGAAACTCTGTACTTATTACTCACTCACTCTGTTTACCCCTCTTCCCAGCCTCTGGTAGCCACTATTCTGCTTTTTCTGTCTCTCTGACTTTGACTATTCCAGATATCTCATGTAAGTAGAATTGTACAATATTTATTCTTTGTATTGTATAGTTTTAAAATAGGCTTTATTGTAGTTGGAAGTCTGTGGAACTTAAGGCTTGCTTTCTTTTTTTTTAATTTAAAGATTTTATTTATTTATTTGCGAGAGAGAAAATGAGAGACAGAGAGCACGAGAGGGAGGAGGGTCAGAAGGAGAAGCAGACTCCCTGCTGAGCAGGGAGCCCGATGCAGGACTCGATCCCGGGACTCCAGGATCATGACCTGAGCCGAAGGCAGTCGCTTAACTGACTGAGCCACCCAGGAGCCCTCTTTCTTTTTTTTTTTTTTAAAGATTTTATTTATTTGACAGACAGACACAGCGAGAGAGGGGACACAAGTAGGGGGAGTGGGAGAGGGAGAAGCAGGCTTCCTGTGGAGCAGGGAGCCCGATGTGGGGCTCAATCCCAGGACCCTGGGACCATGGCCTGAGCCGAAGGCAGACACTTAACGACTGAGCCACCCAGGCGCCCCTGAACTTAAGGCTTTCTTGTTGCCATCTAGGGAAAACCTTCTGAAAAATGATGCATTCTTTCAATAGGTGGCAGTCTTTCCTTTGTTACAAACTAATGGTTCCTTTTCTGATTTTAATACTACTTCTCTTTGTGAAAATATTCACCTGAATCCCAAAAAATTTTACCTGATCTAATTTTTTTAAAGATTTTATTTTTAGGGATGCCTGGGTGGCCCAGTCGGTTGTCTGCCTTCGGTTCAGGTCATGATCCCAGGGTCCTGGGATCGAGTCCCACATCGGGCTCCTTGTTCAGCGGGGAGCCTACTTCTCCCTCTGCCTGCCGCTCCCCCTGCTTGTGCGCAATCTCTCTCTCTCTCTCTTTCTCTCTCTCTCTCTGACAAATAAATAAAAATCTTTAAAAAAAGATTTTATTTTTAATCAATTTTCACACCCCGCGTGGGGCTCAAACTCACAACCCCGAGACCAAGATTCGCATCTTCCACTGACCTAACCAGCCACGTGCCCCGACCTAATTTTAAAGTAACCAATGGAATTACTGATTCATTATCAATTTTTTAAAAGATTTTATTTATTTATTTGAGAGAGAGGGAGACAGACGGAATGAGCGGGGGAGGGCCAGACTCCCTGCTGAGAGCAAACCTCTGGAGCCAGATGGGGGGGTTCTGAGATCATGACCAGAGCCGAAGTCAAACGCTTAACCGACTGACCCACCCAGGTGCCCCTCATCAATTTTAGTTTAAGAGGCGCTCTTAATGTTTATAATTATGCTGCATTAGGCAGCACACCTGCAGAAGGTGGCGTCCCTTGCTTGTTAAGGGGCATGTGATAAGGGCTTACATTATAACAGATGAAATGCAGCAACAAAAAAACCCATACCAGTATGCCCAAGAATCACAAATACTGACACATCTTATTTTTAAGTAATAGAATCAAGGATTATACTAAATCAGGTGGTTTTGTAACTTCTGAAATTTCTTTTTCTTGACTATATGAATTTCAGTATGTGAACAGATACAAGCGCCTATTTTGTAGTAGCTGGTCCTTGACTGGTGAGAATGTTATATTTGTCAGCAGAGCCTGTTTACAGCAGTGCTGACCCACCTAGGTAAGCATCTTCCCATTTCTTGCTTTGGGCAGTTTTGATTTCTCACTACAAACTGAGCAAGTTTGCCAAGTGTCCGAAACCTGAGGACACATGATTGTTTTGGAAGGAGCCTTAAGAGGTCACTTGGTAAATTTCATGCTGTACTGTCAGGAAAATCTAACCCACTTTAGAAAGATAGCTTTCTGCCTTAATCATGGAGATTTTTAGCCTTGACCTTCCAACTTATCTCCATTCTCATCATCCTTATTCTAGCCAGAAGTTTTTCTTGGTGACTAATTTGAATCCCTCTGTTATTTCTTGAGTCTTTTCCTTCATGATCCACCTTTAGTGGAACTGACAAACAGTAGTAATAGATGATTTTTTAAAAGTGTTCAAATAGGGGCGCCTGGGTGGCTCAGTCGTTAAGCATCTGCCTTCGGCTCAGGTCATGATCCGAGTCCTGGGATCAAGCCCCACATTGGGCTCCCTGCTCCGCGGGAAGCCTGCTTCCCCCTCTCCCACTCCCCCTGCTTGTGTTCCCTCTCTCACTGTGTCTTTGTCAAAATAAATAAATAAAATCTTAAAAAAAAAAAGTGTTCAAATAGCTGCTTTTAGAGAAGGGTGATCTCTAATTGGAAGAATGGCTGATTTCACTTCTGTGATTTTTTACTGATTCATTCGTATAATCTCATTTGTGAAGAAAATAATGTTTCTTTGCCCTCAATATTTTATGTTCTTTCAAACTGAGAAACTTAGTACCAAGTATTTTAAGATCATAGTGAACCTACATATTTATGGCAGAACCAGAATAAAGATTACACAACTTCTACATTCAACAGAAAAACTTGTTTACTGCATCGTTATACTGTATATTATTTCTAAGTACCACAATGAGACCAGCTCCCTAAAAAAACATAGGAAAATTTCACAATTAATAGGAAAATATCACAAATAGATAAAGATGAATTTGGAATATTCTGAAGTCCAATTTTGTTACTTTAATGTATACAAAGTATAAAAATGTTGATGATAGTAGTCTTTTTACTTAAAGAAGGAGATAAGCTCAGTTTGTCATTAACAAACCATATATTGAAGTAGGCTGCCAGATAGGAATAGTTTTTCTTAAGTAGGTTAAGTAACTGTTTTTAACTTAAGTATAATTAACATGCAATGTATATTAGTTTCAGGTGTACAACATACTGATTTTACAATTCTATACTTCAGTCAGTGCTTACCACAGTAAGTGTGGTCACCATCTGTCACCGTACGACATTATGACAATATTATTAACTCTTTTCTCTATGCTGTACTTTTCATCTCTTTGACTTACTTATTTTGTAACTATAAGTTCCTGCTAACATCCCCTCTGGCAACTACAGGTTTGTTCTCTGTATTTAAGAGTCTGTTTTTTGTTTGTTCATTCTCTTGTTAGATTCCACATATAAATGAAATGGTAATTGTCTTTCTCTGTCTGACTTATTTCATTTAGCATAATACCCTCTGGGTCCGTCCATAGGTGTCACAAATGGCAAGATCTCATTCCTTTCTATGCTATGTCTGGGTAATAGCCCATTGTATTTATATACCACATCTTTATCCACTTATCTGTAGATTGATCTTTGTGTTGCTTCCATGTCTCAGCTATTGTTAATAATGATGCAGTAAATGTAGGGGTTCATATATCTTTTTGAATTAGTGGTTTTGTTTTCTTTGGGTAAATATCCAGTAGTGGAATTACTGGATCATATAGTATTTCTATTTTTAACTTTTTGATGAACCTCCATACTGGTTTCCACAGTGGCTGCATGGGTTTACCTTCACATCAACAGCGCACGAGAGTTGGTTAAATAACTTGGAGAAGTTTATTTATAGCCTACATTTAATTTTATCTCTCCCTTTCTTCGTAATATAAAAATCTTACATTTATAATCAGATTTGTATGAATTTCAAGTTATTAATGACTTAATGAGTTATTATTGAACTGTCATTTTAAATACTTTTGTTGACTTTGTTTCTCTTATAGAGAAGAAAACTCCATCTCAGCCCTGAGCACTGTAGTAACTTTTATGTGGAACAGTATGGGAAAATGTTTTTCCCCAATTTAACAGCTTACATGAGTTCTGGACCACTTGTTGCCATGATATTAGCTAGACATAAAGCCATCTCTTACTGGAAAGAACTTTTGGGACCAAGTAATACCTTAGTAGCTAAAGAGACTCACCCAGACAGGTAACTTTCCTAGGGGGAAAAATGGAATCCAAGTATAAAAATGAAACAAAACAAAACAAAACCCAAAACTGATTTCATTGTAATAGGAGTTTCTTTTCGTTTGAAAGTTTTTCTAAGTCAACTTTTTGTTTTTTGGTTGGGATGGGGGTGGGGTCAGTTTTACATTTTAGCTATTTAAATGTCCATCTTAATACCATATACCCCAAAAGGCCTCAGGGAATGTCTGATTTAGCCTAATTCTTCTGATTAGCCTAATTGTTCTCTCATCCTTGAATTAAACTGCCCCTGAAGTAGGATTTTTCATAGGAAAATTGGCATGGCTTTTAAAAATAATATTGGTAATAGAAGGCCAGAAAAACAGATTTTTAGCATTATCATTAAAGTTTGGAAACACGAGGACATTGAATTCTTGCATTTTTTAATATACGTTGCCTTTTCACTTCTCACAAAACAACACCTCCTCTTCACCCAGAGAACTCCTGTTTCCCAGTGTATCCCTCCTGCAGATTTAAATATATTTGACCCTCATCTAGGTAGATTTAAGCTTAAATTCAAAATAGATTAAAACTTCCATATGTGAGAAGTGGCAATGCTTCTGTAAAATTCCTAAGTAGAACGCATATGTAAAGAGTAAGGAAAGGATATCACATTGGATGGTCATCATCTCTAACTTACTTTTAGTCTAAGGGCAATTTATGGCACAGATGACCTGAGGAATGCACTTCATGGGAGCAATGATTTTGCTGCAGCAGAAAGAGAAATTCGATTCATGTTTCCTGAAGGTGAGTTACCAATGAGTAATTTAGTCAAGTGCATCTCCCTGTTGTTTGCTTTCTCTTTTATTTGGGTGATGTATCTGGGAACGAAGATAACAGGGTTTTTCTCCAATATATTTTGTCATATTTTGAAGTTATAGTTACTTACAAACTTGAGGCCAAGAATGGAAAATTCAGTATTTCCCTAGAAACTAAATTGTGTCCTATAGGGAATCTTTTAAGAAGAGTTTACTTTTTTCTTTCTTTTCTCTTAGACTAGCCATACTTAGGGTTTCTCTTCTCCTTTGCTGCAATTCCTTAAGTTCTCCGTAATGCATCAGTAAAGTTTGTTACACATGAAAAAAAGAATCTCCCTTGGAAATTATGATAGATTTCCCATTTTCTCTAACTCTTCACTGTTTGTCTAATGAATGTTTATGAGGTTGTGAAATTAGTAAGTCTCAGGCCCGTTTTTTGTTTCCATCCTGTTATGGAAGTTGTAAACCTTCTAGAAGTGGGCATAGTAAGGAATAACATTGAGGTTTTTAGTTTGTTTTCTTTCTTTCTTTTTTTTTTTTTAAAGATTATATTTATTTGACAGAGAGAGACACAGCGAGAGAGGGAACACAAGCAGGGGGAGTGGGAGAGGGAGAAGCAGACTTCCCGCGGAGCAGGGAGCCCCATGTGGGATCATGACCCGAGCCGAAGGCAGACGCTTAATGACTGAGCCACCCAGGCACCCCTCATTTTTTAATTTTTAAGTAATCTCTGCACCCAACGTGGGGCTTGAACTCATGACCCTGAGATCAAGAGTTGCATGCTCCACGCACTGAGCCAGCCAGATGCCCCACAAAACTATTTTATAGCTATTTGTACACAAAAGGATTTGCCTACTTACATATTTTATTCTTACTGATCTAATTTCTATCACATATCCCTTCCATTAGGGTATCTTTTTCTTTGGAATTGTTTATTATGGAAATTTCAAACATAATCAAAAGTAGAATAATAAAAATAAACCCCTAATGAACCTATCACCCGACTTAAATAATTGTGATCCGTCTAATTATATCATCTATAACCTCTGCTTCTATTTCTAATGCTTCCACATTATTTTGAAGTACATCTCAAACATGAAGTCTTTTTAATGTGATAGTACTTAGATTTAGTCCTCTTAAGTGAATTAGATTTTTTTTTTTAAAGATTTTATTTATTTATTTGACAGAGAGAAACACAGTGAGAGAGGGAACACAAGCAGGGGGAGTGGGAGAGGGAGAAGCAGGCCTCCCGCCGAGCAGGGAGCCCGATGCTGGGCCCGAACCAAGACCCTGGGATCATGACCCGAGCTGAAGGCAGACACTTAATGACTGAGCCACCCAGGTGCCCCAGTGAATTAGATTTTCCTCTGATTCCAGACATCTCACCTCTCTCTGTTTTTTCCTCTTCTTATCAGTAAAATGCAAATATTATTAGTATTGCCTACCTAGTTAGGGATATTGTTAGGGTTGAATATATAAATGCATGTAAAATTCTTAGTGTTTGGTCCATATGTGCTCAAATATTAACTGCTATTATTGTTTGGTTTTCTCTAGTCCTTTTTTTAGAAGCTCTTCTTCCTCATAGGGTTATATACCTAAACTGTTATTTTAGATTGCTTTTGATTTTACCCACTAATTTGTCCCCTAGACATGAGTTTAAGAGATATAATTAGACATTTGAGAAGCAGCAGTTGTAGGATAAATATAAATGATTAATTACCTACCACACTACAGATCTTTTGCTGTGAGAATGTGAAGTTCTTTGGAGTAAATTCTCAGAGTTTGGGATATGACCTCTCTCTTGCTTAGCAGTCAGTCAAGAACTATTTGCAAAACCCTATATGATGATTCACTCAAGCAAGTCATAAAGATATTCAGACATGTTCCTAACCCTTGAAAAAATGTAGTGTCCTTACCCCTCCCTTTCAATAGAGATGGCTAATTCAAAGCTTTGCTATATTCCATTCCTTCAACAAATTTATTGAATTACCTCCTATGTGCCAGAAATACAAAGATGAATAACAATATGTCCCTGCTCTCAAGCTGATCGTATTTTAAAAATGTATAAAAATAAGTATACAATGCAATGTATAAACTACAAATGTCATTAAAGTGCCATGAAAGTTCATCTGTGTAAGAAACATGAAAACCTTATTTTCACATTAATTCATCCAGCCCTAGTTGCTAGAGACAAATAATAAACGATCGGCAAAAATAGATGAGGTAGATGGGCAGCTGGGTGGCTCATTTGGTTAAGCGTCCAACTCTTGATTTTGGCTCAGGTCATGATCTCAGGGTTGTGGGATTGGGCCCTATGTTGGGCTCTCAGCAGGGAATCTGCTTCAGGATTCTCTCTCTCCCTCTGACCCTCCCTCTGCTTGCTCGGGCATGCATTCTCTCTCTCTCTCAAATATCAAATAATTTTTTTTTCTTTTTTTAAGATTTTATTTATCTGAGAGAGAGAGAGACAGAGATAGCCATAGAGAGCATGAGTGGGGAGGAGAAGGAGAAGCAGGCTCCCCACTGAGCAGGGACCCTGACACGGGGCTTGATCCTAGGACCCTGGGATCATGACCTGAGCTGAAGCCAGATGCTTAACCAACTGAGCCACTCAGGCACCCCTCAAATAATCTTTTTTTTTTTTTTTTAAAGAAGAAGATGAGGTAGAAATAATCCAAAAATGAAGTTAAGGGAATAATTTCATTCACAATAGCATCAAAAATAATAAAATACTATTTCACACATAGGTGGGATTTACGAAACAAAATAAAGAAAAAAGAGACAAAAACCAGATTTTTAAAAATAGAGAACAAACTGATGGTTACCAGAGGGTAGCTGGATGGGGATGAGTGAAATAGGTGAAGGGGATTAAGGGTACACTTATTTTGATGAACACTGAGCAATGTATAGAATTGTTGAATCACGGGGCGCCTGGGTGGCTCAGTCGCTTAAGCGTCTGCCTTCGGCTCAGGTCATGATCCCAGGGTCCTGGGATCAAGCCCCACATCGGGCTCTCCGCTCTGCGGGGAGCCTGCGTCTCCCTCTGCCTACCACTCCCTGCTTGTGCCTGCTTGTTCTCTCTCTCTCTCTGGTCAAATAAATAAATAAAATCTTAAAAAAAAAAAAAGAATTATTGAATCACTATGGTGTATACCTGAAACTAATATAACACACTGTATGTTACTTATACTAGAATTACATAGGTAAATAATAAAATACTTAGGAATAAATTTAACAGAAGAAGTACAATTCTTATATACTGAAAGGCATAAAACATTATTGAGAGAAGTGAAAGACTATCTAAAATAGATAGACGTCCCATGTTGATGGATTAGAAGAGTCAATATTGTCAGGATGGCAGTTCTTTCCAAATTGATCAATTAATTTAATGCACTTCCTATCAAAATCCATACATTCTTTTATGTAGAAGTTGGCAAGCTGATTCTAAAATTTATCTGGAATTGCAAAAGATCTAGGCAAGCTAAAACAATTTTTAAAAAGAAGAAATAAGTTGGAGAACTTCCACTAACCTTATTTCAAAACTTATTATGAGACCTCAATAATTAAGACAGTATTATTCTAGACATATAGATCAATGAAAGAGAATTGAGAATCTAGGAATAAATCCTTACATTTTGGTCAGTTGGCTTTCAACAAAAGTGCCTAGACAGTTTGATGGGGAAAAGGTGATCTTTTCAACAAATGATGCTAGGACAACTGAATACCCACATGCAAAAAAAAAGAGAAAGAACTCAGATCTTGTTTCATACCCCATACAAAATGTAACAACAATGGATCATAGACCTAAACATAAGAGCATAAGTATCTAGAAGAAAACATGGGAAATCTTCATAACCTTGAGTTGGACAAAGGGTTTTTGCAAATGATAGCAAAAGCATGATCCATAAAAGAAAATATTGATAAATCAAAATTAAAAGTTTGTATGTTTTATGTTTCAAAAGCCATCATTAAAAGTATTGAAAAGATTAACCACAGACTGGTAGGAAATATTTGAAAATCATATGAAATAAAGGACTTTTATCTAGGATTTATGAAGAACTCTTATAATTAATTCAGTAAAAAGAAGGCAAACAAGAGAAGAACCATGAGAGACAATGGACTCTGAAAAACAAACTGAGGGTTCTAGAGGGGAGGGGGTTGGGAGGATGGGTTAGCCTGGTGATGGGTATTGAGGAGGGCACGTTCTGCATGGAGCACTGGGTGTTATGCACAAACAATGAATCATGGAACACTACATCAAAAACTAACGATGTAATGTATGGGGATTAACATAACAATAAAAAAATTTAAATAAAAAAAAAAAAGAAGGCAAACAAAAACCAGGCAAAATTTTTGAATAAGCATTTCACAAAAGATACATGAATGGCTAATAAGCACATGAAAAGGTGTTAAAACATAATCACTGGGGAAATGCAAATTAAAATCACAATGAGTTAAAATAAAACAAAACAAAAAAACCACAATGAGATACCACCGCACACCCACTACAATGGATAATAATGGCAAGGATAAAGAGATACTGGGATCCTCATACATTATTGTAAAATGATAAAGCCACTTTAGAAAACAGTTTGGTGGTTTCTTAAAACGTTGAACGTATGCTTACCATGTAACTCTGTTGCAATTCCACTCCTCTTAGAATATACCCATCTAAGAGAAATGAAAACATAAATCTACATAAAGACATATGTGAATGTTTATAGCAGTACTATTTAGTACAGCCAAAAACTAGAAACAATCCAACTATGTATTAATGGTTAAACAAAATGTGGTATAGCCGTATAATAGAATACTATTCAGCAATTCAAAGGAACAAACTACTGATACATGCTACACATTGGATGAAACTCAAAACATAATGCTGAAAGAATCCAGGCACAAAAGACAACATACATGACCTGTTTATATGAAATATCCAGGAAAGGCAAATTTTTTTTATTATGTTATGTTAATCACCATACATTACATCATTAGTTTTTGATGTAGTGTTCGATGATTCATTGTTTGCGGTATAACACCCAGTGCTCCATGCAGAACATGCCCTCTTTAATACCCATCACCAGGCTAACCCATCCCTCCACCCCCCTCCCCTCTAGAACCCTCAGTTTGTTTCTCAGAGTCCATAGTCTCTCATGGTTTGAGGAAAGGCAAATTTTTAAATAGAAGCTCAGTGCTTGCCAAAGGCTAGGGGTGGGAGTGGGAGTGGGAAATCGCAAATAGGCACAAGGAACATTTTTGGGGTAATGAAATGTTCTAAAACTGGATTGTGGTACTGATTGCACAACTATAAGTTTACTAAAAATTTATTGTATACTTTAGTGAGTGAATTTTATTATATGTGAATATACCTCAATCAATTTTTTTAGTAAAATTACAAAAAATAGATAAAGTCCCTGCTCCCTTGGAGTTTACATCTAATGTTCAGAAGATATCCATTAAACAATAATTACCCAAATAATTGTACAGTTATGACTGTGTAGTTACTGTGTGGTAAGTGCTATACAAAGCAATTATAGGGTATTATGAGACTCTATGATAAGAAAGGCCCAACTGAGGAAGTGACATGAGATCCAGGGAAGAACATTCTAGCAGATGGAACAGCATGTTTCTCTCAAGTCATGAGCAAGAAAGAACATGACACATTGTATAGACAAAGATCAGAGGAAGATAAATATGAGGTTGGAGAGTAAGTAGAGATTACATGGTATAGAGTTCTGTGGGCTGTGCTATGGAATTCTATCTTGACTGTAAATGCAATGAGGAACCAATGAAGCTTTTTAAGGATGGATATGGCAATAATCAATTTTCATTCTCATTTTTATTTTTTAAGGATTGTATTTGAGAGAGGGAGAGAGCACAAGCGAGGGGAGGGGCAGAGGGAGAGAGAAGCAGACTCCCTGCTGAGTGGGGAGCCCAACATGGGGCTCGATCCCAGGACCCTGGAATCATGACCTGGGCTAAAGGCAGACACTTAACTGACTGAGCCACCCAGGTGCCCCTCAATTTTCATTTTTAAATATTACAAAGGGCCTGGGTACAGGGTACAGTGAACATGATAAATGTGGTCCTAACTTTCATGGAACTGAAAGAGAAGAAGAGACTGATGACAAATATTTGTGTAACCAAAATAAAAATTATTACAGTGATCAGTACAAAAAAGAGTGCTATAATGAGACTAATAGGAAAGGAACCTTTTACTCAACTCCTTTGAGACATTTCCTAGCTTTTCTTGGCATCCTGGCAAAGGACTCTCATTGTTAGTTGTCTCATTGAGACTGAGCCCATACACTAGTCATACAGAAATCTGTCTTCCCACCTTCTTTTTCCTTGGGTCAGTGACAATTTAAATCTGAACACATGAGACCAGTAGCTTCACATTCTCATCTTTATCAAAAATTGCCCATTGATTGAGGTCAACCTCAAAAGACTTACTAAGACTTATAAAATATATTCTTTCTCATATAAATAGATTCTTTGTTGTACTGCAAGTCTGGTTGACCTACATAGTGTTCAAACAAGACTAAAACACTAAAATTTTCCTAGATCTTACATAATTTATTTAAAAACCTGAAAAACAATAATTAAAAAAAACCTGAAAAATAAGAGCAGGAATGTAATATATACTATACACACAGAAATAGGTTTTATGTGTATATTCAATAGTTTATAAGAGAGCAAGAACTACATGTTATTCACTGTTGTATCTATACCACTTTGTAAAATGCCTGCTATTTTGTTGGCAGGAATTAATTGTTGAAATGAATTAATCTCCTGAATTTTACGTGTTCTTCATATTTTTCTTTTTCATGACATTGTCCATGGTAGTATTTACTGTAAAAAATATGGAAATGGAAATGCAGACAAGGATATAGTAGAAAACATCATCAGAATCTTATACATGATCAATCTTAGTGTTTTGATACATTTTTTTGCCAGTCTTACGTGGTCTTATTATTTCTCTGTGTGTGCTTGTGTGTTTTTGAACAAACTATGCTACGTATCTAGTTCTGTTTCCTTTTTGTAAAAAACAAAACAAAACAAAAAACCTTTATAAGTATTATCCACTAAAATTTCTTTCTTTGTAATGATTATATAATATTTCATCATTTGTGGTAGTTTTAATTGGAATACATTTGTCTTTGCAGTGATTATTGAACCCATTCCAGTTGGACAAGCTGCTAAGGATTATTTAAATTTATATGTAACACCAACTCTGCTTGAAGGACTCACAGCACTTTGTAAGGAGAAACCAGCAGATCCTTTTGTAAGAAATCTTTTTATTCACGCTAAAGAAATTGTCTATAGTTTTCATATTTAAAACATTGCATTTTTTGAAACAGTGAAAGTATTAAGAGCATTTTAAAAACTATTTCATATACATTTTAGATACTTAAGTATAACTTTTGATTACTTATTCTCTTACTGTATTTTAACTCTTTTTTTTTTTAAGATTTTTTTTTTATTTATCTGAGAGAGAACACATGAGCTGGGAAAGGGGCAGAGGGAGAGAGAGAATCCTCAAGCAGACTCCCTGCTGAGTGCGGAGTCAGACACAGGGCTCTATCCCAGGACCCTGAGATCATGATCTGAGCTGAAAGCAGACACTTAACCAACTGAGCCACCCAGGCGCCCTGCTGTATTTTAACTCTTAAAGAACACTGTTCTTACAAAACAAAAACAAAAAAACCCCATTGTTTCTAAATACATTTTCAGGGCGCCTGGGTGGCTCAGTTGGTTACGTGACTGCCTTCGGCTCAGGTCATGATCCTGGAGTCCCAGGATCGAGTCCTGCATTAGGCTCCCTGCTCAGCATCAGCAGGGAGTCTGCTTCTCCCTCTGACCCTCCCCCCCCATGCTCTCTCTCTCTCATTCTCTCTCTCTCAAATAAATAAATAAAATCTTAAAAAAAAAATACATTTTCAGTTACTGTGACCTTCAAATACAGATCATTGTTTTGGGGTATAATTTATATAATCAAATGATAAAATTAGATACATATTTGAATTTTGTTCGATATTTTTATTTTTAATGATATCTAATTTTTTTTCATAGAAAACATATTTATTCACATCCCTAGATACTTCAGCATTGCTCAGTCAGGTGGAAGAATAGTTGGGTAGGCGTGACTAGGATGGTGTCCAGGGCCAAATGTCTTCCTTGCTCCTTCCTTACAGGTACTCCCACTCATTTGAAGATTCAGAGATAATCAAGGAAGTTATTTCATTTATTTATTTATTTTTTAAGTAAGCTTTATGCCCAACATGGGGCTTGAACTCATAACCCCCGAGATCAAGAGTGGCATGTTCTTCCCACTGAGCCAGTCAGTCACCTCAGGGAAGGTTAATACCAGCCCTGACAAAATAGTATCTCCAGCCTCTGTTACCATTCTGAAAGGGAATCCCCTTTGGAAGACAAAAGATTTAATCTCTCCTACTAACTTTGTCACTTTCACCAAAAACAAAAGATAAGCAGGTTATTTCTTTTTTTTCTTTTTATTTATTTTAAGTAATTTCTACACCCAATGTGGGTCTTGAACTCATGACCCCTGAGATTAAGAGTCACACACTCTACTGACTGAGTCAGCTAGGTGCCCCTAGGCAGGTTATTTCTTTAATAACTCCTTTTCATTGTGACAATAACATATGTTTACTTAGTAAGAAACCTGATACTACTGAAAAGTTAAAGAAGGGCGCCTGGGTGGCTCAGATGGTTAAGCATCTGCCTTTGGCTCAGGTCATGATCCCAGGGTCCTGGGATCGAGTCCTGCATCAGGCTCCCTGCTCCTTGGGAGCCTACTTCTCTCTGTGCTTCTCTCTCTCTCTCTCTCTCTGTCTCTCATGAATAAATAAATAAAAAATCTTTAAAAAAAAAAAAAAGAAAAGTTAAAGAAAAGAAAAAGATACCCCTGGTTCCATTTCCTAAACATGGTCTTTGAAATCATCTTGTCTAGATTCAACTCTGACTCCAGACATCTAAGCTCTGAGTTTTTCTCTTCTCATCAGTAAAATGCAAATAGATTAGTACCTGCCTACATAATAGGGATATTGTTAGGATTAAATGTAAAAATGTATGTGAGGGCACC
The DNA here is from genome assembly GCF_964656455.1 of Halichoerus grypus. Classification (NCBI taxonomy): domain Eukaryota; kingdom Metazoa; phylum Chordata; class Mammalia; order Carnivora; family Phocidae; genus Halichoerus; species Halichoerus grypus. Next base: position 121,059,022 of record NC_135713.1, read on the forward strand.
TGGGTGGCTTAGTTGGTTGGGCATCTGACTCTTGATCATCAGTTCAGCTCTTCATCTCAGGGTTGTGAGTTCAAGCCCCTCATTGGGCTCCACACTGGGTGTGGAGTCTACTTAAAAAAAAAACAAACACCAAGAAGTATGAATGCATGTAAAATTCTTAGAGTGTCTGGTGCATACATGCTCAAATATTAACTGCTGTTATTGTTTTGTTTTTTCCAGTCCTGTTTTTTCTTTGCTCAGGTTTTATTTTTTTTTTATTTCTATTACTATATTTAAACATATATCCCATAAATATCACTATATTTAGTTTTTTTAAAGATTTTATTTATTTGTCAGAGAGAGAGAGAGCACAAACAGGGGGAGCAGCAGGCAAAGAGAGAAGCAGGCTCCTGCTGAGCAAGGAGCCCAGTGCAAGACTCAATCCCAGGACCTTGGGATCCTGACCTGAGCCGAAGGGAGATGCTTAACCGACTGAGCCACCCAGGCATCCCAAATATCACTATATTTAAATATATATTTTATAGAGATTATTTTAATAGTTAAGTGATTTCTTTTATTACCCTTACCATACTTCTTTTGCTGTTTGAGTTGTTTGCTATTATGAATAGTGTAACAGTAAACATCTTTGAGTATAAGGCTTTTCACACAATGAGATTACATCATTTGGAAAGAGATCAAAAAGTAGAGGGGTGCCTGACTGGCTCAGTACTAGAGCACATGACTCTTGATCTCAGGGTTGTGAGTTGAAGCCCCATGTTGGGCATGGAGCCTACTTAATAAAATAAAAAATAAAAAAAATTTAAAAGGTAGAATTATAATTCAAAACATATGAAAAGCTAAAAAAATTTTGCCCTTAACTTTCTTTTCTAATTAATTTTTTGAGTAATATTTAGAACAGTTTTTTAATAAGCAATATTTAAATATGGTATAAAATTCAAAAATTACAAAAGGGTATATCATGAAAAGTAACTCTCATTCTCATTTCTGTTCCTTGGTCATTCAGTTATACTTCCTGGAGTCATTCACTCTTAGCAGCCTCTATATATCCTTTCAGCAGAGAAAATCTATACATATATAAGCATATATATTTTTACTTAAAAACATGTACATTTACAAATGCTAGCTACTAAAAATGCCATTTGATACTTTTTACCTTATTTACTCAACATATAAATTATTAAATAGCACCACAGACAAAATTGCCCTGTTTTAAAAGAACAGCTCATGGCATTCTCTTGAATTGATGTTCTACAGTTTATTAATTTGTCACATATAGATGGTAGTTTAGGTTGTTTCTATTCTTTTGTTACTGTGAACTGCCAACAGTCAATATCTTCATTCATATGTCTGTGTACCATATATCTATAGAATAAATTCCTACAAATGGAAATACTGAGTCAAAAATAATGTTATTTTTTTAAAAGAATGTTGTTTTGATGTGTTTGATATGTGCATTTTTAATCTGGATAAGTATTGCCAAATTTTGTAGTGGTTGTACCATTTTATACTCTGATTAAAAGTGGATGAGAGGGGGCTCCTGGATGGCTCAGTCAGTGGAACATGTGACTCTTGAGCTCCAGGTCATAATTTCAAGCCCCACACTGGGTGTAGAGTTTACTTAAAAAAAAAAAAAAAGATGGGGCGCCTGGCTAGCTCAGTCAGAAGAGCATGCGGCTCTTGATCTTGGGTCATGAGTGTGAGCCCCATGTTGGGTGTAGAGATTATGTAAATAAATGAAAAACTTAAAAAAAAAAAAGGAAGAACAAAGTTAGAAAATTCTCCAAATTTATTTTTCATTTTCATGATTGTTTTATATATTCAGAGCCTCTTGAAATTCCATATGAATTTGAGGATTGACTTTAACATTTCTGCAAAAATGTTTTTGGGAATTTCATAAGGATTGGATTGAATCTATAGCTCACTTTAGGTAGTAATGACATGTTAACAGTATTAAGTCTTTCAGGGCACCTGGCTGGCTTGGTCGGTGGAGCATAGGATGTTTGATCTCAGGGTTGTGGGTTTGAGCCCCACTTTGGGTGTAGAGATTACTTAAAAAATAAAATCTTTAAAAAAAAGAAAAAATAGTATTAAGTCTTTGTATCCATGAACACAGGTTGTCTTTGCATTTACTCAGGTCTTTAAATTTCTTTTAGCAACACTTTATATAGTTTTCAGTATACAAGTTGGTTAAATGTACTCTAGATTTTTTTTTTTTAATGCTACTGAAATGGAAGTGATTTCTTATTTTCCTTTTGGGTTGTTTATTGCTGATATATAGAAACACAAATGATTTTTGTGTTGATCTTTTAACCTACAACTTTGCCGAATTCATTTATTAGTTATAATAGCTTGTGGATTCTTTGGGATTTTCTATATATAAGATCATGTCATCTGTAAAAGGAGATAGTTTTACTTCTTTTCCAATTTGGATCTATACTTGACAATCTTGCATAATGTAAAACTTAGTGTTTCAGTTTTTTAATGGTCATTTTCTCATTCTCAGTGATTTTGAAAACTACGTTTTAAATTGATATATATTTATACTACTTAAAGTGTAAGGTTGTATATATAGTATATATTTATATCATTCATAGTATATATTTATAATTTATAGTATATATATTTAAATGTTTATGACAAGTTTTTTTCTTTTTTCCATAGATTTGGTTAGCTGATTGGCTCCTGAAAAATAATCCCAACAAGCCAAAGCTGTGTCACAATTCAGCTGCAGAAGAACCTTAAAATAAAATTCCTCAAAGAACAAATCACTATCTTACTGTGAAAGACATGCTTCTACTTTAAAACAAATAAACCGTCCTAAGGTTTTAAGTAACTACGTGTGAAATAAATTGTTTTTAAAAATATAAGTTTTAAAAGACTGTGTTTTGTGTATAAGATAGCATTATCTAAGGTAAAATATAGCTTTAGTAAAGGTATGATTTTTGTTTTCTAATAAAAAAATTGATTTTATCCAGAAGTATTTAGAATGTTAATGAAGCGAATGTAAGTTTTTTGTGATCGTAAAGTGGCATCCAGTTAGGAGACCAACAACTAATTTATATAAGACACGTTAGAAACAACTGAAGATGAAAAGACTGTGTGCCCACAAGAACCTGCTTTCGATTCCTGTGCCTCTTGTCACACAGGCAAGGGTAGTCGTAAAGGTAGTGAAAATGCCACCAGGACAGGGGTAGCTGAAGACAATTTTGAACTTTCTTTATGTTTCCCCTTTAGGAGGAATATAGGTTTCCATTTCTTTTAGAACTGCCTTGTCTGCATTTGCCATGTCTTCAAAGTTACTTTCTCTTCAGCAGACATGGTCTTCTACCTCTTGAGCTCTTTTTGTAAAACTCTGAGAAGGTAACTGAAGCATCTAGTTGCTTCTTGTGCTCCTCCTGGAAAGCTTGCACAAAGAGTGCCTATGATGACATTTCGCTTCTTGGTCTCTTAGGATCTTCTTTGCCTGTGTATAGTTATTTTTGTCAGTGTGACACAGTCACCCAGTCACCCAATAGAACAACATCATTTTTCTATTACATCAAGTAATAGAAGACTGATATAAGATGTTGCTATATTATTATTTTTTTTAAGTTAGAGAAATAAGACATGGAATTTTTTTTTTTTTTTTTTAAGTAAGTTCTACGCTGGGCTTGAACTCATGACCCCAAGTCACATGTTCTACCAAATGAGCCAGCTAGGCACTACAAGACACAGAATTTTAGTTAACGATATTTTCCTAAGCATATATCCTGTATCTAGATGCATAAATAATACACAGTTCAGATAGTTTAATTTAAAAAGTTTATATATAAAAACTAACGATGTACTGTATGGTGACTAACATAACATAATAAAATCAGAGTAAAAAAATTAAAAGTTTAAATATATAAATAATTATTTTGTATAATTAAAATGGTCAGAACCAGGTTATGATTTTAACTAATCGTTTATATATAACTATTTCCTCAACAAGTGCCCTCCAAGTGTGACCAGACAGTAAGGTAACAAACAATTCATCCTTTTTTTTTTTTTTTTTTTTTTTTAATTTTTTTTTTAAAGATTTTATTTATTTGACAGAGAGAGAGACAGTGAGAGCAGGAACACAAGCAGGGGGAGTGGGAGAGGGAGAAGCAGGCTTCCTGCCGAGCAGGGAGCCCGATGTGGGACTCGATCCCAGGACCCTGGGATCATGACCTGAGCTGAAGGCAGACGCTTAACAACTGAGCCACCCAGGCGCCCACAAACAATTCATCCTGGTTTGCTTACGACTTTCCTGGTTGTATAACTGAAAGTCATGCATAACCTGGAGTTTCTTTAGTCCTGAGCAAAATAGAAGGCTTGATCACTCTACCAAACAGTCCTTAGGTTAGCATTTCCCAATTATGTTTTGGGGATAAGGTACTAGTTTTATTTTTATTTATTATTTTTTTAAAAGATTTTATTTATTTATTTGACAGAGAGAGACACAGTGAGTGAGGGAACACAAGCAGGGCGACTGGGAGAGGGACAAGGAGGCTTCCCGACTGAGCAGGGAGCCCAATGCGGGGCTCGATCCCAGGACCCTGGGATCATGACCCAAGCCAAAGGCAGACGCTTAACGACTGAGCCACCCAGGTGCCCCAAGGTACTAGTTTTAAAAGAAAATGTGAAATCCTTAGTTCTCAAATTTTTAAGTTATTTATTTAAGTAATCTCTACACCCAATATGGGGCTCAAACTCACAAGCCCAAGATCAAGAGCCTCACCCTCTACAGACTGAGCCAGCCAGGCACCCCTCAGTTCTTAAATTTTAATTTACTGAAAAACAAAAAACCAGGTTGTAAAGCACCTTATTAACAGTAGATATTTAAACTGGCCTAATCTCTTCAAAAAGTCAATGTAATTATAAAACAAAAAGTAGAAATGCAGAGGAACTGTTCTAGATTGAAAGAAACTAAAGAGGGGTACCTGGATGGCTCAGTTGGTTAAGGCTCTGCCTTTGGCTCAGGTCATGATCCTAGGACCCGGGGATCAAGCCCCGCATCGCATTGGGCTCCCTGCTCTGCGGGAAGCCTGCTTTTCCCTCTCTCACTCCCCCTGCTTGTGTTCCCTCTCTCGCTGTCTCTCTCCGTCAAATAAATAAATAAAAATCTTAAAAATAGGGGCGCCTGCGTGGCTCAGTCGTTAAGCGTCTGCCTTAGGCTCAGGTCATGATCCCAGGGTCCTGGGATCGAGCCCCGCATAGGGCTCCCTGCTCAGCCAGGAGCCTGCTTCTCCCTCTCCCACTCCCCCTGCCTGTGTTCCCTCTCTAGCTGTCTCTCTCTGTGTCAAATAAATAAATAAATAAATCTTTAAAAAAAAAATCTTAAAAATAAATAAATAAAAATAAAAAAGAAATAGACTAAAGAGACATCTAAAACTAAAGCATCTTGGGGCGCCTGGGTGGCTCAGTTGGTTAAGTATCTGCCTTCAGCTCAGGTCATGATCCCAGGGTCCTGGGATTGAGCCCTGTGTTGGGCTCCTTGCTCAGCAGGGAGTCTACTTCTCTCTCTCACTCTCCCTTTGTGCTCGCTCACTCTATCTCAAATAAATAAAATCTTTTTTAAAAAAAAAGAAAAAAATAGGGGCGCCTGGGTGGCTCAGTCGTTAAGCATCTGCCTTCGGCTCAGGTCGTGATCCCAGGGTCCTGGGATCAAGCTCCGCATCAGGCTCCCTGCTCAGTGGGAAGCCTGCTTCTCCCTCTCCCACTCCCCCTGCTTGTGTTCCCTCTCTCTCTCTGTCTCTCTCTGTCAAATGAAGAAATAAAATCTTTAAAAAAGAATGAAATAAAATAAAACTAAAGCATTTTAACCAAAAGCAACTAAACATATCCTAACCAAATCTAATGAGATCTTCATTTGATCCTGGTTAAAATATATATATATATATACATATGTATATTTATATGATATATATAATATATATATCATTTATATGATATATCACTTATATGATACATATATGATCTTTGGAGGACAATTAAGGAAATTTGGATATGGATTAAATATTAGATGGTATTAAGGAATAATTGCTAAATCATAGGGTCAAAATGATAGACCATAAGAGGAGAATGTAATTATTTTAAGATGATGCAGTCTGAAATATTTAGGATAAAGTTTTTGATGTTTGCAACTTATTTTCAAACAGTTTGGCAAGAAAGAAATATTTTTATACGTGTATAGATAAAGCGAAATTACTAAAATAATTAACAATTCAGTCTAAGCACCCTAGTGTTCATTGTACTGTTCTTTCAACTTTTCTGTATTTTAAAACTATTCACAAATGAAGTTGGGGAAAAAAAGAAAAGATCTGACTGTCCGCACCATAATCTAGTGATCAATTTTTCACATGATTGATAGGGAGACATTCAGATGTTATATACCTCTTGATTGTACAGAATGAAATATGCTAGTCATCTAGCCAAACAGTAAAATAGGAGATAAAATGATCACCTAAAGGACACCATAAAGAAGCAACTAGAGTGGCATCTGGCTGGCTCAGTTGGTGGAGTATGCGACTCTTGATCTTGGAGTTATGAGCTCGAGCCCCATGTTGGGGGTAGAGATTGCTTAAAAATAAAATCTTTTTTTAAAGATTTTATTTATTTGAGAGAGAGCATGAGAGGGAGGAGGGTCAGAGGGAGAAGCAGATTCCCCGCTGAGCAGGGAGCCTGGGACTCCAGGATCATGACCTGAGCCGAAAGCAGTCGCTTAACCAACTGAGCCACCCAGGCGCCATTTAAAAATAAAAACAAAAAATGTTTAAGAAGCAACTAGAAAAATTTAGAAGATGGGATGATCTGCAGGATAGATACCCACATCTCAACACATTGTTGTCATGAAAAAAAGGGATTACTTTAGATTTAAAGAGACTTAAAATACATAATCAGAATCAATACTTGTTTCTAGATTGGACCCTGGTGTAGACAGAGAAGCTGCAAGGACCTTTTTGAGAGACCTGGGAAGATTTGAATCCAGGTTGAGTATTAGATGCAATGAAAATGTATTATCTTGGAAGGTAAAGATTGTTTTTTTTATGAGACTGACGCGCTACCTACTGCGCTAACAAGGCACCACCTAAAGATTGTTTTTTTTAAAAAAAGATTTTATTTATTTATTTGATAGAGACACAGTGAGAGAGGGAACACAAGCAGGGGAAGTGAGAGAGGGAGAAGCAGGCTTTCTGCCGAGCAGGGAGCCCAACTCAGGGCTGGATCCCAAGACCCTGGGATCACGACCTGAGCCAAAGGCAGATGCTTAACGACTGAGCCACCCAGGTGCCCTGGAAGGTAAAGATTGTTAACTGGAAAAAACACGTTATAAAGCAATATGCACAGTGTAATCTCACTTTGATGAAAAAAAAGTATATTTATATATGGAAGATATGATGTGGAAGGATAGTCACCTGTTACATAATTGTTATATAGTCTCTGGAAGGTGGGAATATACTCTTTTTTTTTTTTTTTAATTTTTGCTTAGTGAGGCACCTGGGTGTCTCAGTTGGTTAAGCGGCTGCCTTTGGCTCAGGTCATGATCCGAGTCCTGGGATCAAGCCCCACATCGTCAGGCTCACTGCTCAGTGAGCAGTCTGCCTCTCCCTCTCCCTCTGCTGCTCCCCCTGCTTGTGCTCTCTTGCTAGAGCTCTCTCCCTCTCAAATAAATAAATAAAATCTTTATTTTTATTTTTTTTTTAAAGATTTTATTTATTTATTTGACAGAGAGAGAGAGACAACGAGAGAGGGAACACAAGCAGGGGGAGAGGGAGAAGCAGGCTTTCCGAAGAGCAGGGAGCCCTATGCGGGACTCAATCCCAGGACCCCGGGATCATGACCTGAGCTGAAGGCAGACGCCTAATGACTGAGCCACCTAGGAGCCCCAAATAAAATCTTTAAAAAAATAATTTTTACTTAGCTGTATTTTAAATTTTCTACAGCGTTCATGTTACTGTGTTGTAATTCTTTCTAAGGTTTAAAAAGATCCACCCAAGCATCCAACTGTGGATTTCAGCTCAGGTCATGATCTGAGGTTCTTGGGATCAAGCCCCGTGTTGGGCTCCCCACTCATTGGGAAGTCTGCTTGAGGATTTCTCTCCCTCTCCCTCTGCCCCTACCCCTGTTCACTCTCTCTCTCTCTGAAATAAATAAATCTAAAATTAAAAAAAAAAAAGTCAGGTGCTTAACCAACTTAGCCACCTAGGCACCCCTAAAAAGATAAACATCTTAATGGATGTCAACTTAAAAGGGTTGGCAACATTTCTTCATTAATAGGCTATCTACCAAAAAAAATAGGCTATCTATCGCCAAGATGTTTTACAAGTTCTTAGCGCTGGCATATATATGAATTTTTGGACGTATTCCTTCTGAGACTGATATGCCTGCTGAATTTCAAAACACCTTTGGCATCGGTGTTGAGAAGACAAACCAAAAGCTTAATAAGTGATAGATTGTTGTATTTTGAGCAATAGCCAAGAGCACATAGGAAAAAGCAAATCGTTTTTACAATGAGATTTCAGTGTGACAGCTTCAGGAGGTCATTTTCACCACAAGAGGCTACTCTTGCCTAAAAAAGAGGCAGCATTGTATAGGGCAGAAAAATTTCACACTTGAAGTCAGCTCCAGTCTCCAAACCTCCATTTGTTTTTTTATTTTTTATTTTTAAGATTTTATTTATTTATTTGACAGAGTCACAGCGAGAGAGGGAACACAAGCAGGGGGAGTGGGAGAGGGAGAAGCAGGCTTCCTGCGGAGCAGGGAGCCCGAAGCAGGGCTCGATCCCAGGACCCTGGGATCATGACCTGAGCTGAAGGCAGACGCTTAACGACTGAGCCACCCAGGCACCCCTGCCATTTGTTTTTTTAAAAATGGACTGGGGAGGGGGTGGCGCCTGGGTGGCTTGTTGGTTAGCGTTAGGGTCCGACTCTTGATTTTGGCCCAGGTCATGATCTCATGGGTGGTGAGACAGAGCCCCACATCGGGGTCCCTGCTTAGAGTGGGATTTGCTTCTCTCCTCCCTCTCCTTCTGCCCCTCCCTCCACTCATGCTCGTGCACGCACACCCACGCACACCCACGCACACGCACGCGCTCTCTCAAATCTTTTTAAAAAGGGGGGGAAGAGAAAACAGAGTAATTTGAGATTATTTTGGAGATGGAATAGACAAAAATACATGCAAATGGGAAGATTTATAGTTAGCTATAGGAGTCTTTAATTTCAGACACATTTGAGGTAATTATTTCATGAGCCACAACTGCAAAGTGTCGCAACGGGAAGACTGCCTTCTTGTTTACTTCCTAGGTAACGGGAGAGGGGAGAAGACCACCTTCTGATGTAACCTCTTAGGTAATACCAAAGTACTACTATGCACACATTTGTCTTCGTTAAGTGCTGGTGATTTCATGCATTTCTCTCACACTGAATGATAGTGCGGTATCCTTATTAAACAAGATACAGCACTTCATTTATTTCCTTTCTCCAGGACTCAAAGAGACCGAAGAAGAAAGCAAGCAAGCACCCAGCTCTGTTAAGACTTGGAACTAAAGAGTTCAGACGTTTCTTTACTTCTGTACAAGTTTAGATCTGGGATGGCATCTAGAAGCTCCCCGTGCCTGTTACCCAGGAAACATGGTAGGTAATGTCTCACCTGGGCACACCTACCTCAGCCTCTGGGGGATTCTGAAGAGTAGACTATTGCTTGGAGAAGAGAGTCCAGGGCAGAAGGGTGCCACAGATTAGCTTGATTTGAAAGTGTCACAGATACTTTGGACAAGTACTTAAGTAGCTCAGAAATACTGCCACTTCTTTTATGCAGTTAACTGTTTATAAGAACTATTTACATTAAGCTTTGACTTTTGATTCAGAGATGGCTCAATTCTTTGCTCTTTCTCTGACTGCAGATGCTTTTCCTGGATTATTTTTGTTAGTCCCCTCACTAACAACAGTCCCTATCTTAACTTTATGCCTTTCATTTTAGACACCTAATTGCTTTCCAAAAGGTAATTAAATCTCAGAAACTGGGGCACCTGGCTGGTTCGGTCAGTTAAGTGGTTGCCTTGGGCTCAGGTCATGATCTCGGGGTCCTGGGATTGAGCCCCGCATTGGGCTCCCTGCTCAGTGGGGAGCCTGCTTCTCCCTCTCCCTCTGCCCCTCCCCCTCCCACTCCTGCTCTCTGTCTCAAATAAATAAAATTTAAAAAAAAATCTCAAACTCTTGGACTTGAGAGCCTTTAACAGAGTTTACTTCTAAAGGTAGAATCCAGTGATTTCTGGCAATTTCAGATAGAAAGTGCAAGTGAGATAGCTTTCTCCCACCTCACCAAAGGACATGACTAAAGGAAAAATCTCTGTGGAGCATTCATGCATAGCTTTCCTATTAAATTAGACCCTTGAGTCCATTGGACTAAGATGACTAAATAAAATGATATTGTCTGTTCCTTTCCTGCTTCCAAGGTGACCCAAAAAGTTCTCTCCCATCCAAATCAAGGGTTGATGACACTGCTTTGATTGATGCCTTTTGTTCCCAAACCAAATTGTTTTTTATAGCCCACCCCCTACCAGCACTTTCCAAAGTGCCACTGCCATCCCCTCCAGAGGGAGCCCCTTCCTTGGGCTTCCTGGCCAACAGCTGCTCAGTGGTGGCCAGGAGCAGGGAATGGGAGGAGAAAGCAGCTTGCAGACAAATGGGCAGCTAATCTGACCAAGAGCCCCATCACTAGAACCATAAAAAACTTCCTCCCCCCCCCCCCACTTGCCTCATCTACATTTCTTAGCTGAGGTGGGTGGAAGGCTCCTTGGAAGAATTATGGCTTCAATATGGTCTATCAGATCAGCCTCAAAATTTTTTTTTTACCTTTTTTGTTTCTTAAACTGGTTCTGCTTATTCAGCCCAATATTGTCAGATCACTACAGACCTTATAGATATTAAAAGGGCAGGGGCACCTGGGTGGCTCAGTTGGTTAAGTGTCTGATTTAGGCTCAGGTCATGATCCCAGGGTCCTGGGATCAAGTCCCATGCCAGGCTCCCTGCTCAACAGGGAGTCTGCTTCTCTCTCTTTCTGCTCCTCCCCATGCTTGTGCTCTCTCTCTCTTGCTCTCTCTCTTTCTCTCTCTCTCTCAAATAAATAAAATCTTTAAAAAAAATAAAAGGGCACTGGGGGAATATTATGAATAATTTTATGCCAATAAATTCGACAAACTAGATGAAATAGACAAGGCCCTTGAAAGACAGATTACCAAAAATGTGTCAACCTGAACTACAATTACTAGATCCTTCTTTAAACTTTCTATTATTACTCTCTCCGTGTTCAGCTTTTTATTATGAAGCAGCTATGTGGAGCTTACTTAATTAGCATTCTCAACTGTTCTATGAGGATCTGGTTACTTTTCAGTACAAGTTTTATAATTGTGGGATAGACAGGGTTAAGCTATTTTACAAGAATAAATATCTCAGGGGTTAATAACTTATATCAGGATTATAAAATCCTCATCCTTCTAGGTGGCCTTTATGTTGCGGCCTGAATGACAGCTTCTCTGGACTTTCTTTATCTAGTGTTTCTGGTCCTTGCCAATGTGAGAACATTTCAAGGAGTCTTTAACGTATATATGTGGTTAGAGCCTCTTGCACCATAAAATGCTTAGACAAGGACCAATATAAAACAGTCAGTCTACAATGAAGCTGAAGCTTTGGAAACAAGCACATCCTTTTCAGTGGTGCTTGCTTTTATAATGGGTCATTTAGCAAATGGACTGTGAAGAATTAGTCATGCCCAACTTCCAACCATCCGATGACTGGCTATAGACACCAGTTGAAAATTTTTAGGCTTTAAAGTTTCAGTCTTTCCATTCAAAGTTCAATTAAAATAAAATCCTATATCTAACAGGACCCCCAAGTTCTAGTGTAGTTTAACTTGTTTACATCTTTCAGAGATGCAAGTTCAACACACAAATGGCAAACCATTATGAATGTCCTTCATGCCTCTCAGGGATGCAAAAAAATGTAATATTTGAAACCACTGTTAGCTTTGTGCTGAGAATACAATATACTCTAATTAAGTAAAAATAACATATTATCGAGGCGCCTGGGTGGCTCAGTCGTTAAGCGTCTGCCTTCGGCTCAGGTCATGATCCCAGCGTCCTGGGATCGAGCCCCACATCGGGCTCCCTGCTCAGCAGGAAGCCTGCTTCTCCCTCTTCCACACCCCCTTGCTTGTGTTCCCTCTCTCACTGCGTCTCTCTCTGTCAAATAAACAAATAAAATCTTTAAAAAAAAAAAAAAAAAAAAATAACATATTATCATTGGTAAAATCACATTGTTACATCCCCTTATCTATTGCTAAAATGGTAGGTCCCAACCTGAATCCACTGGTGTATGTAGAAAGCCAGACCTTTTGTGTAGCTTCCCATAGGTCCGCGCTCCCTATCTGCCCTCTCCTCTCCACTCTTCAGGAGTTACCTGACTCTGAGGGCTTGGTCCTGGGCTCTCTGAAGCCATCTGGCTGGCCTTTTCACTGGGCTCTGTGCCCTTGCATCTTCTTAGACTTCTCTTCCTCTCACAGCTCCATTATTTTCAAAGTCTGTTTATCTTTTTTCTTGCCATCATCTTCATCATTTCCCTCTATTTTTGTCAGTGAGCTTGGTATTCCTGACCTCAACATAAGCTGCTATAAAGATTTGGGTATGTCAATTATATCTCAATAAAACTCAGAGTTTGAAATTTTGAAGCACGTCACAGACTGAAGGAGTTAAAAACAGTTTGCCCGCATGCTTTCTTACTGTTCTAGCTGGCTTGGGGACTCAGGTTGAATAGACACTGCCCATACTGAAAATGGGTTTCCTTTTTTTTTTTGAAGATTTTATTTATTTATTTGACAGAGACACAGAGAGAGAGGGAACACAAGCAGGGGGAGTGGGAGAGGGAGAAGCAGGCCTCCTGCTGAGCAGGGAGCCAGATGCGGGGCTCAATCATCATGACCAGAGCTGAAGGCAGACACGCCCAATGACTAAGCCACCCAGGCGCCCTGAAAATGGGTTTCCTACTTCCGTTGGGGAACTAGGTTTGAAATTCATTCTCTCGATTTTGTGACAATCAACAAATATTTATTGAGTGTCTCGTGTATACCTAATATGGTAAAAAAATATTTATTTTTTAAGTCTGGTATTCAGGGCTCCCACAGTCTGACCAGTGCTTATCTTTCCCACCTTATTCCAGAACCTGCCTTTATGGATGTTGCTCTATTTAGAATGGTCTATTGGCTCACCTAGTTCATTCCTAATTCTCTACATTTGCTGAAGCCAATCTCTTCCTTTACTCCTGCTCCCCCTCCTCACAAATACTGGATGACTCTCCTACTCTTTTATGGTTACACAATTCCTAGCCTAGGAGGCAGTTTCCTATAATTTTGCTCTACAACGTGCTTATTTCTTGTGCCTGTGAAATACTCATGCTTAGTTTCTGACTTTTCTGGCACTTAATAATATACTCCTTTGACATCATGTAGTAGATAATATGGTGAAATGGTTTAGCATTTGGCTTTTGGAAACAGTGAAGCAGTTTTGTATCATAACTCCTTGACTTCCTAGTTCTGCGACCATGGGAGAAGTTGCTTACCCTCTGAGTCTGTTTCCTCATCTGTAAACTGGGAAAATGATAGTACTGACCTGACAGGGTTGTTGTAGGATTAAATGTGATAAGGAAAAGCACCCAACGGTATCTTGGAGGCACAGAGTAAGCACTCGGTCAGTGCTGGCGATCATCACTTACCTCAGGTATTTTTTTTTTAATTAAAAAAAATTTTTTTAAGTAATCTCTACCCCCAAGGTCAAGCTCGAACTCACGACCCCGAGATCAAGGGTCACATGCTCTCCTGACTGAGTCAGCCAGGAGCCCTTATGTTCCCACCATTAGTGAAAGAACTATCTATTGTGACCTATTATGTGCCAAGCACTACGCTAAGGACTTTCATCTGTTATCTTGTTTAATTCTCACAACAATCTTGAGGTTAAATGATTTGATCTAGAGGTCATCTTGGAATTTTTAGAGCTAGGGTTTTGAACTCAATTATGTTTGGCCCTAAAGCCTTTCCATTACTTCCTGGTGCTTTTTCACAGACATGGAAAACCTTGTTTTTTCTCAGAGGTCCAGCTAAGTGTTGTGTGCAGACCAAGTTCATCCATTGGATGGATTTATTGTGAATAAATCAGTGAGTGGAGCTTGGGGCTGTACTAGCGTTTATGCTGGTGCTTTTGGGGGCCTACGATCACAGAGGTTTTTTCCTTTATTACTTAAAAAGTGTCTCCAAATGCCTTTTCATTTTCCGTATTACCAAAGGTATTAATGCCTTTATTTACATTTAACCACTACTCAGCTTTGCTAATGAATATTAAACTACCTAATACAACCCCTTCATTTATCGTTGAAGCAGATGAGGCTCGGAGACATGCCCAAGGTCACAAATCTAGCTAAGGCCTGATGATCCAGGTTCCTGGCTCACATCCAGGGTGCTATTTATTATGCAAGGAGCCCCTTGAGAAGAAGCCCTTGAAAAGATTGTTATCAGAAGCTGTTAACAACTTCCACCTGCAGCCTTTTTGTGGCGGTAATTTAATAGTAACCCCTTTTAAAATATAATATCCAAATAAGCTTCCTTCAGCACAAAATTCAAATTACTGAAATCTAATCATAAGACTGTATGTATCTGAAGAACATCTCACCATTGCTGTTTTACAGGCTATAAGTTTCTAGAAACCAAAACTAGTTCTAATTTATTCTGTATGGCAGTTGGCATGGGATATCATCTGAAGGCAGAACTGTCAGGATAGAGAAACTTAGGGGCTCAGAATAGAATTTTAGAATTTCAAAAAAGTTTTGTGCATATCTAATGCATTTGAATCCAATCCCCTTCTTTTTATAGTAACGATTTTGAAGCTCAGAAAGTGATTTGCATGGCATTAGAGTAAAATCTGTGGCAGAATCAGCAGTGCTCTTCCCATAATATCAAATTGCCTCCCTTGATTACTTGAAAATTAAAATTAAATTGTGTTGATAGTCACAGAGATAGCAGGAATAAGTCCTTTTGGAAAAATAAAAGATAACCAGGGAACTAAAACCGAACATTACCTTAATCTCCCTTGGAACATGAACCCCCATATTATTCAGGCAACTTCACTGCATGTACAGGTTTTCCTGGCTTTTTGATAGTCCTTATGTGTTACTGGCAGAACCGTTTGTTCACCAGAAATATCAAAATTCAGAACGAGGGAAATATGGAATTATCTCAGCTAAATGGGAACTTTGTAAATCTCCAGATTGTGATCTATTCTAAAGTGGCCTCCGTTTTTAACAACTTCTGGGCATGGAGAGGAATCGGGATGGGCTTGGGTTATCCTCTAGGAAAATCAACAATTCTTTTCTAACGTTTTAGCCATAGAGGCAACAAAAATATCTCGCTGTTCAGTATAGCTTTAACAATATTTTTATCTTCACTGTTTTCTTTAGGTTGTGGGTTGTGTTGGTACACCTATTAGAGCCCAGGATTTGGGAGAAATTTTATATTGTTCATTTTCAAGAAAATTTCATTCTTCCTAGTTTGCGGTTCTATAGATTCAGGTCAGGCTTTTTCTGTTGTAACGTACTATACCCTGACTGCGTCTAAAGAAATCAGACCTGAGGGGCGCCTGGGTGGCTCAGTTGTTAAGCGTCTGACTTCGGCTCAGGTCATGGTCCCAGGGTCCTGGGATCGAGCCCCACATCGGGCTCCCTGCTCCGCGGGAAGCCTGCTTCTCCCTCTCCCACTCCCCCTGCTTGTGTTCCCTCTCTCGCTGTGTCTCTCTCTGTCAAATAAATAAAATCTTAAAAAAAAAAAGAAATCAGACCTGAGGAGGAGGATTATATGACACAGTGGGGAACTGCATCCATACGCTCAGCCCACCCCTGTCCTTCAAACTCTGAAGATTATTCAGAGTCAACCCCAGGACACTGGTGAGTGTGGGAAGCTCTTGGAGGGGTGAGGAGTGGGAGGGTGCCAGGGACCTGAAAGATCTTATGAAGTTTCCTGCCAAGCTGGCCTAGGATTAACCCATCATTTCCCAGCCGGAGCTATCCCAGCTGTCTTGCTTTCCTGGGGCCTCTCATGTTAATCTATGGAACTGACCAACTGAGTTTGACCGTGACTGGCTTTGTTTTGCAAAACAAAATTGGTAAGGCAGGCCTCATGCTGACTGACTGAATGGTGTCATCAACTCAATTCAAGAGGTGCCACAAAAGCAAGGAAATGAAACTTCAATTTCCTCCTCATGTTAAATGATAGCTTATCATACCGATTATGACCCTTATGCAGCTCAGGGCAAATTATTTTATTGCTTTTTTTTGTGAACAGCCATAAACCACTCTCATCTTCCACTTTTTCCTCTAACTCCCACCCCCACCCCACACCTGATTAAGGCTCCTCAGAAAGGACTGTTCTCTATTGTCAGTGGTCAGAGAACCAAAGCCTTGTTTTTTTACCCCCACCAACCTGTCAGGATTTTACCTTTATTCTAGGAAGGACAAGATTTGCTTTAAAACAGAAACAAACAACCAAGCAGAGGTGGGGAAAAAGCCATTCTGGCTTCAGAGTTCCCTTGTAATGTTCAGCTCCTCTCACTACTTGGATGAGCTTTGCTCCTGTTCTGGACCAGGCAGATATGGTTTGCTGTCTTCCCTGTATTCACACTGCCCCCGGACACACCTCCTCTAGAATGCTTTCCATAACACATTTTTATGGGCACAAATGTGCTTTCCTTCTCGATTGGGAAGGACTATGTCCCTTCATTTTTATGTCCTTGACCCACGGAAGGCATTCATTGAATGAAGAGATGGAAAGAGGCCACCCACAAAGTTCAGCTCATCTATTTCCCTACCTGCCAGCAAGTCTGTACCTATCTATTCCCAGATTCCAAGAGGTTCAGTTGCTCAGCTTCCTTGTGGACATCAGTGGGAGAGACGTGGTGTTTCTTTAGACTTAAACCTGTACCCTCTTCCCTTCACCTCCTCTTCTTAGGAAGTCTCTTTTACTCCCATGGCTTCAAAAGCTATCTCTATATTTATGTCTCCAAATTTGCATCTCCATCTTAAATTTCTTTTCTTTTAATTTTTTAAAAGATTTTATTTATTTATTTGACAGAGAGAGAGACAGCCAGAGAGGGAACACAAGCAGGGGGAGTGGGAGAGGGAGAAGCAGGCTTCCTGCCAAGCAGGGAGCCCGGTCGTGGGGCTCAATCCCAGGACCTGGGATCATGACCTGAGCCAAAGGCAGACGCTTAATGACTGAGCCACCCAGGCGCCCCTCCGTCTTAAATTTCTTCCCTAATTTATTTAGTCAGCTTTCCCAGATTTAATAGTCAATTGCCTGCTTGATGTCTCCACTTGAATGTCTCAGAAAAATTTCAAATTGACATGCTTAAAATGGAACTCTTTGCAATTTATTTTTATTTTTATTTCTTTACATAAGCTCTATGCCCATAGTGGGGCTTAAACTCACAACTCCGAGATCAAGAGTCCCATGCTGTATTGACTGAATTAAAATGGAACTCTTGGGGTGCCTGGCTGGCTCAGTTGGTACAGCATGCGACTCTTGATCTTGGGGTTGTGAGTTCAAGCCCCACATTGGGTGTGGAGCCTACTTTTTTTTTTTTTAAAGATTGATTGATTGATTGATTGATTGATTTGACAGAGAGAGAGAGAAAGAGAATACAGGCAGGGGGAGCAGCAGAGGGAGAGGGAGAAGCAGACTCCCCGCTGAACAGGGAGCCCACTGCCGGGCTCTATCCCAGAACCCTGGGATCATGACCTGAGCCAAAAGCAGACGCTTAACTGACTGAGCCACCCAGGTGTCCCGTGGAGCCAACTTTAAATAAATAAAATAAAATAAAATTAAATTAAGTTAAAAGAACTCTTGATTCCCATCTTCCCATCAGCCCTAACCTGGCTCTCTCTTGTTTTGCCTATGTGTGAAAGTGGCATCATCTGCCACTCACTAACTAAAACTGGAAAACCAGAGTTATCCTAGATCCTGCCTCTTCTCCCACACACCACATTCAGTCCATCAACAAATTTTATTGGTCCTACTTCATTTATACATACTTCTCATCTTCCCTGTTCTCTCTCTATTCACTCTGTCACTACCTTCATCCAAGCCACCATCAGCTCTTGCCTGGCCTAATATAATTGCCCTTTTTGTCTCCAGGCTTCCATGCTTGCCTCTCTCCAGTCCATTTTCCATTTGGCAGCCTGTATGAGTTTTCTTACGAAGTAATTAGGATCCTATCACCACTTCACTTAAAATCTTTTAGTGGCTTCCCATTCCTCTGGAGCAAAATTCAGACTTTTTACTGGGACCCCCTAGATCTTAGATGATCTGACCTCTTCCTACTTCTCTAATTTAACCTCATGCCACCACATGCAAACCATGCTCCTGTATCATCAAACTTTGATCAGCTCCTGGAATTTTTCAAGCTCTTTTCTGCTTTGGGCTTGATTGCTTATGATGCTTCTTTCTGTATTATGCTTTCCTGAAGCTCTTATAATTAGATTCTGTACATCCTTTGGGTATCAGCTTATATTTCAACTTCACAGAGAGCCTTCTCTGACCAATTTTTCTTTTCTTTTTTCTTTTTAAGATTTTATTTATTTATTTGAGAGACAGGGAGAGAGAATCTGAAGCAGGCTTGGGGCTGAGGGCAAAGCCCACCATGGGGTTCAATCCCGCAAGATCATGACCTGAGTGAGATCACTTGCTTAACCGACTGAGCCACCCAGGTGCCTTTTTCTAAAGATGTTGCTGCCTTATTATGACAACTGTACATATTTCTATCATGACAGTTATCTCAATGTGTAATAATATTTTTTTTATTTGCTCATTGTTTGTGCCCTCCACTAGTATGTCAGTTCCATGGGGGCAGAGAACTGTCAATGTCATGAACTTCTGTATCCCCTGCATTTGTGCTATGCCTATAACAGAGTAGGTGTTCAGTGAATATTTATTAAGTGAATGAATGAAATAGGTTATAAATAGGAGCGACATATAACTATCCTCAAGCCAGGGTACTTTTTAATGTGAAAGGAGACACACTTACAATTATACTTGGGACAACAGACATAAACCATAAAATGATAGAAAGAGCACTGGGTTTCTAGAGATATCAGAAATCCAAGGTGACTCTGACTTTGTGCCCTACAACAATTTTTTAAAGTTTATTTATTTATTTATTTTTAAATAATCTCTACACCCAACGTGGAGCTCAAACCCATGACCCTGAGATCAAGAGTCATGTGCTTGGGCGCCTGGGTGGCTCAGTCGTTAAGCGTCTGCCTTCAGCTCAGGTTATGATCCCAGGGTCCTGGGATCGAGCCCCACGTCGGGCTCCCTGCTCAGCGGGGGAGTCTGCTTCTCCCTCTCCCACTCCCCCTGCTTGTGTTCCCTCTCTCTCTCCTGCTGTGTCTCTCTCTGTGAAATAGATAAATAAAATCTTAAAAAAAAAAAAAAAAAGAGTCATGTGCTCTTCTGACTGAGCCAGCCAGGCGCCCCTGTGCCCTACATGTTTATTCAGGTGAAGCGAAGTTAAGGGGACTACTAGAGAAAGGGACATGCAATGAAAAGTAGTGTAGAAGGGGAACAGGATGACCTTTCCCTTACACTTGGGTGTAAGTGGCAATGGTATGTTTGGGAAACTTCATATGTTCTTCTTCCTTCTTTTTTTTTTTTTAAGATTTATTTATTTATTTATTTGACCGAGAGATAGAGAGCACAATAGGCAGAGTGGCAGGCAGAGAGAGAGGGAGAAGCAGGCTCTCTGCTGAGCAGGGAGCCCGATGTGGGGCTTGATCCCAGCACCCTGGGATCATGACCTGAGCTGAAGGCAACCGCCTAACTGACTGAGTCACCCAGACGCCCCTCCTCCTTTTTTTTTTTTTTTTAAGGTTTTATTTATTTATTTGAGAGAGAGACTGAGTGAGAGAGAGAGAGAGCATGAGTCGGGGGTCAGGGAGAGGGAGAAGCAGATTCCCCACGAAGCAGGGAAGGGAGCCCAATGCAGGACTCGATTGCAGGACCCTGGGATCATGACCCGAGCCAAAGGCAGACCCTTAACCAGCTGAGCCACCCAAGTGCCCCTCCTTCTTTCTTTTTATCTGAAGAATTTGGGTGAGGGGGCAGCGCCTGGGTGGCTCAGTTGGTTAAGCAACTAACTTTGTATGTAATTTTTAAAAATTTCATGTAGCACATCTAAGCCCTCCCCAATCAGTTACCTATCTGAGTTATTACCCAGCTGGTTGCTCCTGAGAATAGTATGGATCTTTTCCAGAGCAAAGGACCAAGCGGTTGCTTAAACTTGGAATTAGGAGACCAGAGATCTATCTTCAGCTTGACCTTTACCTATAGCCAAATAACCTTGGGCAAATAGCTTTCCTCATCTGTGAGCTGAGAGGATTGTAGGAGATGGCAAAGGTCTTCTCCATCTCTGAGATTTCATGAGCTGTTTAATGTTAGAAGAGCAGTAATCACCCACCACTTGCAGAGTTATGGAGGCATGGAGAGGTAGCCCAGTCCTACCTCCAAGGGGGAGGCTTGTCAGCTCTATTGTTGAAACAGAAAAATACATAATGACTAGATATCATAAGCAGTGATATTTAGATTCCATCAAATAAAAGGCAGGCAATTTCAAGGAGCAGGCAATAAACCTTAAGGACAGAGTGTTTGAGTTAGATAGTCAGTAGTTAGGGCAAAAGTATTTCAGGGAAGAAGATGGTCTCCACTGGGACACAGAAGTTAAATGGGAATACTATATGTGAAGAACTATCATAATTTGGTCTAGCTAGGGCTGAGGAAACAAAGGATGGAATTGGAAAAGTGAGTTAGGAGCAGTTACCTGTGGGAAGGGCAGTGGGCTGGAGGAAGAAGGGAGTAAAGCTGATTATTCACTTTTTGGTCTACTGACTTCTAAATTGTTTGAATTTTTATGAGAATATATTTATAGAAAAAATATTTTAATGTTTACTGCAGGATATTGTGCAGTTTAGGAGACTTGAAATGTCAAGACCAAAGAATTGAGATTTTATTCTCTAGGACATTGCAAGTTTTGTTTTGTTTTTTTTTTTCAAGGATTTAAAAAATTTTAAGTACAATCTGCCCCTCAACGTGGGACTCAAACTCCTGACCCAGACATCAAGAGTCACATGTTCTACCAATTGAGCCAGCCAGGTGCCCTATTTATTTGTTTTTAAATCAAATGATGATGAATTGAATGTGATACATTAGTAAGATAAATATGGTAACAATGTGTTAAGTGGAGAGTCGAGAGGCAAAATATCAATTATTGAGTGCAAAATTTAGTGCAAAATTCAGGTACAAGGTACAACAGTGTTAGTCAAGACTGGAGGCAAAGGTTACGAAGAGGAGGGTACAGATTTGGAGTCCAAACCTAAAGGAAGATGACTAAATATAAAAAGTAGAGCAGAGGGGGGCGCCTGGGTGGCTCAGTCGTTAAGCGTCTGCCTTGGGTTCATGATCCTGGGATGGAGCCCCGCGTCATTGGGCTCCCTGCTCAGCGGGGAGCCTGCTTCTCCTCCTCCCTCTGCCCCTCCACCACCGATCCTGCGTGCGCTCTCTCTTTCTCTCTCACAAATAAATGAACTCTTTAAAAAAAAAAAAAAAAGGAAAGAAAGAAAGACTGTCAAGGGAGGGGCACCTGGGTGGTTCAGTCAGTTAAGCGTCTGCCTTCTGCTCAGGTCATGATCCCGAGGTCCTGGGATAGAGTCCCGCATCAGGCTCCTGGCTCAGTGCAGAGTCTGCTTGTCCCTCTCCCTCTGCACCTCCCCCTGCTCGAGCTCTCTCTCCTCTCTCTCTCTCTCTCTCTCTAACAAATAAATAAAGAAAATCTTAAAAAGAAAAGAAGAGAAGAGAAGAGAAGAGAAAAAGGCCATCAAGGGAGAGGGGGGAGCCAGCCCTTCCTTCCTTGTGATACAGTGTTCATCAGGACATTTGCTGCATGTCTAACCTGAACCAGCACTGCTATATTTTTGGCTTACCAAATCCTCCAGGACCTCTCACTATGGATTCAGGCCTTCAAACTCTCCTTTTCTCCAAGCGACAGAACCCTAATTACTCCAGTGTCTCACTAGTTCTCCCTCACACTCTTTTTTACTATTCTCTGCTGTCACAGAGCTTTGATGGCCTCATCAAGCCCTACGTGCATTTCCCCATGGCCTGCGGACATTTCTAACCCCCATCATTTCAGCGAGGTAGCCTTGATTCCTGCCTCCATCAGCTGGGACCACAACCGTCAAAGCGGCAGTGGTGCAAGGGCAAGAACATGAAACTGACAACCGGGACACACTTGCTTCTCTGCTCTCACCCTTGGAGATCTTATCTACTACAAAATTCCAGTTCAATTTCCCTGCTGATGATGGCTAAATCCCCATGTCTGTGCAAATTCTAGGCACCACAGCTCTAATGCTTCACCAGCCATTTCTACTGGGATGACAACATTGATTTTCTTTTACGACTTCTGTGGTCTAATGAAACTTTGAGTGACTGAGGCTTACTCCTGAATCTTCCCTGACTCCTCCCTCTGCTCTACTTTTTTTTAAAAAAAACATTTTATTTATTTGACAGAGAGAGACACAGTGAGAGTGGGAACACAAGCAGGGGGAGTGGGAGAGGGAGAAGCAGGCTTCCTGCTGAGCAGGGAGCACGATGCGGGACTCGATTCCAGGACCTTGGGATCATGACCTGAGCAGAAGGCAGACGCTTAACTGACTGAACCACCCAGGCGCCCCTCCCTTGACGGTCTTTCTTTCTTTCCTTGTTTTTTTTTTTTTTAATCATTTATTTGTGAGATAGAGAGAGCACACGCGCCGGATCGGTGGTGGAGGGGCAGAGGGAGGAGGAGAAGCAGGCTCCCCGCCGAGCAGGGAGCCTGATGACGTGGGGCTCCATCCCAGGATCGTGAACCCAAGGCAGACGCTTAACTGACTGAGGCACCCAAGCGCCTCTCTTGATGGTCTTTCAAAACAGAGTACACAGTGTTCTCCTCTTCCTTAGGCTTTTGATTAGGAGCTCTTCTGTTAAGAAGCACGTGGCTGAATCAAGTGATCTCTTATGGACTGCAGAAAGGTTCTGGTGAAGAAATGATAAGGGACCTCAGTACCTCAACATAGGTCTGCGCAGGTACCTGAGAATCTGAGAGGAGTGTGGGAATGAATCTGGGCTTCTGGTGCCCCAGCAGGCCTTTTCCCTTACCCACATGCCTAGTTCCCTTACCCCTAGTCTCCGTACTCCCTCACTGACCAAGTGCAATCTGAGGCTTCCTGAAGCCTTGGCCTAATTTCCTCAATACTTGCATTGGTCATCCAACATCGCTTTTCTGATGAAAAGGGCAGTCTGGCAGGGTGCGCAGAGCACCAGCCATGGCGATGTTCAGGGCCTTGGAGTCTAGTATTACCTCTTCAGTCATCTCCTTTAGTGACACCGGGCAGGGCGCTTTGCTCCTCTAAAACCAACTTTTCCCCCCTTTTGTTAGGGAATGCAGCGGGATTAGCTGGTTTAGAGCTGTAGTCGTACTCAAAGGTCTTTAACTTCTCCTGAAGGCTTTGCTCTGGTTCTTGCTTTCATTTCATTTCCCCCAACCCAAACATCTGTATCTGGGCCCTGAGTCTCTCTCTGGCTTTTGTGATCAATTATTATAAGTAGTTTGTGATCTGGGGCTAGAAATTTGTCTTTCTCTGGATCCTGTTTTTCCTTCCTCTACCCTCTAAAATAAACACTCCTCCTTTGACATTCCTTTGAAACTTTGACCTCTACTATAGACCATAATTGTTAGCCTTTTTCTTTGAGTACCCCCTAGCGAACCAGGATTCTGCCCTCCCAAGTCAGCAGGAGTCAGGCTATCTTGCTTTATCATTCTAAGGAAGGCCTTTGCAAGTCAAAAGTTAGGTTTCTCCATTCTGGAGAAGGGCTGAGAAATTTAACTCTTCGGCTTGCAGAGGAGAGAGGAAGAGGACACCTTTCACTGCATATGAATGGTAGTCATTCTGCAAAGCTGTCAGGACAGTTAAGAATGTCACCAGAGATTCCCTGGGCTCCCAGAGCCTAAGTGGCGTCAAGAAAGAGTATGGATTTGGGTGATAGCAGCCTGAATTCAAATCCACCTTCTTGTGTTTAATTTTAGGTTGGGTGCTTAACTTACCTAAGCCACAGTTTCCTCAGTAATAAGAGGGGAATAATTGTAACTCTTTATAATTGGATTGTTCCCAGGATTGAAGCATATAATATATATTAAGCACTTGACACTTTGTAGGTGCTCCATTACTTCCTTTTCCCCCTTGCTGTTACAACTGCCCATTGGCAAGCCCTGAGGAGAATGGCGGGGGCCCATAGGAGCTCTAGGAACAGACCTCACAGTTTTCTTGGGAGTCCCTAATTCTACTCATGGCAAAGGTCAGATGGAAGGAGGAGGAGGAGGAGAAAGTACAGGAAGTAAAGGAGGTGGGAGGGAGAGGAGAAAAAGCTTTGGAGGGGCCTGGCAAGCAGCAGAAGCATATTTTTCTTTTAATCTAGACTGAGAAAGTACAGGCTTCTATTCTCCAGGCCATGTGAAGTAGTGCCTGCATTTGAAATATGTGGACAGGCTCATGGACAGGTTTCCCTCATTGAGTTGATTCTTTTTTCAACAGGTTTTCAGGATCCACCAGAGATTGTGGCCAATCTGCCTGTCTTGGGCCCTGAACCTATTGAATATAGGAGTTTTACTGTTCTGTCACCTTAATGATAGCCAGTTTGTTAAGGATGAGCCAAAAGGGAAGGAGAGTAGGGTTGTAACTAGTGAATCTGAATAACACTGCAATGCCTTGGAATGAATCCCTGACAGGAAGGTGATGGATGTAGAGAAATCTAAATTCCTTTATTTTCTGGCTCAGGGTCTATGTAGGAAGGTTGGTTGATGTGATTGATTCCCATGAAGGTAAGATGAATGAGGATGAGAGAGACTTGGAAGGAGTGGGACTAGGAGCTTTTTGGGGAAGTAGGAATTCTTTTCATGGAATTCCCAATTGCTCTGGGTTTCATTAGTTGAAAACCTCAGATATAAACCCACAGAAGACATAAGGCATGCTCTTCTTGAATGATCATGTTTGTACAGGGCAGCAGGGATAGTTTTGTTTCTGAAAATCCCCCCCTAGGATTACTTGGGAATGTCGGCAAGGTCTGGGGGTTGGGGGGGGGGAATGTCAAAGCGTCAAGTACCTGAGTCCTTTGGATGGGGATTTAGTTAGAAATGAAGGGAGAAAATCTAGTTTGTTCATTTCCTTAGCACAGTGTCACAACTCAGGTTTCATGATGGGCACTTTGGCATCTTTGTCTACTGGAGGATTGACTTCAAGGCCACATAATTTTATGATTTTTGTTTCTCTCTGAGCCCCAGGTTAATAATCTTTTCTTTTGGTTGCCTATTTCTTCTTCTTCTTCTTAAAGATTTTATTTATTTATTTGAGAGAAAGAGAGAGAGAACATGAGTGGGGTGAGGGGCAGAGGGAGAAGCAGACTCCCCGCTGAGCAGGGAGCCCCAGACTTGATCCTGGGACTCCAGGATCATGACCTGAGCCGAAGGTAGATGCTTAACCCACTAAGCCATCCAGGCGCCCCATTGGTTGCCTATTTCTTCACCATAATTCTTGTGCTTAGGTAGTGTCTCATTCTCCTTTCCACTACCACCACACACAGACACTTTCTCTGTCACTAACTGTGGTGTCTTTCTGTAAACTTCCTTAGGAGAGAGGTAGAGGAAATCTTCCATTTTTTTGACATAGGCTGCACTTTAATGGATTTCTCCTTGTCTCTGGCATCTGTGAGAGTTATAAATGCACCAGAAGGAATAGAGACCACAGTGAGCTTTCAAGGTACCTGCTTATGGTTTCTCTTGAGATGTCATCTTCCTTAACGAATATTTCACCTTCCTTTTCACTAAAAAAAAAGAGGGGTTATTTCCTGTTGGCATTTTAAAAAATAACTCATTCTTTTTTCTAAAAGTATTTTATGACAAGTATTTTTTTAATTTTTATTATTTTATTTTATTAATTTATTTTTTAAAGATTTTATTCATTCGAGACACAGAGATAGAGAGAGAGCATGAGCAGGGGGAGAGGCAGAGGGAGAGGGAGAGGGAGAAGCAGGCTCCCCGCTGAGCCAGGAGCCTGATGTGGGGCTCGATCCCAGGACCCTGGGATCACAACCTGAGCCGAAGGCAGATGCTTAACCATCTGAGCCACCCAGGCGCCCCCATTTATTTTTTAAAGATTTTATTTACCCATAAGAGAGAGAGAGAGAGAGTGGGGGAGGGCAGGCAGAGGGAGAGAGAGAAGCAGGCTCCCCACTGAGCAGGGATCACAATGCAGGGTTCCATCCCAGGACCCTGGGATCATGACCTGAGCTGAAGGCGGATGCCACCCAGGCGCCCCTATGTATGTATGTATGTATGTATCTATCTATTTATTTATTTATTTTTAAGGGGGCTCGAACTCACAACCCTGAGATCAAGAGTCACATGCTCTACTAACTGAGCCAGCCAGGTACCCCACTAACTCATTCTTTTTGGTAAGAAAAATACTTGTTTATTGTAGAGAAATGTAAAAATACAGAAAAACACAAAAAGGAAAACAAATTACTCTATTTGGTATTACATGACAGCAAATGTTTTCATATTTTCTTTTTTTTTTTAAAGATTTTATTTATTTATTTATTTGAGAGAGAGAGACATAGTGAGAGAGGGAACAGAAGGAGGGGGAGTGTGAGAGGGAGAAGCAGGCTTCCCATGGAGCAGGGCCCCCGGGATCATGACCTGAGCCGAAGGCAGATGCCTAACAACTGAGCCACCCAGGCGCCCCTCATATTTTCTTTTTTTTTAAGATTTTATTTATTTATTTGAGAGAGAGAATGAGAGAGAGAGAGAGAGAGAGAGAGCACATGAGAGGGGGGAGGGTCAGAGGGAGAAGCAGACTCCCTGCTGAGCAGGGAGCCCGATGTGGGACTCGATCCCGGGACTCCAGGATCATGACCTGAGCTGAAGGCAGTCGCTCAACCAACTGAGCCACCCAGGCGCCCGCCCCTCATATTTTCTTAAGTAAGCTATATGCCCAGTGTGGGACTTGAACTCACGACCCTGAGATCAAGAGTGGCATGACTTAACTGAGCCAGTAGGTGCCCCATTATTTTCCTGTTTCAAAAAACAAAATTGGTGGGGCGCCTGGGTGGCTCAGTCGTTAAGCGTCTGCCTTCTGCTCAGGTCATGATCCCAGGGTCCTGGAATCGAGCTCCGCATCAAGCCCCGCATCGGGCTCCCTGCTCAGCAGGGAGCCTGCTTCTCCCTCTCCCACTCCCCCTGCTTGTGTTCCCTTTCTAGCTGTCTTTCTGTGTCAAATAAATAAATAAAATCTTTTAAAAAAATTAGGTTTTCCTGAACATGCTGTTTTTGTAATTAACTTTATTCACTTAATATATCATGTATGTTTTTCACGTTGCTAAGTGTTTCTCCAGAATATTATTTTAATGGTTGATATTCCACTGTGGGGCCATGATTTAACTAGTTTGCCCTACTGTTGAACATTTAAATTGTTTTATAATTTAAAACGTTAGGCTGAAAGTGTTTCCCCACTCTTGGTGATCATTTTACTTGTTTATTCAACATATCTGAAATACCTCCTCCCTGCAGGGTGCTTGGCCTTTGCACAGATGGGAGACTCCCAAAGCTGGGATGCTCAGATTTAGGAGACCAGTTGTTGAGCTCCCAGGGGCTCCCCACCCCAAGATTGCCAGTGGAAGATGTAGAAGTGCAAATGAGGAAGGTAGAATCCACAACTTTCCTAGTCTCTTGCCCAGGTTCTCCCTGAGGCATACAGACACCCCAGGAAGCCCAAGTTAAGAGAGCAAACACACTTTGAATATGGTTCAAGTTCAAAGGGCTTCCTTGTCCCTCAAATTTCTTTGGTTGCATTAAAATAACACCTTCTAAATCTGGGAGTCTGGATTGTTTTCCTATTGGCCAGTTCCTGATTCTCAATTATATTATCTCTCAAACACTTATATCAAGGGGGTTGGATATTTACAGTTTTTCTCTTAGCCTTGTGCATAATTGGAATATACAAGCAGGGTTTCTCATTCCCTTTCTTAAACTAAGGTTTCCCTTTAAAGAGAGAAATAAAAGGTCTCAGGTGGATATATATTCTAGCATTTATTGCAAAACAAAGTTGAGTTCCCAATCTGGGAAAATAACAAGACAGAGTCATTTTACAGCTCTTTGGGGGAAAAAAAAAATCCCTCTTTGGGCAGGGTGGTGGAGGGGAGCCTTTCTTGATAAGTTGGGGTCACCTGCCCACTTACTGTGACCATTCT
This sequence comes from Halichoerus grypus, assembly GCF_964656455.1. NCBI lineage: Eukaryota > Metazoa > Chordata > Mammalia > Carnivora > Phocidae > Halichoerus > Halichoerus grypus. The sequence goes on from NC_135713.1 coordinate 121,087,447, forward strand.
TTTTCCGTGGTTACAGAGGTGGTTTCTGAGCTGGGAAAGTCCTCAGCTTATGTTGGGTCCTTGTTTCCCCAGGGTTTTGTGGGGAGAACTTTTTTTTTTTAAGTAAGCTCTGCACCCAGTGTTGGGGCTTGAACTCACAACCCCAAGATCAAGAGTCACATGCTCTACCAACTGAGCCAGTGAGGCACCCGGAGAACTTTTTAAAAAGTGCATACTCAGACGAAAAGCCCAACACCCTAAAAAACCTCCCACTAGGTAGGTCTGTGGTCTCTGCCCCACTTATGTGCATGGACATATAGTTGGTCTTGCTGGAGCTAGCCAGCATCGGGGAAGGTTGCTCCTTCAGAAGTCCGTACTGAACTCTTAGTTTTTTGCTACCATTCCCTCTGAAACTTATAGTGACAAGTACTTTGAGGGTCCCTCTGGATAAGACCCCCAAACCAAACTCCCCTCTAGCAAGCTGCAAAAGGCCAGGCGCAAAAACCAGGAAATAACGTGCAGGAGAGAGGAGATGGGGCCTGCCCACGTTGGAAGGCCGGGCTCCAACTTTGACTCTGTAGAGAGTGCGCTGTATAAGCTTGGGCCTCCGTTTCCCCCGCGAACTGCAGATATGAAGAGGGCTGCAGCCCAACCCTGTGATTTTCCAGTTGTTTTCGAATTCACTGTCTCTGAGAGAGAAACCGTGCCCCCCTCCTTTGTCATGCAGCCGAGCAAGTGAATCTGCGCGGGGTGCTGTCAGGCCCTGGCTCCGCCCCCGGACCACGCGCTGCCTGCGGGGCGTGAGCAGTAGTACTTGTTCACCACGTGCCTGCACTGCTCACACCGGACCGTGCAGCACCACTGGAATTTGCAGTTGCAGCTGCTGAGAGCCTCGGCTCTTCTCTCCTCCACCTGCAGGCCACACTCGGTGCACAAGCGCCCGCAGCTGCGTTGCTCCCACCGAGACGCGGTGTGGTTGTTCTGCAGACACTCCCGACCTTCTGTGCCAGAGACGCCCAGGCTGGAGTTGCGGGTACAGTAGTCTGGCGATTCCTCTAAAAAGATCAGCTCAGCCTCTGCGCTGGGAAGGAAGGCCTCCGTGGGTGCCCAGCGGCCCTCAGCGCTGTTGCCCACCCTCAGCTGCCGCTTATCCATCTCAATTTTCAGGGCCCGGTCATACTTGGCCTTCAGGTAGTCCCCCATCTCCCGGAAGTCAGCCAGCTGCAGCCAGCATGTCTGGATGCTGCAACTCCCGGAGATGCCATGGCATTTGCAGGTCCTTCTCATGATGGCTCTCACTGCCTTCAGGGAGAGAAAGAGAGAAGGATTCTGGGTAGGGAAGACCGAAGGCTAGCAACCAAATGGGATATTTTAAAGTTGTGCTGCTTAACTTTGGAGGAGCATCAGAATTACGGGGGAGGCCTGTGAAAAACGCTATTCCTGGGCCCCACCTCAGATCTTCTCAGCTGGAGTGTTCAGGGGTGGAAGCGCCTTGGTAAGGGTAGTTTTAAAGCGCCCTTGGGTATTCTTTGGGGAACTCAGGCAAATGTTGAGGCATCAGGAAACCTAGGCTGTAGGCCCAACTCCATCACTTGTTGAGCTTGTTTCCCTCTCTCATTGGAATAATACTGATCAAGAGGGTACTGTGTCAATTAAAGAAGAAGATATGATCATTGGCACTATTATTGTTTTCAAGGTAGGGGCTAGAATATTGGTGAGGGTTTGGATTTGTTCTCTCCCAGAGGGAAGGGAGCTCATGCAGTCTGAACCCCTACCACCGAAGCAATTACTCATGTGTGTAATTGCCTTGAAAACCTCTTCGCCTTGCTCTGGGCAACCAGGTCGTCTGGGTATAGGTTCAAAGGGAAATTTTTATGCTCTTAGCTTTAAATCCAACTTGCTTCCAGATTTGAGTTCAGAACTCTCCAGAAGTCTTGGGGGGAAAATAGACCCTCCAGAGAAGCCTAGATCAGTCCCAATCCCTCGAAGTCCAGACCTGTATCTTAGGATACAGGTTAGCTGATAACCCCCCATTAATTTCCTACAACACACAGTGGAGGTGGTTAAAATTTTAAGTCATGAGAGCAAGGCTTTGGTACTCTATTGTTCTGTGTTCTCAGAAACCTGCCTGTGGAAGGGGCTAGACCATAATGATTAGTAATAAGACTAAAGTAGAAGATCTGAGTTTATCGCCTGGTTCTGATGCTTATTAGTTGTATTGCCTTGGCTAAGCCACTTGGCTCAGCCTAAACTGGCTCTGTCATCCAGAGAATGGGGGTAGCCATCCCAGTCTTGATAGGTGGTGTGAGGATGACACATGGGTGTGAGACAGCTCTTGTTAAGTCGTAAGGGCTGTACAGATGCGAGGCTCTGACCAGCACTGATCCTGATGCTTCGCCCGTGGACTCCTATACCTACCAGCCTGCCTGCCCTGTTGTTGTGAAGATTCATCAGGGCTCTAGCATCCTTTCCCTTTTCCAGGCTGTCCACAAAGAGTTTGGAGATCCTTTCCCCAAATTCCACATTGTCGCTGCAGCCTCCCCAGATCCAGCCATGACCTCCTGCACGTAAGGAAAGAGTAAGTTCTGCACACCATTTCCCTGCTAAGTTTCAGGAGAAGAGTCAAGGTCACTTTGGCTAACATAGCCAAACCATCCCCCAAGAGCTCTAGAAGCGTATAAAGCGGCAGGTGAGACCAGGAAGTAGAGGTGCTCAGGGTGGGTGGGTGAGGTCCTTTTCACAAAACCAACTGCCCACCGTTCAGGTACATTCCATCTCTAGGCAATTAGTCTCTATACCCTCAGTAAAGGTAGCCGTACTGAGCCTGGCCTAGATGATCTTAGAGGTTCATTGCAGCTCAAACATTCTGGAATTCTGCACTGTTACCCTACAGTAGTCTTGTTAGAGCCAAGTTAAAGAGGGAGAGTTCTGAAGTCTTGTTAGAGCCAAGTTAAAGAGGGAGAGTTCTGAAGTCCAGACCTGTATCTTAGGATACAGGTTAGCTGATAACCCCCCATTAATTTCCTACAACACACAGTGGAGGTGGTTAAAATTTTAAGTCATGAGAGCAAGGCTTTGGTACTCTATTGTTCTGTGTTCTCAGAAACCTGCCTGTAGAAGTTCTAGCCCCTTCCACAGGCAGGTTTCTGAGAACACAGAACTTCAGAACAACTTCAGAACTTCTCCCTCTTTAATGACAAATCTGAGTCTCTTAGATGGTCTACAAATAATTGAGTAGCTCTGGATTGTGGCCAAGCTGTTCTTGGCCTGAAATATGAGGGTTAGCTTTAAGCTCTCTTTGGCCTTCTCATTCCTAGATGTCTTGTTGCTTTTAGAGCTTGGTGCTACTTGGTGATCCTAAAATCATGGACCCAGGCTCAACTCTTGGAAGGGTATAGGGTATAGGTCCAGGAGCTCCCTCAGCTCCAAGAAGTTGCTGGTAGCATCTAGGGGTTTGAGGGACCTGTGTCCCTTAGCCTTTCCCTGGAAGACCTTAGCCTGCATGTAGCTCTGCATCCCTCACTTCTTCCCACCCACATCAGAGAGCACAACTTACCTGTTTTTCCATTTTTTGACTCATCACAGCCACAGTTTTCAAAGTCGCCCATGCTACAGTTCTTGGTGATGGTGTACATGACTCCCGCAGAGCTGATGGCATGAATGAAGGAAGTCTCCCTGGTGGCTTTGGAGAGAAAGAGGGGACTGGAAACTTGGACCCTGATGACCCAAAGCAGAGGCTTTGGAAAAGCAATGATCTCTCTCCCCTGGCCCCTGCCCCTTTTGGGTTTAAGAGGAGGCTCTTCTCCTTGAGACAACAGGGCATGTCTTTCCAGCACCCTTATGTCTTTCAGGCAGACATGAGTATCCCCATGGGGGTGGGATAGTAAAACCCAGACAGAGAGTGATGGGACCAAGGCCACTCTCCTCACCATTTGTATTGGGACCAAGACCCTGCTCTCCTGAAATCCAGCCTGGCCTTCTGTTCATTAGCCACTGCTTCTGGTCCTTGGGCTATAAAGACTCAGGGCCATGTAGCTGGCTTAGGAAAGAGAGAAGGGCCTTTTCTTCCTTCTGACATGAAGCAGGAACTATGTAATACTTACAATGATCGTGGCTACCATTTACTGAGCTCGTATCTTACTAAACTCTTTAAAAAACATTGTCCCGTTTCATTTCCACACACTTCCCATTCTGCCTATATACCCCACGGGAAAATACTTCTCTTCGTCCACATCATCTTTACTCCCTTCCCCCACCTCTTCTCAGGCAACTCTCTATTGTTTGTATATAAATGACCTTTATGTAAATTACTACATACAGTTGTAAAGAGCTGCACAGGTGTGCACGCATGCACGCGAACACACGACACACACACACGACACAGCTCAGTGTGATCTTTCAGCTTCTCTGTTGTTGGGATTTTACGACAGCTGGGCAGATGGGAAACTCCTCAGGGGCTGCAAACACAGAGCCCTTTCCCTGTTTTTATTTCATGCAACTCAGTGCAAGATAAGTGTATACAAACACACAAATATAGGCATGCATTTTAAAAAACAGAGAAATTATTACATTTGTATGGAAATACCTTTGTATTCACCTCCTTCAACCCTTACAGTTCTCCTGGTGAGCTGAGTAGAGCTAGCCTTATTGACCCAGTGACAAAACTGGGGTTTGAGAGAGGATGTAACTCACTCAGGGTTTCACAGCAAGGAAGTGGCAGATCAGCAGATCACTGATACCCTTTCCATTTCACTGTGCATAGAGATGTCATATGTGCAACATGTACACATACTGAAAGCCCACCTCCATGCACATGTACCCCTTTGTGTAGGTGCACAAACCTACCACTTCTCAGCCTGTTGTGAGTGGAGAGCTGGAGAGCATTTTCCGGGCAGTTCCAGCGTTCCCAAGCAAATTGGAACTTACACTCCTCAATGCCACTCTGGGCTCCCAGGGCCACGCTGGTCGTGTAGGTCAGATAGGCCTGGCAAAGGGAAAAGGGCTATGAAGGTCAGCCCTGGCTCCGCTCAGGTCGTCTGAGGTTGGGGGGGTTAGCAGGCAGGACTCAAATGGGTTAGCTCTCCAGGGAGAAACAATTGTGGGTTCCTCTGGGTGGGGGACCTCTGGCACTGTCTCCCCTCCCCTCCTTTCTTTCGCCAAAAGAGTTCCCTTAGGAACCCGGATGGGTAAAAACAGGAGCCAGAGACCATCCTACCTTGGGACCTGTTACCAGGAAATTGTTCACTGACCTATCAAAAAGAGAAAAAGTGAGGCAGTGGTGAATGGGGCTGAGATACTGGGGGTCCCTCAGTAGGGAGTGGGGAAGGTGCAGCAGGGGAAGGACTTACCAGGCGGAGACAGTGAAGGTGGCAAAGCATATGCCCACAGCTACCCTGAGCATAAACAGGTCCCCCATGGCCTGGCTCACCCCCAGGGCACCAGTCCAGCCCAGGGCCAACTCCAGAGAAGTGAGGAGAGGGCAGGGTCTTTCTCAGTATTTATGTGGGGGAAATTCTGAATAACCAAGGGGGAAAAATCAACAGCCCTTCTCATTTGTCCCTCACTGGCAGGGCTGCAGGAGCCCCTGACCCAATGGGGGACCAGGAAGGAAGGACTCAGCCCAAAGCCTCCAAGGAAAGCCCCGCCCCACCCCGCCCCACCAGCCCTTCTTCCCTCCCAGGCTGACAGAGGGGCTGAAGCCTTTCCCTACCCTTGAGGTTTCTTTCCTCTATAAATCAGACTTGTCTCTTCCTGCTGGGTGGCTCATTTCTCAGAATCTTGTAGCCTGGAGCAGATGAGGTTCCCAACCCTGAAGGTAGGTCACCAGTTCCTCAGAGCTACAGTGTCCTCATCTGTCACTGAGACCTCACTCTTTGTCCTGCCTTCTTCCCCAAGACATTAGTAATTATAGAGGAAGCCTATTTGGGGCACCCCTCCTACTCATTTTACCAAAGTAAGTGAATACACCTTTCCTGCCTCCTTCCTTGGTGACTGTAAAGTCATGGAATCATGGGACCATGGGACAGAAACACTTCAGAGGCCATCTCTGTAATACACCCTTCTACCACATTCTACTAAAGTTAGTTCTGGTAAGTTTCCTTCATGCCTCGTAGGTCTATCATTTCATGTGTGAGAATCAACCTTTGGGCCACCCAGGGCTGTATTTGAAAAAATTAATGCCTTTCTGACACTGCTTTGTTGCCAGGACATCAGCTCCTTAGGCAGGACTCTTTCTTTTTCCTTTATTTTTTTGTTATAATTATTATTATTATTATTATTTTTTTAAGATTTTATTTATTTATTTGAAAGAGAGAGAATGAGAGAGAGCAAGCACATGAGAGGGGGGAGGGTCAGAGGGAGAAGCAGACTCCCTGCTGAGCAGGGAGCCCGATGCGGGACTCGATCCAGGGACTCCAGGATCATGACCTGAGCTGAAGGCAGTCGCTTAACCAACTGAGCCACCCAGGCGCCCTATAATTATTATTTTTAAGTAATCTCTACACCCAACTTGGGGCTCGAACTCATGACCCTGAGATCAAGTCTCGTGTTCTACCAACTGAGCCAGACAGGAACCCCAGGAATCTCTCTTTTAGGTTCACTTAAGTGCTTCAGAAGATGCCTGCATAAACGAACAAATGAATAAAAGAAATTGTGACCCCTATTAGGGACCGAGACACCATTTAGGTAGGTTTTGGGACTGCCGCGAAGGGGTGGAGATCTTCCTTCGTTGGTGGAGCTCTTTCCTTGGGCGGGGGCCGGGGTGGGGGGGAGGCAGCCCAGAGAGACTCAGAGGAAAGTACAAACAGTAGATCACCATCGTGACTCATTACCTTGTGGCCGTGGATATCCAGATCATATCCCAGCCCCCTAGAGCCTGACTTGGGTGAGAAAGGGAGCTGAGACATCCCCCCACTGAAGGAGTTCCAGGGGCCAAGGAGTCCTCAGGCTTTTTTACTTTTTAGAGCAGTGCACTCAAAGGTTTGACTAGGATTTGTGTCAGTCTGTAAACTGTTACCTGTTACCTAAGTACAGAAATGAAAGTATTTAGAAATTTTTATACTAATTTGATACAGTAATTTTATTTTATTAATTTTTAAAATGCAGTTTTGTTTTATTTATTTATTTATTTATTTATTTATTTATTTATTTATTTATTTAAGTCGGCTCCACACCCAGCATGGAGCCCAGCACAGGGCTTGAACTCACAACCCTGAGATCAAGACCTGAGCTGAAATCAAGAGTTGGACGTTTAACCAACTGAGCCACTCAGGAGCCCTGATGTAGTAATTTTATTCTCTTATTTTTTTATTTCTTTTTTTTAAAGACTTTATTCATTTATTTGACAGAGACAGACAGCGAGAGAGGGAACACAAGCAGGGAGAGTGGGAGAGGGAGAAGCAGGCTCCCCACCGAGCAGGGAGCCCGATCCAAGACTCGATCCCAGGACCCTGAGATCATGACCTGAGCCCATCCCACATTCGCTTCCTGTGCTTAACTGACCGAGGAGCCCCAGGGGGCTCCTATTTTGTATATATTTTTTCTGTTTCATTTTTCTAAGAGGATTGGTGCAAATGTCACAAATGCGAAATGTCTTTAATGGACTAAAGGTCTGCCTCTCAGTCCCCTGAGAAGTTGTCTTCCTCTGCTTGCTTGTGACCTTTTCTCCTTGGGGAAAAGAAGTGTCTGAGACAGTGGGCGCCTGAGTGGCTCAGTCGTTAAGCGTCTGCCTTCTGCTCAGGTCATGATCCCAGGGTCCTGGGATTGAGCCCCACATCGAGCCCCACATTGGGCTCCCTGCTCCGCGGGAAGCCTGCTTCTCCCTCTCCCACGCCCCCTGCTTGTGTTCCCTCTCTTGCTGTGTCTCTCTCTCTCAAAACAAAACAAAACAAAACAAAAAGTGTCTGAGACTTGAGTCATTTAGGAAAAGCCCACTGAGTTTGCTTCCTATTTTCCCCAGTCAAGAATCTAATGTTTAACTTTTCCTTCTTAAAACAGCAGGGTTGATTTCCATGCCGCTTGCTGTCTGGTCAGAACAGGGTTGGCATTAGCTCTGAGGTAGTCCCCCTGTGCCCCTTGAAGGAGTTTTAGGAATGATCCCACATTCGCTTCCTGTGTATGAGCAACTGGTTCTTACTAGTCTATGTCCCCCATAGCACCCGGCATTTAAGTTGGTACTCTATAAAAATATTCTTTTTTTTCCTAGGAAGCAGAGGGAAAGGTAGTAGGATTTTTGTGTGCAAATTTTGTGTATGCTTCTGCTCAGATTCTATAAAGTTTTCATAATTTCTCTAAAAAGAATTTAGGATGGGGCGCCTGGGTGGCTCAGTCAGTTAAGTGTCTGCCTTTGGCTCAGGTCATGATCCCAGGGGGTTCCCTGCTCAGCGGGGAGACTGCTTCTCCCTCTGCTGCTCCCCCTGCTTGTATTCTCTCTCTCTATCAGATAAGAATTTAGAATGTTGAGGAAAGGACTTTACTCCCAGGTATTAGGAGGCCTGGGCTTTGGCCACTAATTTGTTGTGTGACCTTGGGTAAGCTATTTACTACCACATGGACTCAGGTTTTTCATCTGTAAAATGAAGGAATGGGGGAAATGTTGAACATTGAATCACCTCTGAAGACTTTCCCAGTTTTCTACATGCTGTAATCCTATTTTTAAGGTTTACAGAATTTACTAATCCCTGAGGTAATTATAGACCAGAAATGGGGAAGTCTTGTTTTCCCCAGCTGTTTGAATGGAATCATCTTTTTTATCTTTGAATCCTGTCAGGGTAGACCTGTAAGACAGATACCTAGAGGACCACAAGTGTTTTCTTTGGAGTGCTTTGGGGCTATGTCTACATAAGACCCCTGTGCTGGACTGACCAAAGTCCTTCATGTGGACAGAGGGGCCCCTGGAAGGAGAGGCAAATCAGAGACAGGTACTCCATGTTGGAGTCTGCAAATTATTTGCAGTCATTGTGCATCCATTTCCTTAACCCCAGCTCCATTATCTCATTAATTTTTTTTTTTTAGAGAAGGGGGGAGGGGCAAACATAGAGGAAGAATCTTAAGCAGGCTCCACACCCAGCGAAGAGCCTGATGTGGGGCTTGTTCTCACAATCATGAGATCATGACTTGAGCAGAAGTCAAGAGTCGAACCCTTAACCAACTGAGCCACTCAGATGCTCCCTTCCTTTTTTTAAAAATAGGCTCCACAGGGGCTCAGTCGTTAAGCGTCTGCCTTCAGCTCAGGTCATGATCCCAGGGTCCTGGGATCGAGCCCCACATCGGGCTCCCTGCTCCGCGGGAAGTTTGCTTCTCCCTCTCCCATTCCCCCTGCTTGTGTTCCCTCTCTCGTTGTGTCTCTCTCTGTCAAACAAATCAATAAAATCTTAAAAAAAAAAAAAAAAAAAGGCTCCACACCCAACATGGAGCTTGAACTCACAACCCTGAGATTAAGAGTTGTGTACTCTGTGGACTAAGCCAGCCACATGCCTCGGTCTCTTTGGTTATTAAGTGTGTGATCCAACTCTTGGTTTTTCTTTCCCAGGAAGGGAAATCTGGATCTGAAAACCAGAGCAGACAATGACAGGGAGGTAGAGTGGGCCCATCACAAATCAATAGTGTCTCTGAACCAGGGGTGGGCTGGTAGACAGGTGTTTAACAACCAGCTCTGGTGTGACAGGAGCCATGATTGGTAGTGTTTGCTGATTTCCATGGTGTAAATTATTCCCACCGTGGCCTTTTTCTAAACTACCAACTTGGATTTGGGAAGAAATGAACAGTACCACATCATTATATAATATTCTATCGTATAGATATAATAGATGTAAATAACATTAAGAGTATAGATAATAGTAAAATGTCAGAAAATAATTGGGACAAGATGAATTTTCAGTACTTGTTACCTTTGTTTTTAATATAATTTAATTGGTTATGTAATTTAATTTTTTAAGATTTTATTTATTATTTTTTATTTATTTGTAATTTTTTAAAAAGATTTTATTTATTTATTTGACAGAGAGAGAGAGCACAAGCAGGGGGAGCAGCAGAGGGAGAGGGAGAAGCAGGCTCCCCGTGGAGCAGGGAGCCCGATTCGGGGCTCGATCCCAGGACCCTGGGATCATGACCTGGGCTGAAAGCAGATGCTCAACTGACTGAGCCACCCAGGTGCTCCTAAGATTTGATTTTTAAGTAATCTCTACCCCTGACATGGGGCTCAAACTCATGACCCCGAGATCAAGAGACAGTCTACCAACTGAGCCAGCCAGGTGCCCCTATGTAATTTAATTTTTAATAATGGCTGTGTTTAACCACCAGTTTGCAAAATTCCTGAAAATTTACCCATCAGCTTTCTGAGCTGGGACAGACAGCCACCCCCCCCCCCCCAAAAGCATACCATTGGAGCCCTGTGTCCTCCCTGTAGGCCCCTGGGAGATATAGTACAAAAGATTTCTATGTGGAATTGAACACCGTTTGTCAATTCCAGTTATGTGCAAGGCTTTAACTCTTGTTGAGCCATAGTCTTGCTACCTGCCCTCAAGGGGCTTAGTATGTAGTAAATAGAGGCTAAGGTGTGTATTTAACTATAATGTAGGGCAGAAAGAGGAATACAATGAATAAATGCATGTACCTCTGGAAAGGTATTCATAGAGCTAGTAAGAACGTAGGATCAGAAGGCCCCTTCTACCTTTACTGTTCAGGGATGTTGAGGTTTCAAGAGTCCTAGGGGAAGCTCTGGGGATTATAATCAATGAGGAATAAGCCAGAGTCAACCCTTGTTGTGCCCAGCTTCAGAAAATCTGGAGGCCGGGGGCGCCTGGGTGGCTCAGTTGGTTAAGCCACTGCCTTCGGCTCAGGTCATGATCCCGGAGTCCCAGAATCGAGTCCCGCATCGGACTCCCTGCTCAGCGGGGAGCCTGCTTCACCCTCTGACCCTCCCCCCCCCATGCTCTCTCTATCTCATTCTCTCTCTCTCAAATAAATAAAGAAAAAATCTAAAAAAAAAAAAAAAAAAAGAAAAGAAAATCTGGAGGCCATTCATGGAACCAAAAGTGTCTGAGCTAGAGGGTCCCATTTTATGAGATACATGAGGCCCAGAGACAGGGGACTTACTCAGGGTCACACATCGAGTTGAGGCCAAGAAAACTTGCTTGGATCCTACCATCTTGGTTTGCTCTGAATTGAGGGATTTCCCATGGAGTGGGACTCTCAGTGCTTAAACCGGGGCAGTGTTGGGCAAACCAGGTGGTTGGTCACCCTACAATGATGATGGTGTGCATCCTAGGCCAATGTTTCTTTCCAAATCTGCACTCTCACTAAACTCCCAAATCCCTGGTTCCCCTACATTTCTTTTCCCAGGCTTCTTCCAGGGTTCTGACCCTGCTAGCACTTCTTAGACTGTGGAGCAAGTTGGGGTGGGGGCAGTGGAGTGAGAGGGTGGAGAGAGGGTGGAGGTAGCTGAAAATGCCAGAAGAGAAAGAGATAGGATTTCTGACTTTTTACACTCCTCTGCTAATTAGATAAGGGGGGTAGGTAAGGGGGGGAGAGAATGAGCCTCCATGCATATTCTTCTAAACTGTGACACTGAGCAGAGCTCAGGGATTTTCAATCTCTTGTCTCCACCCCTTCTCCTTGGAAACTGGTCTTTTCCCGCCCCCTGGGGATCCTTGACTCCCAGTCCAAATGCCACAGCTGCTTGAGCTCCTGGCCCTCCCTTTGGCCCCCTAATTTAGCTTCAGTGACTTGCAAAACTCCTCAACAATATGTCCAAGGAAGGAAGAGGAGAATACTTTTAAGTTCTCCCTTTCAGACCCAGAGTTCCAGGTGAGGGGAAGAAAAAAAAGAGGCCCTTCTGTGTGGAAAATGGGAGCAGTTGGTTGTCTGTTGAACACATGGGCCTGTGAGGGTTGGGGTACATTAGAGGGGATAAATCTGCAAGCCATGACTAGATCTGTTTCATATTTGAAGATGCTTCCTTCATCATTCTGGAAGCTCCTTAGGGCTAGGCCTTCTCAATCCCAACCATAGGGGGATCTCTCATAGGATAGCAGCATCTTTCTCCGATTGGATTGAGGTGGTCAGATGGCAGAAGCTACATCTTCACTATTAGCCTAGGAAGGTTTGGAGTTGGAGGGGCTTCTCCAAGGAGACATTTCAAGTGGTTAAAACCCTTTTATTCTGTTTTTTATTCTCTCACCGTTATGAACTCCCATCTCTAGGCCCTGGATAGGACACAGAAATTCCCAATTAATGTTTCTCAATTGATTGTTGGGGAAGAAAGTATGGAGATGATTGTGGGATTTATTAATTTCAGGGAAATATTCATCCATCTATCCATTTATTCATTCTAAGAAATATTTATCTACTGAGTTCAGGCCAGTACTCAACACTTACGAGTTTAATATGAATTACCCTTAGTTGATATTTTTATCCTGAACAAGCTCTCAGTCTGGTCTCAGAGAGAAGTGTAAACAATTTATAATAATACAGTGAGGTAAAGTACTCTGTTGGAGCCGGAAATGAGATTAAGGAAGGGGGAAAAAAAAAAAAAAAAAAACCCACCATAGAAATAGGACTTCTGATAGAGAGCTGCCATCTAGTGGCAGAAAATGGTACAACAGGCTCCTTGTTCTGATGGAAGCTTCACTACTGCAATTTCAGCCTGTATGAGCACCTGCCTAATGGGTAGCCAGCTCAGTGGTTGGCACTGTGGTGCATATAAAGCTGCTGCTTCTTCTTCTTCTTCTTCTTCTTCTTCTCCTCCTCCTCCTCCTCCTCCAGTCAGTATACTTCATTTCTCTTATTATATATATTTTTTAAGGATTTTATTTATTTATTTGAGAGAGAGAGAGCAGGAGCGAGCAGGGTGAGGGACAGAGGGAGAAGCAGACTCCCCGCTGAGCAGGAAGCTCAATGTGGGGCTCAATCCCAGGACCCCGGGTTCATGACTAGAGCCAAAGGCAGAAGCTTAACGGACTGAGCCACCCAGGTACCCATTGTGCATATAAAGCTTCTAAAATGATCTCTGTGCTTGAAAAACTTGTAGTGTACTTGTGAACATAAAGCATAATTAAATAAGTTATCAACCAAATATTTGATGTGCATGCATGAACAAATGAGTTTTAAAAAATTTTGTATATGTGATTCATGCTCATTACCAAAAACAATAAATAAAATGGAAATACATAATGTAAAAATTGATCTCCCCCATCCACTCCCTTTAGGTAACCATTTTGAACAATTTAGTATGGATTTTTTTCTCTGTATACACAAATGTTCATATATATATTTTACTTTTTTAAAAAAGATTTTATTTATTTACTTGACAGAGAGAGAGCACAAGCAGGGGGAGTGCAAGAGGGAGAGGGAGAAGCAGGCTCCCCGCTGATCAGGGAGCCTGATGTGAGGCTGGATCCCAGGACCCTGGGATCATGACCTGAGCCGAAGACAGACGCTTAACTGACTGAGCCACCCAGGCGCCCCTATACATGTCATTTTAATGTAATGTAATGTAACGTAATGTAATTTTTTAAGTAGGTTCCACACCCAATGTGGGGCTTGAACTCACAACCCTGAGACCAAGAGTCACATGCTCTACCAACTGAGCCAGCCAGGTGCCCTTATACATATGTAATTTAAAAAATAGAACTGTGTTATTATTCCTCAACTTGGTTTTATTTTGTTTTGTTTGTTTTTTTGTTTTTTCCTCAACTTGGTTTTTAAATTTTTACCTCAGAGACCCCTTTCTGTGACACTACAAAACAATCTACCCTTTTTTTTTCTTAATTTTTATATTAAATAAAAAACATGCTCCTTGGGGCGCCTGGGTGACTAAGATGGTTAAGCGTCTGCCTTCAGCTCAGGTCATGATCCCAGGGTCCTGGGATCGAGTCCCGCATCGGGCTCCCTGCTAGGCGGGGAGCCTGCTTCTCCCTCTGCCTCTGCCTCTGCCTCTCCCTCTCTCTCTCTGACTCTCATGAATAAATAAATAAAACATTAAAAAAAAAAAAACATGCTCCTAAAAGTTAAAAGTTCCATAGGATTTGTTAAGAAAAGCCACAGCCTTCTGCAACTATACCCCCTTTCTCCTCTCAAGAAACAACAACTTTCACTTTTTTTATTTGATGCTATTAGTATTACTTCAGTATTTCTTTTTTTAAGATTTTATTTTATTTTATTTATTTTTTAAGATTTTGTTTTTAAGTAATCGCTACACCCATTGTGGGGCTTGAACTCAGAACCTCAAGATCAAGAGTCATATGCTCCACCGACTGAGCCAGCCAGGTGCCTCTACTTCTGTATTTCTAAAACAACAACAACAACAACAATAACAACAACAACAACAACAAAAACCTACCTATTTGAATCCTATGTATTTTTCAATTTTAGTTATTATCTGGTTACTTCCCATCATGAAGGATGAGAATTTGCCTCTCTTTTCTCTCCCCACCTACCGAATACAAATCCATCTTTCTCAGGGTGCCTGGGTGGCTCAGTTGGTTAAGCGACTGCCTTCAGCTCAGGTCATGATCCCAGGGTCCTGGGATCGAGTCCCACATCGGGCTCCCGGCTCAGCGGGGAGCCTGCTTCTCCCTCTGGCCCTCTACCCTCTCATGCTGTTTCTCTCTCTCTCAAACAAATAAATAAATAAAATCTTTAAAAAAACAAATCCATCTTTCTCATCCTCCCATCTCCCAAGATAAATTATAATTTTACTTAAGACAGTGTTCAGTGTTTACAGTATGATTATATAAATACTATTTAGAGGAGGGTCATGTGGTAAGCCAGCCTTATGTTTCTTTCCCTATAAGCCTTTCTGTTTTCCCTAGGATGAATAATTTTCTTTCTTTCTTTTTTTTTTTTTGTTATTTGCTTCTTTTCTATGTAGTTATCACCACATCAAGCCCTAACTGTGCCACTCATCTAAAACATCTCTCAAGACATTTAGCTCTCAGACTTACTCTCATCTGGTTGAGCTACTTCTCTGCATACTGCACAGTTATCATTTTAGTATCTCTTTCACCATCAGGATAGGGTTTCACTTTCCTTCTCCACTTTGTGGTACATCCTGTTTCTTAAATATTATGTCTTTTTTTTTTTTAAGATTTTATTTATTTATTTGACAGAGAGAGACATAGTGCGAGATAGAGCAGGAACACAAGCAGGAGGAGTGGGAGAGGGAGTGGCAGGCTTCCTGCTGAGCAGGGAGCCCAATGCGGGGCTCGATCCCAGGACCCTGGGATCATGACCTGAGCTGAAGGCAGATGCTTAACGACTGAGCCACCCAGGCGCCCCAATATTATGTCTTTTTATCTCTGTTTACTCCCCTCATTTTGGTGGGTAACATATTTTAGTAGCTTCCTGAGAATGGGTGCATAGGAAGCACACTTTTTAAGACCTCACATGTCTGAAAATCTTTATTCTATTCTCACTTGGTTGATATTTAAATTTTTTCTTAGAGTAATGTTTTGGTAGGGTATAGAATTGTAGTTCCCGCAGAATGTTGAGGTCATTGTTGCAGTATCTTCTGGTTTTCAGTATTGCTGTTGAGAAACTTATGCCATTTTGAATGCTAGTCTTTTGTAGGTTACTTGTGCTTCTTTCTGCTACTCCCGTTGGAAGCTTGTAGAAGCTTTTCTTTATCCTCAGCGTACTGAAATTCCACAATGATGTGGCTTTGGTTTATAGCTTTTTCATTTCTTGTGTTTAGTACTCATGGATTCTTTCAGTCTGTAAACATATGTCTTTTTGTTTGGGTTAAATTTCTTGTATTATTTTGTTGATAGTTTCTTTCCCTTCATTTTCTGTGTTCTCTTTTTCTACAATTATTTTTGTGTGTTTGTGTGAAGATATCAGACCTCCTTGACTGATCCTCTCATTTTCTCATTTTACCTCTTCTTTTCTGCTTTCCATCTTTTTTTGTTTTGTTTTATTGTTTTATTATTTATTTTCTTTCTTTTTTTTTTTTTTTTTGAGAGAGAGAGAGAGTGTGTGTGCTGGGGGTGAAGGTAGGGGGAGGAGCAGAGGGAGAGGGAGAGAGAGAATCTTAAGCAGGCTCCATGCCCAGTGTAGTCTGCTTCTCCCTCCGACCCTACCCCCTCTCGTGCTCTCTCTCTCTCTCAAATAAATAAATAAAATCTTAAAAAAAAAAAAGTGTTGGCTGTTAACTGACTGAGCCACCTGGCACCCCTATCTTCCAACCTTTAGATTAAATTCTTTTTATTTATGCATCAAATCTATAATACCTAAGAGTTTTCTCTTATTCTCTGAATAATCCTTTAAAAAAATAGTATTCTGGAGTGCCTGGGTGGCTCAGTTGGTAAGTGAGATCACTATCGGAGCAGAAATCAAGAGTTGGATGCTTAAGCGACTGAGCCACGCAGGTGCCCCACCCTGACTCACATTTTTTAAAAGATCACTCTGGCTGCTGTGTGGACAATGAACTGGTGTGGAGGGAGAGCGCCGAAGACATTGACAGATCTCTCTCAAGAAGAACTGACCAGGTTTTGGTACTTAATTTACCTTTCTCTCTCATCCCTGATCCCTCCTCAGTCCTAGCATTTTTCCAGCCTGTGTGACTGGGAGGAAGGGTGAGAAATCAGAGCTTCATTGGGTGAGAAATGTGATGGCAGCAAAGTCCAATGGAAATGTTTGGTTGGTAGTTGGAAATTTGGCTCAGGAGCTGGGGAGAAAGGACAGAATTTTGAATGCCTAGATTTCAGATCTACTATGGAGAAGAAATAGTTGAAGCTGTGAGATTGTATGAGGCATCTGAGAGAGGGAATTCAGAGGAAAGAGCAGAGGGCCAAAGACAGATACTCAGCAAAGCAACACCAGCAAAGGAAGCAGGGGGATGAAGAGTGTAAGGATTCAGCCCCAGGGCAGTGCAGAAATCCAGGACAATTTAAGCTGCAAAAGGAGCAGTTACGGCAGGTTGGAGTACCCAGGAAGACTTGTGGCAGAAACAGGACTTGAATGGACCTTGAAGGACAGGTAGACTAGGTTGATGGGGATGAAAGCAGGGATTTCCAGACCAAAAAGCCCAAGAATCAAGGTATACCAGAAAGTTCTGACCATTGAGTGTGTGTGCAAGGTCAGGAATTGTTGGGAGTTTGTGAGACGAGGCTTTGGTCAGGAAATCTTGGGTGATGAATGTGTGCCGGAAGAGCTGAATCAGTTAGTTGATCAACATGTACATTTTTTGAGCACCCCTGCATCCTGTGCACCAGGTTAGGTTCTGGGAATATATCTGTGAACCAAGAGACCGAGGCCCTGTACTTCAGAGCATACCCGTTAGCAAATCAGACAGGTCTTCACAAGCAAGCAGAGGAATTTAGACTTTATTCTATGAGATGCTGCTCTCATGTGACCCTATAATGGGAGCTGGGTGGAGGACTGTCCCTAGCCTGTGGGGGACATGGAAGGGAGTGTAGGCAGAGGAAATGCAGGCTGGTGAAGGGTCTGCATGAGCTTGTGAGCATGACCGGTGTACACATAGACTAGGTCAGGTGCACTGGAAAGGCAGGGAAGTGGCTGGAATTTCCGAGAAAGTCTTTTCTTTGGAGCGATTGACGGCTGATTCATTAACCTTTGCAAGGGAAATTTGCATTTAATAAGAGTAAAGCCTTTGTTTGGCAGCATTAAACTCTGATGATAGAATTACTGGCTTGAGGGCGCCTGGGTGGCTCAGTTGGTTAAGCGACTGCCTTCGGCTCAGGTCATGATCCTGGAGTCCCTGGATCGAGTCCCGCATCGGGCTCCCTGCTCAGCAAGGAGCCTGCTTCTCCCTCTGACCCTCCCCCCTCTCATGTGCTCTCCCTCTCTCATTCTCTCTGTCTCGAATAAATAAATAAAATCTTAAAAAAAAAAAAAAAAAGAATTACTGGCTTGAGTCAGTAGGAAGAAGAGGTATTTGTTGGAGAGAGGGCAGTCAGAACCACCCCGGGCTCTGAAACAACACCTTTTCTGGCACTGTCTACCTACTCAGAGATCAGCTCTTACCTTGCATGTGATATGACAGGTGCTGCTTCACTCTCGGGACATCATGTTCCCCCCTCTCTGGACATCATTTTGACCATTGAGAAGCAGATGTAGGACTTCTTGGTTTTCTAGAGATGAAATCATTCCCTTCTGATTCCTAAGTGACTGTCACCCGGCTTGCCCTGCAGACTCAACTTTCCTAGAGAAAACAAAAGAAAGGAAATGAAGAGAAATAGGCAATAGGCACAAGCATACAGTCTCAAAAATTATGTGTAAAACTTGAAAAGGAAGTCAAAGGAAACAGACAAAATTTCTTCTTGAGCTTGGGATCAGCAGGGAATGATGCCGGTTCCTGAAGATATTTATAAAAAGCACTGGACAAGCAGAACCAGGAGGCAGAGTGACCAGTTCATCCTGTTTTTCTCTGAACTTGCCCAAGTTCGACACCTAAAGTTCCATATTCTGGGAAAACTGAGACAGTTGATCATCCCATCGAGGCCTGAGCTCTATCTCTGCACCTGCCATTACCTCCCTTTCCTTGAGCCTGAGTTTCCCCCTCATTTGGTAAAGTATGGTACCTGGACAAGGTGATATCAAAGAGCCCTTCCAGCACTAATGGAACAATCTGGAAATTTGCCCAGGCTGCCCTGATACCCACTTTCTCTTGGAGCTTGCCCGGAGCTTGGGCAGAACCAATGTCACCACCAGAGGGCGCACCCAAGGGCTAGAGGACCAGCACCCTCCTTTCCTACAGATAGAGCTTTCTGCAAGTGACATGAGTCAATACCAGCCAATAGTTTATTATAATTATTAGTTGTCACCTACAAAATGAAGTGAAGATAATTATTCCCAGTTGTCAGATTGTTTGAAGGAATATATAAACCAGAAAGAAGAAATATAGCAAGAAAAATAAATTTCTCAGAGCTCCCTGCTGGCACTAAATTCATTTAAATTTAAATTATTCATTTAAATTATACAGTTGTATTGGAATGATGTGTGGTTATCATTTCTATTTAGAATTTTCCTTGGCTAGTAAAAGAATGATTTCTGTCTCTCAGTTTCTATTAACATCAAGTAGAAAATTTTTCTTTCTCTTAAAAATCTTTTAAGTACTTACTGTTCCCAAAATGGCCTTTTATGTCAGCTTTACCAGGTCATCATTTTGTGGCAAGAATTTGAAAACCAATGAATTTTAAAAAAAATTTTTATTTATTTATTTGACAGAGAGAGACACAGCGAGAGAGGGAACACAAGCAGGGGGAGTGGGAGAGAGAGAAGCAGGCTTCCCGTGGAGCAGGGAGCCCGACACGGGGCTCGATCCCAAGACCCTGGGATCATGACCTGAGCCAAAGGCAGACACTTAACGACTGAGCCACCCAGGCACCCCGAAAACCAATGAATTTTTTAAAGTCGTTTCACTGGGGGCGCCTGGGTGGCTCAGTCGGTTAAGCGGCTGCCTTCGGCTCAGGTCATGATCCCAGGGTCCTGGGATCGAGCCCCGCATCAGGCTCCCTGCTCAGCGGGGAGCCTGCTTCTCCCTCTCCCACTCCCCCTGCTTGTGTTCCCTCTCTCGCTGTCTCTCTCTCTCTCTGTCAAATAAATAAATAAAAATCTTTAAAAAAAAAAAAATAAAATAAATAAAGTCGTTTCACTGGACTTTTCCAGAGTTAGTAATCACATAAGAGCCTAGACCCTGAAGCCCTCCTGCCTGGGTTCACATCTCAGCTCTGTAACCGAATAGTATTGCTTGGTGTTTCTGTACTTCTGTTTTTATCTGTAAAACGGGGATGATGATAATAGTACCTACCTCATTGAGACATCATGAAGATTATTATTATTTTTTTAAGTAGGCTCCACACCCAACATGGGGCTTGAACTCATGACCCTGAGATTAAGAGTCACATGCTCCACCAACTGAGCCAGCCAGGTGCCCCAAAGTTGTCATGTCTGAAGTGTTCAGACCTCTGCTTGCCCTTCAGCATGGGGATTTTCATTTATTTTGTTCACTTACATATCCCCAGTGCCTAGAACTTTGCCAGCTCATAGCAGGCGTTCAGTAAATATTTCTGAATGAACGTCTAAGATTTGGGAATAGATGTTCAATGTAACATGTGATTATTCTTGAAGTTTTTAAAGCCCATGGGATTTATCTATTTTCACCTTTTAATTTTTTTTAATTTTAAATTTTTTAAAAAGATTCTATATATTTATTTGAGAGAGAGAGCACAGCAGGGGGAGCGGCAGGCAGAGGGAGGAGCAGGCTCCCCACTGAGCAGGGAGCCTGACGCGGGACTTGATCCAGGACCCTGGGATCATGACCTGAGCTGAAGGCAGACGCCTAACCAACTGAGGCACCCAGGTGCCCCTTTACCTTTTAATTTTTTTTTTTAATTTTATTTGTTTGACATAGAGACAGGGAACACAAGCAGGGGGAGTAGGAGAGGGAGAAGCAGGCTTCCAGCTGAGCAAGGAGCCCGATGCGGGGCTCGATCCCAGGATACTGGGATCACGACCTGAGCTGAAGGCAGACGCTTAACCGTCTGAGCCACCCAGGTGCCCCCCTTTACCTTTTAATTTTTACAAAAGAAAAATTGAGGTCCAGAAAGCATCTTTCCAATCCTGCATGAACTTGACTGGCAATAAAATTAAATATCAAATCTTTGTCAGAGGAGAAGATCACTAGATGGAACCTCTGTTTCCCCACTTTATGCTTCTTTTTCACCAGTCCAATGTTTATCAGAACTTCTCACATAGAAACACTCAGCTTTCATCTGAGTGGATGCCGTCCTCCCTGATGGCCAGCACCCATTGTACCAGGCAGAGTCAGTGTTCGCCCACGGGAACAAAATGCCTTGCCCTGAAAGAAGACGGATAACTGTGTTCATGCTGTGTCCTTGACTCCTGTGTTTCCACTCATGCTGAGGCCTACTCCTCTTTCGTTCCTCAGAAAGCCTGGGACCCTGTCTGTGTGCGCTGCTAAAACTCCCACAGCCACTCCAGAAATGACCACTGCACTGATTCTGCACTGAGGCAGACCTGGTTTCATTTTTTTTTTTTAAAGATTTTATTTATTTATTTATTTGACAGAGAGAGAGGAAGCACAAGTAGGCAGAGCGGCAGGCAGAGGCAGAGGGAGAAGCAGGCTTCCTGCTGAGCAGGGAGCCCGATGCGGGGCTCGATCCCAGGACCCTGGGATCATGACCTGAGCCGAAGACAGCTGCTTAACCGACTGAGCCACCCAGGCACCCCCAGACCTGGTTTCAAATCCCACTTCTGCTACTTACTACCTGTGTGACCTTGTTGTACGAGTTTTTGTGCTTCCACGGCTTGAGTTTGTGCATCTCTAAGGTGGGCACCATGCCGTCATACTCCCAGTAAAGGTAAACATTAGCTAATAATATGGGGCCAACTGATTGTTCAACATGATGAATGCAAAAAGACCCAAAGCAAGGCATGTTGTAGTTTCAAGTTGGGTAGTCCGGGAAGCAAACTCTGAGATGGAGAGTAGCAGGCAGGGCGTCTATGAGAGAGTGCTCTTGGGGTCAATACTTGTAGAAAGAAAGAGAAGGAAACAAGACTGGGCAGAGGAAGAAGTGGGTTGTGGTGTAGGCCCAGGGAAGACCTCAGCTGGTCTCCCACAAGGAGCTGTAGAGCTGGGATGAGCCTTCAGAACTGGTGCCAACTGAGGTGAGGGAGCTGGGTCTTTCACACTCCCACGTTGTCACTTATGCGGTACAGGATGTCCCGGAGGTTTTCTTCAGCCAAAGCATTCTCCAAAGAGGACTGGCAGCTGAGGGTCATGGCAGCATTCCCAAAAGCTGGGGGAGATAAGTCCTGCATTCCTGAAGGGGGATCTGGGTGGTGCAGCACAGCGTCCATCCCTCCCCAAATCCAGATCCTGCATAAAGATCCTAGGGGTCGGGGTGCCCGGCACCCAGTACATGTCCAGAGTTAGTTGAATATCATCATCATCATCATCATCATCATCATCATCATCATCATCATCATCCTGACCCTGCCATCCATTCCTGACCAAGTGCTTTCAGCTCTTGGCTTCTATAGAGGAAGCGTATGGGGTGTCTTCCAGAGGAGTGTGCAAAAACAGGGGAGGATTAATACTCAGCCAGGAAATAGTTTTATGTTTGCACAGACAAAATATTGAATCCAGGGACGCCTGGGTGGCTCAGATGGTTGAGTGTCTGCCTTCGGCTCAGGTCATGATCCCGGGGTCCTGGGATTGAGCCCCACATTGGCCTCCTTGGTCAGCGGGAATCTGCTTCTCTCCCTCTGCCTGCTGCTCCCCCTGCTGTGCTCTCTCTCTCTCTCTCTCTGACAAATAAATAAAATCTTAAAAGAAAAAAAATTGAATCCAGAACATGTCACTGCAGAGAGAAAATTAAGGGATTTTCTATTTTTCCTGTTTCTCTTCTATAGCTGTCATGTGGACAGTGGGATGGGAAGATCTGCTATCCCATGTCCCCTTTCTTACCTGCAGTTGATATTTATGAATAACTCAGTGGGAGCCTGGAACCCCGGAAGATGTTATCTGAGAGCTATTGTTCTCGTGAAAAATTTTAACTCTAAAATTCCTTCGGAAATTTCAGATATACCTTTGCATGACCTAACCTGTTTGCTGTGTGCTTGTTTTAGTCATTCTAAAACTGCAGATACATTTCTTGCACAAATGGTTCTTTGTTGCAACAGAATTGCAAACACCACCAAGGAGAAGAAGAACCATCAATCTCCTAGGCATTTCCGAGGCCCTGCCTTGAACTACTGGAGGAAGATCAAGAGCAGAGGGGACTCAGGAGGTGGGGCTTTCCCTGGTGGTGACCAGATGCCCGAGAAGAGCAATGAGAGCAGTAGTTAGCTTGAGGGTTAGTTCCAAATGGAAGATACTAGAGGGAGGGAAGCAGAGTTACCGTCTGTGCCCCAACAGGAGCCTCTGATCTTTGGAGGGCAGCCCTTCTTTGCCTCTGAGGACCACATGAGCCCCCATATGGGTTCTTATGGGGCAGATTCTTCTTGGGGACACTTTCCCCCTCCTCTTAAACTCACGTAAGGGGGAAGTAGGCTGTTGGAATGGCGAGAGCTCTAGACTAGAATTCTGGAAGCCTGGGCTCCAGCTTGTGCACCTTGTTCAGATCATTTCAGTTTTCGGGCATCAGTTTTCCGAGTGCTGGGACTACATCATCCCTGACATCCTTTCCAGATCTGAGAGTCTGTGATTCTGATGTCCTGCAAAGCTGGTGAGAGAGGTAGCACAGTTAACAGGAAGAGCATGTGGGTGCTGAGTCCAGCAGACCAAGGTTTAGATCCCAGCACCACCACTTACAAGCTATGTGGACTTTGTGAATTATTTACCTGTCCTCAGGCTCGGTTCCCAGATCTATAAATTTATAGGTTGTACCTACAAAGCAGGTCTGTTTTGAAGTTGGAAGGGAAACTGTATATCCATGGTTCTCAAACTGCATGTTGAGGCACCCTAAGGCTCTGCAGTGAACTCACACGGGACCACCATGGGATTCTCAAATTTCTGAGGGAAACACGATGGTGCAGAGGTAGTTCGTAGTTTCAACATTAGATTGCGCTACATTCCATGATGGCTTGTGTTGTTGTATCTTCACAAAGCGGGGTTTTCAGTGTGATAAAAGGCAAGCACCACATGAAAATCAACATGGAACACAAAAGGAGGGTGGTGGTCTCTAATCTGATTAAGAAGTTGAGCAGTGTGCAATAGGGACACACATCCCATTAGCAAGTACTTGTGGTTATTTAAGAAGAGAATAAAAATATTTGTCTTTCAATTTTTATGCATAATTTTTTTTCACAAACAACTACTAAGGTGTTAGTATATTAATGCATCTTAATGTGTTTGGATCTAATAATTTAATAAATGGCCCAAGGGAATGGTGGCAAACTTACTGAGTTTTCTTGTGGGCCCTGTGAACAGAGAATTTGGGAACGTCTGATATATGGAAAGTACTTGGCACACAGTAGGTGCTCCAAGAATGGGAAAAATGATTTTTTTTAAAGATTTTATTTATTTATTTGAGAGAGAGCGCACACAAGTGCGGGGGGAGGGGCAGAGGGAGAGGGAGAAGCAGGCTCCCGGCTGAGTAGGAAGCCCGATGTGGGACTTGATCCCAGGACCCTGAGATCATGACCTGAGCTGAAGGCAGACATTTGGCCAACTGAGCCACCCATGTGCTCCAAATGTAAAAATTATTAAGGAAGCTTGCAAAAGGGAGCAGAGAGCTATCTCTTATGGCTTATTTCTTGTAGTGGTGGGAGCTGAGCATGAATCACGAGGAGTTTGACACATCTTTATAATAATAGTACCGGGCACATAGAGGTGCTGCATGAAGGCCACCTGAATGAGGGAAGGTGTCACAGATAAAAGGTTTCATTTTTTATTTATTTTTTATTTTATTTTATTTTAAAGATTTTATTTATTTATTAGAGAGAGAGTGACCGAGAGAGACCGCATGAGAGGGGGGAGCGTCAGAGGGAGAAGCATGCTCCCCACTGAGCAGGGAGCCCAACTTGGGGCTCCATCCTGGGACTCTGGGCTCACGACCTGAGCTGAAGGCAGTCGCCCAACCAACTGAGCCACTCAGGTGCCCCCAGATAAAAGGTTTTATAAGGCACCTGGGACATGACCACCAAGGTGAATAATAATTTTTTGGGGGTCCCTTTGTCTCTTCCTCACATCTTATAATTTGCACAGTGTATTTCCTAAGAACATCCCTAAATATGAATCCTTTCTCTCTAGAGGATTTTGGTCTTTAGTCCTGTTTCCTTTTTTTTTTTTTTTAAGATTTTATTTATTTATTTGACAGAGAGAGACACAGCGAGAGAGGGAACACAAGCAGGGGGAGTGGGAGAGGGAGAAGCAGGCTTCCCGCTGAGCAGGGAGCCCGACACGGGGCTCGATCCCAGGACCCTGGGATCATGACCTGAGCCGAAGGCAGACGCTTAACGACTGAGCCACCCAGGCGCCCCTTTAGTCCTGTTTCAATGTGGTAAAATTGCTCTTTTGTAGAATTCCAGTTTGACGAGATGTTTGGAACTTGTTAGGTGCTTTCTGGGCTGGGTTCAAAATAGGGCTGGCCACAGAGCGGAAGGAGTCTTGTGTGGGAGTTACATTGTGCCAAAATGAGCTAGTCCTTGGTTTAGCCTCCTCCCCTAGAAAACAGCTGTTTTTAAGCCCTTAGGGAAATAACAACATGCAACAGTCCAGCCCTCTACAGTCTGTCAGTTTTAAGTTTAAATCCATTTAGAATAAAATGTATAATTATTTTCCCAAATAGCCTCTGCCTGGAGTGTGGAAACAGGGCTCTCTTCTCAAATACTTAGCTCTCAATATTTGAAATTAGAGTGGTTTTCATGCCTTGTTTGTAAATCAGCTCTTAGGTGAGAATGAACTACCTGATGGAAACAAGTCTGTCTTAGGAGTTGTGCCTTTCTTTCCCTTGACTTTAATCACTAAATGCAAACAGTTTTTGAAGCATACATAAAACAATCTTTTGTTCTTGGTTCTGTCAAATAATGGGGCTTTGATAGCAGAAAGACAGGTTTACTGAGAGCTTTATTCCTTATAGGATTTACGTCTAATGGAATGTCTGCTGATATTTGCTTTTTTAAAAAACAGGACATATTTTGGCAGTTTTCACTAAAAATGGAGGCTGTAGCTATGGAGATAACTTTATTATTTTTTAAAAGATTTTATTTATTTGAGAGAGAGAGAGAGAGCACGAGGGGGAGGAGGGGCAGAGGGAGAGGGAGAAGCAGATGCCCAGCTGAGCAGGGGACCCCCCCCATGCCAATGTGGACTGGATCCCAGGACTCTGCGATCATGACCTGAGTGGAAGGCAGGCACTTGAGCTTAACCAACTGAGCCATCCGGGCTTCCCCTATGGAGATAACTTTATTTTTATTTTTATTTTTAAAGATTTTATTTATTTATTCGACTGAGAGAGACACGGCGAGAGAGGGAACACAAGCAGGGGCAGGGGCAGAGGGAGAGGGAGAACCGGAATCCCCAGTGAGCAAGGAGTCCAATGTGGGACTCGATCCCAGGACACTGGGATCATGACCTGAGCCAAAGGCAGACGCTTAACGACTGAGCCACCTGGGCGCCCTGGAGATAACTTTAAAAAAGTAACTTAAAGTAACTTGCAGGGCATCTGGCTGGCTCAGTTGGAAGAGCACGAAAGTCCTGATGTTGGGGTTGTGAGTTCCAGCCCCACATTGGTAGATTTTACTAAAAAAAAAAATTGCAAAAACAAGGTCAGTTTCTTATTAATTGGCCCCAAGACATTTTGAATTTTATTATTCTTTTTGGTCTTTGCACCTCTGGCCATTCCACTGCAGGTTTAGATCAAGACTGATAATTCAGTTTCTCTGCCTCCTCCTCTCCAACTTTCCATCATCAGTCTGTGGCCGGTGACTCCTTTTCTGTCCAAAAGTTACCGAAAAATAAGTTTTGGGGAAAAGAGATCTAAACCTCCTCATAACCACTGTATAACTCTGTATGCTTAAGAAAAGTGTTAGGGAAAGGACTCTTGATCTCCATCCACCTCTTTTCTTAATTTGAAAATAAGGAGCAATAGAGGAGCAGAGGGGTCCCCCCTGGGATCTGTGTTCCTAACAAGGGTTAATTTATTCCGAAAAGCCTTGCCCAGAGTAATTTCAGCCAATGGGGGCTCACTCTGATGAGGTAATGCTTTCAGCCCATGCTTCATTGGTTGCCCTTCCTTACCTGGTGTTCTCCCAGAGGCTGGGAAGTGAAGTGGGCTTCTTTTAGGGATAATAGCTTTTTTCCCTCTCTGGCCACTCTCAAGGCACTATTCAGTCTTTAATCTTTGGTAGCATGGCTGGTGCAGGGAGTTGCTGAAAACAGGTGGTGCTTACAGCCCCTGGAGGAGCACATAGATGTCCTCAACTTGAGCCAGCTCTTCTCTCTGGGCCTCTAAGGGTGTCTTCTAGTCTGGACCTTTATCTCTGTCTTTGTGTCAGTGACTAGGATTCTCAGCAGTGAGAACACAAGTGAGATGAGGCTGATGCTAAACTCTGAGGAGGCGAGAAAGGAACCAGTCAGTCCTGGGATGAATGTTCCCCATAATGCTTGTCATCCAGTGGACCTAGGGGCCCAGCAGTGTTTCACTTTTTGACCCTCTGTGACCTGGGAGCGGTAGCGATGGCTGTGAGTCAGGCTGGTAGTCCTGATAGTCCCCCAACAAAACTGGAGGGGATGATTAGGGGAACTGGGGCTTCTTATCACTCATCTCACTCTGTCCATTATCTTTTACTTTGTCTTCCTCTGTTCTGGGAAATCTACACTACAGTGACTGGTATAGATCTTTTGACAAGGAAACAATCATTTAGCTGTGTCTCTGAAAGAACTTGGAGAGCTCTTGGCCCTGCTTTTCCTGGGAAGGAGGGAGGAAGCATCTGATTCTAGGTTGCAAATAGGGAAACTGAAGCAAGAAGAATGAAGTAATTATGGATGAGGTGGGAATAATAGGTGAGTGCTTATCTCTGACAATCTGGCTAGTCTATGTGCATAAACTCATGCTCCTTTTCACACACGTAAGAATTAGACAACAGGGGTGCCTGGGTGGCTCAGTCAGTTAGGCCGACTCTTGATTTTCGGCACAGGTCGTGATCTTGGGATCGTGGGATTGAGCCTCGTGATGGGCTCCATGCAGAGCTAGGAGTCTGCTGGAGGTTCTCTCCCTCTCCCTTCCCCTGCTCTCTCTCACTCTCTTCTCTCTCTCAAATTAAAAAAAAAAATCCTGGCTGGCTCAGTTGGTGGAGCATGTGACTCTTGATCTCAGAGTTATGAGTTCGAGCCCCATGTTGGGAGTAGAGATTACTTCAAAATCTTAAAAAAAAAAAAGAATTAACAAAGAAGCAAGATGGCACACCCAATCTGGCTGGTCTCTCTGAAGTTCTTCATGACTAACTGGTTAAGAGGTGGACATTTGTAAACAGTAAAGGATCCTATAACTTCAGGGGAGAAAATTGGTAGGTAGAAACTTCTTTTATGTAAAAAAATTTTTTTAACAAATATTTTATTTTTTAAAAAGATTTTGTATTTTACTTCTTTGTTTTAGAGAGAAAGAGGTGGAGCGATAGACAAAGGGAGAGGGAGAGGGTTATCTCAAGCAGGCTCTGCACTGAGCACAGAGCCTGACCTGGGGCTCCATCTCACAACCCTGAGATCATGACCTGAGCCGAAATCAAGAGTCAGACGCTTAACCAACTGAGTCACCCAAGCGCCTCTAAAATATTTTATTTTTAAGATTTTATTTTTAAGTAATCTGTACACCCAATATGGGGCTCAAACTTAAAACTGCAAGATCAAAGAGTCTCGTGCTTTACCGACTGAGCCAGCCAGGTGCCCCAGGAGGTAGAAATTGCAGCAGAACCTATTCTTGTGGACTCTGAGACTTGAGGGTGACAGCATTCCAAAGGTTAATGGGTTAATCTGGCAGTTCTGTGGAGCAGGTGATCTGATCTGAAACATAATTTAGTTGTAAGCATCAGTCCTCTGCCCTGCATGGTTGGGCTTCACGGAATGAGACGCTGGGAGTTGAAGGTAATGAAATTTTACTCCATTTTGCTATCTAATCCTGGGAAAGTGGCTCTTTTTTTTGTGACCCAGTTTAACTGTCTTGAAACAGGAGAATTACCTTGAATTCAAAGAAGATTTTGTGAGTGAAAGGCTCACTCTAAGTATTTAAAAGGGTGGAGATGTCTTAAAAAAAAAGGGGGTGACATTGCCATTTAAGATTCTGATAATACCGTCTGAAACGTCCTGAAACTCACTCCTACCAGTGTCCCACTTGTAGAGGAAAGGAAGATCTTCTCCCCATCCCGGTCTAACCCACCCGTCCAACCTGAAACCATGATCCAGGTTGTTAGAGATCTGGATTTATCACAGAAAACAAAGAAAGACTGGGAAAAATAAAAAGTGGGTGGCTTCCCAGTTAAATTTGCAGTCATAATGTGTGTTCAAAATACATTTGAAAGTGCTTTGTAACATGTAACATGTTAACGTGATAACAAGAGGGATTTTTGCTCCTCAAAAGATCAGGAACTCTGTTCTATTTGTCACTGGACCTCCAGTGTCCAATCAAGGGTCTGGCATGTAGGACATTTCTTTTTTAACTTTTTATCATTGGAAATTTTTAATTATATGAAGGTAGAAAAAATACTTTAATGCACCTCCATGAACCCAGCTTCGAACTGTTATCAACTCATTCTATAGGCATTTAATTAATGCTTTTAGAAGGGAGTGTAGCAGTTTCTTAGAAATAATTTACCCCATCCTCCTTCTTTAGAAGATTATGATCAATATGAACGAGAATATCAGAAAATCATATTTCATATATATATATATATATATATATATATATGAACAACCCTAAGATAAAGACCTGAGCCAGGATCAAAAGCAGACGCTTAACTGAGCCACCCAGGCGCCCCTCCTATATTTCTCATTGGGTTAATCACATTTTTCTTTTATAAAGATTTTACTTATTCGACAGAGAGAGACACAGCGAGAGAGGGAACACAAGCCGGGGGAGTGGGAGAGGGAGAAGCAGACTCCGGCTGAGCAGGGAGCCTGCTGAAGTGGGGCTTATCCCAGGACCCTAGATTCATGACCTGAGCTGAAGGCAGACGCTTAACGACTGAGCCACCCAGGCGCCCCAGGTTAATCACATTTGAGAAAAAAAAAAAAAGGTGGAATTCTTGGAATTCTGGGTTATTAAATAAGGAACCGTAAAATAAACATCTTGATTTTATAAAGAGCAGAACCTCAAACTGTTTGCTACTCATGTCTGTGATTAATAATTCATTCAGTTTCAGAGGTTTTTTTTTTTTTAAAGATTTATTTATTTTAGAGAGAGGGAGAGAGAACGTGAGCATCCGGGGGGTGGGGCAGAGGGAGAGAGAAACTTTAGCAGACTCCACACTGAGCCTGGAGCCCAGTGTAGGGCTCTATCTCCCAACCCTGAGATCAGGACCCTGAAATCAGGACCTGAGCCAAAGTTAAGAGTTGGACACTTAAACCACTGCACCACCCAGGCACCCCCAAGTTTTTTTTAAACTCTGAAGCTGAGGGACGCCCGAGTGGCTCAGTCAGTTAAGGTCATGGCTCAGGGTCCTGGGATCAAGTCCCGTGTTGGGCTTCTTGCTCAGTGGGGAGCCTGCTTCTCCCTCTGCCTGCCGCTCCCCCTGCTTGTGCTCTCTCTCTCTGACAAATAAATAAAATCTTAAAAACAAACAAATAAACCTCTGAAGCTGAAGGGGTGCCTGGTTGGCACAGTTGGTTGAGCATTGGACTCTTGGTTTTGGCTCAGGTCATGATCTCAGGGTTGAGGGATCAAGCCCCGCACCAGGCTCCATGCTCAGCATGGTGTCTACTTGGGATTCTCTCTCTCTCCCTCTGGCCCTCCCGCCTCTCTCTCTCTTAAATAAATAAATAAATAAAATCTTAAAAAAAAATAGAATAAAAAAAATTTGTAGTTTGGCAGGTGGGTGTTGGGAAGTAAGTAGAAACCATTTTACTCCCTAAAGCTGACTTGAAGGGCCATCAGTCCTCTTCTTTGACTTTGATATGGATGGAATGGGGCCAAAGTCTCCGTGTTTCTTTGTGTTTCTCTTTATCTTTGACCCCTTGTACTTCGTGTTGGTTCTTTAGTTCTAAGAACACAGCTAATGAGCAGGCAAATCTGAAATGTTTGCCTAAAGCGCCTTTGGCATTTTTCAACACTGTTTTCTGGGAAGACCAGGGTGGTGAAAAGCCCTCTGGTGGTCTACATTGAGATGGGCATCTAGCTACAAGGCTGTGTTTGGGTGAGTCACTTCCCTTTGGGTTTCCACATTTGGGTAAAATGAGGCTTTTTTTTTTTTTTTTAAGTAGGCTCCCCACCCAATGTGGGGCTTGTGAGAACCCTGAGATCAAGAGTTGCATGCTGTACCAAATGAACCAGCCAGGTGCCTCTAAAATGAGGCTTTTTGATAAAGTGACATAGTAGAGAAAGGGCAGCCTCAAGAGTAAAAAAGACCAGGCTATGAATTGCATCTCTGTATGTTTCTCATATTTCCCATCTGCAACGTGGGTTGTTTTAAGACAAACTTTATTTTCAAGCATCTAGTGCAGTGTCTGGCACACAGCCAAGTGCTTGAAATATATTAGCTATGCTTATGATCAAAATGAGGAAGTTGTAAACAGAAAAATAGGCCATGGAGTTGGATAGATAATTCACTGAATAAGAAATACGACAGGCAAGGAAGCATATGTATAACTCTACTTGTAATTAGGGAAATGCAAGTTAAATAATGTGTACCATTGTTTTGGCAACAAATTGGCAAAAAATAGAAATACACATAATATCCATTGTTGGGGAAAGTTTAAGCAAATCGGCATCTCCTAGAAATTTTCTTCTGAGGGAGATTTGGTAGTATCTACCAAATTTAAATGTGTTACTCTTCTTTTTTTTTTTTTTTTTAAGATTTTATTTATTTGACAGAGAGAGACACAACGAGAGCAGGAACACAAGCAGGGGGAGTGGGAGAGGGAGAAGCAGGCTTCCCCCAGAGCAGGGAGCCCGACGTGGGGCTCGATCCCAGGACTCTGGGATCATGACCTGAGCCGAAGGCAGACGCTTAACGACTGAGCCACCCAGGCGCCCCAAATGTGTTACTCTTCTAATCAGCAGTTTTGTTTCCGGGAATCTCTTATACACAAATATATACATGAGTATACAAACATTTATTGCACTGCTTTTTTTTTCCTTTGTAAAAGAATTTTACTGTGTGGTTTATGTAGGTCTTCGCAGTCTACTTTTTTTTTTTTTGTAAAAGAATTTTTTCACTACTGTTAATGGAGAAAACTGGAAACAACCTAAATTTTACTAAAATGGGTAAATTTCCATGGAATATTGTGTGTAAAAAGCATACTATAGAATATTATAGTATGATCCCATTTATGTCAAGAAAAGCAATTGTGTGAGTGTGTGCATTATGTAAATGTATGGAAAGAGGTCTGGGAGGATATGCTTCATAAAATTTACTTGTGGGGAGGGGAGTAAGATTAGAGGGTAAAGAGAGAATTTTGCTTTTTATTCTTTATTCTTCTAAATTTTTGGAATTTTCCCAGTGATTATGTATTATTTTTATATTTGGAAAAACAATTTTATTTATTTTTATTTTTTATTTTAAAAGATTTTATTTATTTATTTGAGAGAGAGAGAGCACGAGTGAGAGAGAGAGCATGAGTGGGGGTGGGCAGAAGAAGAGGGAGAAGCAGACTCCCAGCTGAGCAGGGAGCCCAACGTGGGGCTCGATCCCAGGACCCTGGGATCATGACTTGAGCCAAAGGCAGATGCTTAACTGACTGAGCCACCCAGGCACCCCGAAAAAACAATTTTAAAAAAAGGATGGCAGTGTGAATTAGACTATCTTTCAGCTGACTAGTTGAGTAGTTGTCTACAGTTGAGTAAAGCCATACATTTCTTAGGTCTGGAAGGATGGGAAAAGCTTGTATTTAAGTAGCAAAACTTCCTCTCCCTGGTTTGAGGCTTGGACTAATGGACCAGTGAACCCAAATGACCCCTTCTGAAAATAGCAGGACTGCATGGGAATGAAGGAGAGGTGTTTCAGTAGCCCCCTCTCTTTTCCAAGGTGCTCTGTTAAAAAGGAAAAGGAAAGGGAAAAGGAAAGGAAAAGGAAAAGGGAAAAGAAAAGAAGAGAAGAGAAAAGAAAAGAACAAAGAAAAGAAGAGAAAAGAAAAGGTCCTGGGCTTCTTTGGAAGAGTCAAGGCAATCCTAGAGTTGCAGTATCTCAGAATCCAAGACTCCTAGGCTGGGATAGAACCTTCTAAGTTCATCTGTCTGTTTGCTTCCTCTCAGGTCAGCAGGTCAGATTTTATCAGACATACTAGATCTCTAATAATGAAATTTCTCTTTAGGTCTCAGGGAGTGTTCTTGGATTATAGGTGCCCACTAACTTCTCTGTGGTTTGTACATTCAGCTCCTACCACTGTGTAAAATATCCAGGTGAGAACACAGACAAAACCTCTTATTTAAGACAGAGATAAGGGCTGAAAGAAGGGGAATCCTGTTTTCCTGCTTGTGGATAATTTGCCCCAACTCTGGAAAGAGCTTACATGGAGTTAAGAAACATATCACTCTAGGGGCGCCTGGCTGGCTCAGTCAGCAGAGCATACAACTCTCGATCTCCGGGTGGTGAGTTCAAACCTCATATTGGGTGTAGAGATTACTTAAAAAATAATAATAATAAAAATAAAATATACCTGAAAATTAAAAAAAAATATGTTAAAAAAAAAAACATCACTCCGATATCCTTCAAATCTCCCTGCTTTTTAGATTGTACACAGAGCACGAATGGTGCCCGTCTACTGGCAAAGCTCTGCACGGGATGGAATGGTACACATTTCATCACATCACTGAATATTTTATTTTATTTTTTTATTTTTTTTTTTTTAAAGATTTTATTTAT
The DNA here is from genome assembly GCF_964656455.1 of Halichoerus grypus. Classification (NCBI taxonomy): domain Eukaryota; kingdom Metazoa; phylum Chordata; class Mammalia; order Carnivora; family Phocidae; genus Halichoerus; species Halichoerus grypus. Next base: position 121,120,924 of record NC_135713.1, read on the forward strand.
TTGACAGAGAGACACAGTGAGAGCAGGATCACAAGCAGGGGGAGAGGGAGAGGGAGAAACAGGCTTCCCGCGGAGCAGGGAGCCCGATGCGGGGCTCGATCCCAGGACCCTGGGATCATGACCTGAGCCGAAGGCAGACGCTTAACGACTGAGCCACCCAGGCGCCCCAACACATCACTGAATATTTTAACATTTTAAAAAACTGTGATCAATACCAATAGAAGAGTATATTTTATATGTGTGTGTGTGTATGTGTATATAGTTTGAAGGATAATTATGAAAAACAAACCCCATGTACCCTCTACCCAGCTTGAAAAGTAGAATATTTTCCTTGGTGGGGCTGCCAGCACTGTGGTATAAACTGGGCACTCCACAAAGGTCCTAGTCAAGGGGAGGGCGATCTCCTGGAGGATGATGGGACCTTTTCCTTGGGTACAAAGTTTTCTAATTCATCTGCCCAAAGAACAGTCTTTTTTCTAGTTCCCATAGAAGTCACTTACAGGCTAGTGCAGCCCTGTTCTTGGGGGGGGGGGTTCCATTTATGCTCCACACCCTCCACTAGAAGTAACAATTATACTGAATTTTAGATTAATTATTCTCTCATTTTTCTTTAGCATAGTTAAAAAGAAACAACAGGCCCATGGAGTCACCTGTGCTAGCCCCACCAAGACTTAATACCTAACATAATTGCAATTTCAGCCTCTCCCAGGAGTGGAATTTTAAAACAGTCAATCTGGCATTTCCTGGTCAGTACTAGTGAGGTAATCTGTCTGATAAAACCCCCATGCTTTTAACTTCCTTGTCCCATCCTGCTTCTACCTATAAAAACTTTCCATTTTGAACTCAGGGCTCCCCTCTATTTGCTAGATGGGATGCTGCCCGATTCATGAATTGTTCAATAAAGCCAATTTAAAAAAAATATTTATTTATTTGAGAGAGAAAGAGAGAGCGCAAGCAGGGGGAGTGGCAGAGGGAGAAGCAGGCTTCCCGCGGAGCAGGGAGCCCGATGCGGGGCTCCATCCCAGGACCCTGGGATCATGACCTGAGCCGAAGGCAGACGCCTAACTGACCGAGCCACCCAGGCGTCCCGCCAATTTTTTTTAACAGCATTTTACAGTATGTGTATATATGCCTACATCTCTCTTTTTTTCCTTCTCAAAATGCCACTTGCTTTTGTATTTATTTTTTACTATTGCTCTACCAAACTGCCACAAACTTAGTGGCTTAAAAATACAGATTCATATGTGGGGGCAGAGAGTATCTACAAAGTCTCTACCTTCTGCTCAATTTTGCTGTGAACCTAAAACTGCTCTAATGTCCTTGTTTTTTAGAAAAAGGCATTAGGTACTAGCATTCAGAGAAACTGGGAGCTCTCTGTGTGATATTTGCAGCTTTTTTTTAGAGATCTTATTTATTTATTTGAGAGGGAGAGAGAGAAAGAGAGCACAAGCAGGGGGAGTGGGAGAAGGAGAAGCAGGCTCCCCGATGAGCAGGAAGCCCGATGTGGGACTCGACCCCAGGACCCTGGGACCATGACCTAAGCTGAAGGCAGACGCTTAACCAGCTGAGCCATCCAGGTACTCCTGCAACTTTTTATTTTTATTAAAGATTTTAGGGGGCGCCTGAGTGGCTCAGTCCCCCTACCTCTTCCAAGCCAGCAATGCTGGTTGAGTGGATCTCACATCTAATCACTCCAAAACAAACACAGGACTGCTCCCCCACTTCAGAGGGTCCCCAGGTTACCCCCACTCCTGACTGACTTGGCTACAAATCAGGGGTGTTCCCATGACCTTCTCCTCAGGTTCAGTAATTCCCTATAATGGCTCACAGAACCCAGGGAGACACTTCACTTTCTGTAACTGGTTTACTATAAAGGATATTATAATGGATACAAATGAATAGTCAGATGAAGAGGTATTTAGGGCGAGGTGCAGAAGGGTCCTAAGCCTAAGAAACTCTGTCCCTGAGGAATGTGGGTTACCACTGTCACAGCTCATGGATGCATTTACCAACCCAGAAGCTCATCAACTCTTGTTGTTCAAGTTTTTTTTTTTAAGATTCTATTTATTCATTTATTTGAGAGAGAGAGAGAGAGAGAGAGAGAGCACATGAGAGGGGGGAGGGTCAGAGGGAGAAGCAGACTCCCTGCCAAGCAGGGAGCCCGATGCGGGACTCAATCCCGGCACTCCAGGATCATGACCTGAGCCGAAGGCAGTCACTTAACCAACTGAGTCACCCAAGTGCCCCAGTTTTTTTTTTTTTTTTTTTCAGATTTTATTTATTTGACAGAGAGAGACACAGCGAGAGAGGGAACACAAGCAGGGGGAGTGGGAGAGGGAGAAGCAGGCCTCCCGCGGAGCAGGGAGCCCGATGCGGGGCTCGATCCCAGGACCTTGGGACCATGACCTGAGCCAAGGCAGACGCTTAACGACTGAGCCACTTGGGCGTCCCTGTTGTTCAAGTTTTTATAGAGCTTATCATCTCCAACTTCCTCTTTCCTTCCCAGGAGGTCGGGCCGGGAGGGGAGGGGGGTGGGGGGGGTTGCCAAGTTCTAACCCTCATCATTTGGTTTTTCTGGCATCAGCCCCAGCTGAGGCTATCTAGGGCCCCACTCTAAGTCAACTTATTAGCATAAGCTCAGGTGTGATGGAAAAAGGGATGTATTATGAATAACGAAATACACTCCTTTTACCCCTATTACTCAGGAAATGACAAGTGTTTAAGCAGCTCTGTGCCAAGAACTAGAGAAAAAGACCAAATATGTATTTCTTATTATATCACAGTGTCACACATATACTTTATTTGATAACTAGAACACTTGCAGTCATTGCTGGTATTATTCTGAAGCTCATTATTTCCTTTTTTTTTTTTTTTTTAAGATTTATTTGAGAGAGAGAGTGAGATAGAGAGCGAGCGAGCACCGAGCGGGGGGGCGGGGGGCAGAGGGAGAGGGAGAAACATACCCCTGCGATCATGACCTGAGCCCAAGGCAGACACTTAACCTACTGAGCCACCCAGTTGACCCTCCAGAGAGGATTTTTACTTTTGCTTATGCAAGGTGACTGGGGGCACTAAAGTGATCACCTTTATAATTTTCAGCTCAGGGTTTTCTGGTTCCCACAGGTAGTATGAAATTCTGCTTGCCTCAATATGCTTGTAAAACTTGTTTAGGAAATCTCAGAGGAGAGTTTTCTTTTTCTCTACTCCATCCTCAATTAAGGTGGAGACATTCAGGTTTCCTTACCCTTTCCTTTGGTAGGTCAGGCTTTTTTGTGTGTTCTCCTTTAGGGATGTGAGTTTGGGGGAAGTCTCCAGTGTGAAATATGGGCAAGATGTCTGAGGCCCAGAGAAAACAGATTCCTTATCCAACCTACATGAGGTCACAGCGGCTGCCCAGATAAAGTGATACTTAGGACACTTAAACTGGACTTAGGCTTACTGACATAATCACACTGTGTTCTCCACAAGGCAGGAACATATCTACTGTGCTCACTGCTATGTCACCAGCACTTGGCACAGTACCTGGTACATTCTAGGAGCTCAATAAATATTTTTAAGTGCATCAATGAGTAAGAAGTATCCAAGTATTCCAGGTGGAGGAAAACAATACACATAAAGCAAACAAGAAGAAACCACTAGCAAAACCTTGTTAAAAGACAACAAATTTGGGGTGCCTGGGTGGCTCAGTTGGTTAAGCGTCTGCCTTCGGCTCAGGTCGTGATCCCTGGGATCGAGCCCCACGTCGGGCTCCCTGCTCAGCGGAGAGCCTGCTTCTCCCTCTCCCTCTGCCTGCCACTCTGCCTACTTGTGCTCTCTCTTTCTCTGTCATATAAATTAATAAAATCTTTAAAAAGACTCTCCCTCCCCCTCTGCTCCTCCCTTTTTCTCTCTCAAGTAAAGAAATAAATCTTAAAAAAAAAAAAAAAGACGACAAATTTGGTTATGCTAAGGGCCATTTCTTTTTCAACAAGTGTTTTTATGGTGCTTATTTTTGGTAAGACGCTCATGTAGCATACAGGCAGTGCCATGCTCTGAAAGGGTGATAAGACATGCGTAATAACTGTAATACTTCTCCCCTGTGTACAGTTTGGTTTCCGTCACTATCAGACTGAAATAAGAACGTAAGCCTTCAGGGGCGCCTGGGTGGCTCAGTCGTTAAGCATCTGCCTTCAGCTCAGGTCATGATCCCAGGGTCCTGGGATCGAGCCCCGCATCGGGCTCCCTGCTCATTGAGGAGCCTGCTTCTCCCTCTCCCACTCCCCCTGCTTGTGTTCCCTTTCTTGCTGTGTCTCTGTCAAATAAATAAATAAAATCTTAAAAAAGAAAGTAAGCCTTCATACTTCAGAGTTTCTCTCTGATGAGCTTGGGGACTGGAAAAACACTAGATGCTTCTGTAAATCATTATATACCCTGTCTTTAGTGAAAAAGAACAGTCAGGTGAAAATATTTGGCGTAAATATGGTTGCATTTAGATTGCAATATGCAAGTATTTGGGCTGTTAGTTTGCCAGAGAAGGTGTGGCCCTAATGAAAGGAGTTTGAGGAGTCTGGCTGGTCAAATGGTAGGAAGATCCAAGAGCCTAAACCTTCTGAGGGAGAGGAAGGGTACACAGAATGGCAAGATACTCCGGCCTGGATTTCTGGATTTCTTTTTCCTACCTGGGTAGCAGAATGCCCATGGTTTTGTGAGGGTCATAATCTCATTGAATCTTTGAGCACTTTTTAAATTTCCCTTACATGGATATAGGGAGAGGGGAGAAGAGAAAAAGATATCTTTTTTTTTTTTTGTAAACTCCACCTCCGATGTGGGGCTCAAACCCACGACCCTGAGAGCGAGAGTCACATGCTCTATCAAATGAGCCGGCCAGGCACCATCCCCTCTTTTTTAAACAATAAAAGTTCTGATTGTGGATTGACTATGGGAATTTAATCAAGAAGCCAAAACAACTTAGTCTTTTTTTTTAAATAAAGATTTTATTTATTTGAGAGAGAGAGAGAGGGAGAGAGCACAAGCAGGGGGAGGGGCAGAGGGAGAGGGAGAAGCAGGCTCCCAGGAAGCCTGATGCAGGGCTCAATCCCAGGACCCTGGGATCATAACCTGAGCCGAAGGCAGACGCTTAACTGACTGAGCCACCCAGGTGCCCCCAAAACAACTTAGTCTTATAGCTAATGATCTCATTGGCTTATATTATTGTCATACAGTGAATTCTGAGCGATCAGGCCAAAAATGTGGACTTGGCAAAGATGAGCATTACTGTCAATTGTTGTAGCTCTCCAAACTGGATGGTACCAGTAGCTGTGTGAGTGAATATGGAAGAAGAAATAAACATTATGTGAGCTTTGGTTCTATTCCAGAAACATTCTATTCCAGAGATATGTAAGATGAAGCTTTTTCAGGGCAGAGATCACTATTATATGCCCTAACACAGTGCTGGACCCATAATAGTTGCTCAAGAAATATGTGTTGAATAAATAAATGGCTCAAAGGTTACTTGGGTTTGCTAAGATCAGAACAGTATTTGCCATTATTTTGGATGTTGGCGTGGGATTTGTACACCCTGGAACAGTTTCTTCTCTTTGCAGCGAGAAATATTTTTTTTTTTTTTTTTGTTTATGAAGAACATGCATTCTCGCATGCTGGCACAATGGTCCTGGGGAAAGTGGCCCAGGCAGATTCCACTGCATTCCTCAGAAGAGCCAGCAATACCACTCTCTCATGGTGAGTTCCTTCTTTATGAGAAAATTTTAATTTTGTGGAGTTTTTAGTCCTTTCTTTTTTCCCAGTATACACGAATACTTCAGGAAAAAAAATTAGTTGAGTTTGACTGACTTCGATAGCGTTTTACTGCTTTGTGGGAGTCCAGGTAGTTACAACATCGTGTCCTGTGCAGTTTTTCTTGCACACAAAACTGCATGTTTCCCATACTTATCTATAGGTATATCTTCTTCTATAAGTGGGCAGTGTAAATATGCTTCCTAATTAGGGAGGAGGCACGCTCCTATGTATTACAATTCACAGGGTTCAGAATATCTTAAAAATAGCACCGAGAGTTTGGGGTTCTTAGTGGCTGTTGGTTTTCACTTAAAAATAAATTTACAAGTATTTAGTAACTTCTGCCAAGAAAGACTTCCACATGGGGCTCATTGCTAGTAATAAAAACCCAGATGGTGGCAAAACATCTCCAGAGACTTCTTTAGGTTTCTGAAAGCGGCATAGGAGAGAAGAGTGAAAAAAAAAATGTATACTGCTTATAAAACACTTTTAAGCATACCAATTCATTTCACTATCATTTTTCCTATTTTACCAATGGGGACTCTAAGGTGCATTTAGGTTAAGTACCTTGATCAGAGTCACATGGCTACTAAGTGAAAGGGCTAGAACACAAATACAGGTTTTCTTCCTTTTTTTTTTTTTTAAGATTTTATTTATTTATTTGACACAGAGAGAGAGAGAGAGAATACAAGCAGGGGGAGCAGCAGAGGGAGACAGAGAAGCAGGCTCCCCGCTGAGCAGAGAGCCCGATCTCTGGGTTCGATCCCAGGACCCCAAGATCATGACCTGAGCCGAAGGCAGATGCTTAACCGACTGAGCCACCCAGGCGCCCCCAGGTTTTCTTATTATAAGTTCAATGTTCTTATTCCAGGTTCGACATTCATAAGTATTGAATGTTTATTGTGGCTATTTTACTTTTTTTTTTTTTAAAGATTTTATTTATTTATTTGACAGAGAGAGACACAGCGAGAGAGGGAACACAAGCAGGGGGAGTGGGAGAGGGAGAAGCAGGTTCCCGCGGAGCAGGGAGCCCGAAGCGGGGCTTGGTCCCAGGACCCTGGGATCATGACCTGAGCCGAAGGCAGACGCTTAACGACTGAGCCACCCAGGCGCCCTATTTTACTTTTTAAGTGATAGGATTGGTGGGGGTGGGATATGTCTTTTTCGCTTTTGCTGGCTACTATGGCTCCAGTTTCTTAGGAACGCTGTATTAAAAAAGATAATAGCAGCCTTGAGTGAACAAAAGTTAATCTCTGTGCCGGTCCTCTAATAGCTTTGGCCAGATATGAGATCAGTAAGGGTGAGGTGGACACTTAAATAATCAAAGGTTCCTTACTGAAGGCACAAGAGAAGGGCTCAACATCCTGCTGCATCTAGAAGAGCTGAATTCAATCAAAGTATTCGAGGGGTAGGGCTGAGGGGGAGGTCCATTTGCATCCTCCTTGAATAATGAGGGTGTCCGCTGTAAAGCACTACAGAGACAGAGAGCTGCTCCCTAACTTCAGTCTCATCCCCGTGACACAGGTAACCCTGGGGAGGCAGACATGCTGAAGTCCTCCCTGGCATGTAGAATGTGTTTTGGGGTTGCAGCAAATAGATATTTCTTCTATAGTGATTTGACTCATGACTTCACATTCTTTTTTTTTTTTTTAAAGATTTTGTTTATTTATTTGACAGAGAGAGACACAGCGAGAGAGGGAACACAAGCAGGGGGAGTTGAGAGGGAGGAGCAGGCTTTCCACTGAGCAGGGAGCCTGATGCGGGGCTCGATCCAGCACCCCAGGATCATGACCTGAGCTGAAGGCAGATGTTTAACGACTGAGCCACCCAGGCACCCCGACTTTACTTCTGGGGGGCCGAAAGCCTCTGCTCAGAGAAGCTGGGTAAGGTGTTTGTTTTCCTAGGCTATAAAAGTCACCTTGCAAAGAAATACCTAAAAAATTTCACCTGAAATAATAATTTTTCTGGCAGGCCTCACCTTCAGAGGAAGTCTTAGCAACACACTAGTCACTTCTCATCCTGGCCAAACAGCTATCTGAAATGCTGGTTTTGACACTAATTATATATTAAAATGTAACTTCTACATCTAGAGGTGAAACATTTGGAGGCAAAAGGAAGAAAAAAAGTGATGTAATTTTGAGGAGCCTTCTTACTTACAGTGACTGCAAAGTGTAGAAATTCTTTTTGTCACAAGATGTTACATTTTCAGCTAGATAATTCTTTCTTGTGGGGAAGGCTGTCCCATGCATCATAGGAAGTTTAGCAGTGTCCTTGACCTCTACCTGCTAGATGCCAATAGCACTTCCCCCGCTGGGTGCCAATAGCACCAAAAGCTCATAGAAGTGTCTTTAGACATGGCCATAAAAATTATCCTTGGTTGAGAACTACTGTTTTTAACTGAAGCACCAGGATATTACCAAAAAAAAAAAAAAAAAAAAAATCTAACAAATGCCCCCACCCTCCAAAAAACTCACTAAAGTGAGTTCTGAAATGGACTCCCCCTAGAAATTTAGACAGACTCAGGTAGATAACTAAAATGCTTACAACAAGTTTCAAAAGGTCAAGTGAGAATATTATTTCTTTGGAGACTTTGCTGCAATGCGTGAATTCTTACTAGACGCCTCCCTTAGTTTTACCACAAGCTGAGGGAGAGGAACCTTCAGTGGAACTACTCAGAGTACTTCAGATGTGCCTCTTGTAGTTAGAGGGGCACAGTGGACCTGTGTCTGATTCCTGCCTGGAAAATACGGAGGACAAGAGAAGGGCTGGCAACTGTTTTGGCAAAAGAGCAGAGGAATGCTGAAACCGCACTGGGTTGGCCTGTACTCCCCAGTTTGTTTGGGCAAAAAGTGCACGAGAGATTCACGTAGACCAGGTGTGGACCATAGAGCACTACCACTAGCCTAAACAGCACGATGAGAAAGAAGTTCTCTCATCCAGACGCTTGACGACGTCTATTGGAAAACAGTCACACTAATTTACTTTGCACAAAACACTCTACTGCCACCTGCTGGAAAACTGTCAAAATAAAGATACAAATCTACAACAAGGATGATGAGAACAGCACTCCCTAGGGTGTGGAGTGCATCACCACGCACAACTAGACAGGGTGGCCCCAGGGTCACTTGCAAACGGGCCAGTGGGAGAGCGGTCTTAGATCTTATCTGACAGGGTCCTTACAGAGAAAAACAAGTTTCAGCACACAAGAAGTTGGAGGTAGGCCTCCAGATTCCAAGGGGCTGAAAGAGTAAAAGAACAGCCAAAACAGAGTGCTTTTGCTCGGATCAACATGGGGCTTAAACTCACGACCCCGAGATCAAGAGTCATAAGCTCTATTGACTGAGCCAGCCAGGCACCTCTCAAACACCCTAGGAATTTTCTATTCCTAAGGGCGACCATGGAACTCATGAAACCTGCCTGAATCAAGGGTATAACAGGTGTACTCCCACTACCCAGGTTTAAAGGGATGGTGAAAGATAAAAAAATAAAGAGTTTTTGGTTTGTTTTTGTTTTTTAAAATGATACTCCTGAATCTTGCATGGATTCATATTGGTCACGTATCACACTGGTTACATATTATGAAGTGGGATCTGGAAAAGATATCTTCCAAGGACATGTTCTTGAGTTTTACAGGGGAAAATGGTCATTAAATTGATTCATTTGTTTTTGGGAGCCCATATGTTGGGAGTGGGGCCATAAATGCTAGGCAATCTCTGTCCTCTGGGAGCTTACAGTCTTGGGTTTCATACTCAGAGTAATGTATCTATTACAGTCAGTTATGTCAACAAGAGCCTGTGTTACATAGGTGGTGAAGGGACAGGAAGGTTTTTACTCTAAGTTTCACTAGCTTATGATTAAGCTTTAGAAGCAATCGTGTCCCCCCTGTTCTTCAAGTGTGGAACCACAGGTAAAGCTTCCATTTAAGATGTTTAAAGAAAGATACAAGGCTGAACGCGTAGGCTGCATCTTGATTGGGCTGCTACGAAACCGAGGCCTGCTGGTCCTCGGTTTGGCAAGATTACCTCACTTAAGCTTAATCAGGCTCTGTGAAATTAATATGGATAAAACAATTTTTTTTTGATATAACGCCTTGATAATTCAACCCAGTGAACAGAAGCTGATTTATAACCCTGACGTGAATTTATTGAGAAAGAGTGTATAGCTAGTTTAACCAGTACTAGTCATGTGCCTTGGACAATTGCTTCTTAGTGGGTTTATTTACTTGAGACCCCTTAAGTGATGGGAAGACTACTTCATGGGTATGGAACCAGAGCATGGGTCTTTGCATGTTCTTAAAGGATATCCAGAATTTAAGTTTGCTAGTATATAAATTCAATAAAGGCAGAGATCTTATTTGCTGATCAGTACAGAGAGAATAGAACACAGTAAGCATTCAGTGACTATTTGCTGAGTGAGGGATTGAATTTGAATTCATTTTTACCTGTCCTGATAATAGCTATTGATCCTGGTCATTGCAATCAGTAGCCTCTCTCCTGGACAGAGTGGGAGCCCACACTACATTCTTATTCAGATTCTGCTGGTTCTAGGCTCTTGATGGACCCCACCCTTCTTTTATGACAGCATCAACTGGGCATGTGACACTGAAGTTACAGATGATTTATTTTACTCTCTGATGAAAATTGGGAGCTACCCCAGCCTCTGCAACACATTTACAGATCATCTCACAGGGTGCCTTTTTCTTTTCTTTTTTTAAAAAAATCTCGTCCCAAGTTCTGTGAGGGTTCTTGTTTGGCATTTTTTCTGACTTGCACCTCAGGCAGGCAGGAGACACCGAATTGTGGCCATTTATATTTTTACAGACACCCAGAGTTCTTTGTGCGGGTGTGGGTCTACCAGCCATCAAGGAGTCCAAAAACAGAACACTGCGTTTTAGTCAATGGAATATCTCAAAGCCCTTAACACGCTAAAGGAAAGAAGAGATTGGCTGAATATTCACACCTCTGTGAGCGCGTGGGAGCCGCAGGGTCGGTCTGGGTGGCCATGCAAGCAAGTACCAACTCCCTAGGCTCAGAGGGCGCCTTATTCTTTATGCCTCCTTTCAGCTCTGCCTTTGAACCTCTGGTTTAGTATAGGTAACTCCCTGTGAACATGTAGCCTATCAACTGTCATTCCCAGACGGTTTCCACACTAGAGACATGTATGTTCTCTCTGGAGTGTAGGTCTTGTCCTTAGGTGAAGAGGAAGGGTGGAGGGCGGGCAGGGTCCCCGATCTGACCCCCAACGCTGGGAATGGGAACGTGAGTCATCGCTTCGGCCTGTCTGGTGGCTTTTGGTCTCCGTGCTCCTCACCTGGATAAGGGCGCCCGGGTTTCCCGGGCCTTCTGCAGGAGGGCACGGCCCACTCTGCAGAGACCAGGAGACCTCGGTCTTCCAGATTTATTCTTTATCCCTCCTACGTCCCCTCCCGAGTTTTCTCTATCTTCTTTCCAAACGCCTCTGGCTGAGGAACCCCAACACCTCCTTTTGGCCCGCGCCGGGCTTCTCGCACTCTAACTCAGGTGCCCACGTTTGGGGCGGGAAAAGCAGGGTGGGTTCTAAAGCCCACAGGCTGCTAGGCTGCGGCGAGGGGCTTTGGGGACCCCCCGCCCCATTGGGGCGGGTACGCCCCGCCTCCGCCCGCGGGCCTGCCCCGCCCCCTCCCACGCACGTCACGTCCGGCCCGGCCTCCGCCCGCCCTCCGCCCTCCGCCCTCCGCTCTCCTCCCGCTCGCCGTTAGGGAGGGTCTGCGCTTCAGCCACTGCTTCAGTCGCTGCTTCAGTCGCCGCTCCTGCCCCCTCTTCCGCGTCTTCGCCGCCGCCACCGCCGGGGGCATCCGGGGGTTGCTTACCGGGCTGGCCCCGCGCCACAGCCGTCGCTTTAGCGTCCTGCCAGCGGCCGCCGCAGGAGGAGGCTCGCCGGCCGCGGAGCCACCTGGGGCCTCAGTTCTCGCTCTATTGCCGTCGCCGCAGGTCCTGGAGAAGCGGCCGCGGCCGGGGAACGGGGCGTCGCGGTTCCAACGGTAGGTGAACGGGCGGGTACCCTTATTTGCGCATGCGCCGGTCGCCCAGCCCCGCGGCTCTCCCCCTCTGCGCCCCCCAGCGCCTAGTCCCACCCGCGCGGTGCTCAAGGGCGTTGCACGTCGGGGTGCCCGGGTTGGGGGCAGTGCCCTGAAGATGGGCTAGTACGTAGAGCGGGCCCCCTTTCTGCTCGAGCTTGAGGAGATGAAGCCGTGCCCGGGCTGCTGAGGGGTGTGGCAGTCTTCGATTTTTCAGCCGCTGCAATGCGCGTGAGCGGGTGTGCCTTCTTACCTCCTAGCTCCCCCAAAGTCCAAGGCACAGCAACCCACGCGTTTGCTAGTCTCCGCTGAACACCAGACTGCGCCACCTCCCTGCCCACTTCCTTGATGCTGGTCGGTGAAGTTGGTGCAAAAAAAAAAAAAGTGTGGTTTAATCTGGGCTCAACTGCGCCCCTTTTTAAGATCACGTGAGATGAGTGGTTGCTGACTTCCTTAAATCGCTCGGAGAATATAGCCAAAATTGGTACATTCGGGGCTTGTCTAGAGTGCACTTTGAATACGCAGGCCAGAGGGGGTACAGCATTAAGTTTCAGATGGGGCGACTGCTTTCCGAGATAAGGCTATAGGAAATTGAATCGGTTGGCACACTTGACAAGTGAGAAACTGGTAGACTTTGTTTGTAATTAATTAAAAATCAAACTGAGTTTTAGAAAGGCAGTTGTAGAATTTCATTCGGTTCCGCATTATGCCATTTAATCATCGAGAAAAGTACCTCAAGTTCGACATTTACCTTCTTTTCAAGGAGCTGATAATCTAAAAATGACAGTCGGAACCACGGTAATGCATACTATGGACATTAAATAACTGGGATGCACTTTTAAAGGCAGACATTAAATGATAGTTTGAGGTAATGACTTTCTGAGTTAACGTGAGGCTGTGTCTTCAACTTTCCTTTTTCCAAGTACAGTAGCCATACTTGTTGGCCTGGGTTTCTCATGCGTACTGTGCATTTACTAATTACTTGATGAAATTGGACAGGCTCTATTTGTGTCTCCATTGGGAGCTCCTCCTTTATTAATCTATGCTGCTTTTAAAATTAGGGCAGTATTTTCTCCAGTTTAGTTGTGTCACCAAGTAGGGATTTTTGACACAACTTAAGTCCTTAGAAAGATGTAGAAAGGCATATCACAGTGTCATAAAATTCTTCACTGAATGAAGTAAATGTTACAGTATGTTTTTTATTAGAATGCCATTGTTTTAGGACAGAAAATGGCTGAAATAAATGCATTGTGACTTGTCACTCCTCCCTCACCAGTAAAATGACAGCTATTTTTATTATCGTTTATGAATAATCTCTCGTCTGTGCATGGCTTCTTCATTGTACACTAATATTGGAGGATATAATAGTAGAAATTACTGTAGCTATGCTTGAAAAAAATTGTGGTTAAATAATTCATAACAAAATTTACGATTTTAACAATTTTTAAATGAACAAGTTACGGCATTAAGTACAGTTTCAATGTTGTGCAACCATTACCACTATCTAATATTTAAGGAACTTTTTTTATCATCCCAAACAGAGACTCTGTAGACAGTAATTCCTCATTCCCTTTTACCCTTAACCTCTGGTAACCTTTATTCTATCCTCTGTCTCTATAAATTTGCCTGTTCTTGGTACCTCAAGTAGGTGGAATGTGTTTGTCCTTTTGTGTTTGGCTTATTTCATTTAGCATGTTTTCATGGTTCATCTGTGTTATTAGAATTTACTTCCTTTTTAAGGCTGAATTCCATTGTATGTGTATGCAACATTTTGTTTATTCATCTGTTGATGGACATTTGGATTGTTTCTCCCTGTTAAAAAAACGGAATTCAATTGAATTTAACAGTCTTACTGGCTTTATTCAACTATTCATGAATCAGGCGGCATCCCATCCAGCAGATCGAAAGGAGCTCTGAGGAGCTGTACAAAATGGAAGGCTTTTATAGGCAGAAGGAGGCGGGACAAGGAAGTTACTAGCAAAGAGTGGGTTGTTTCAGGCAGGTCACCATACTTTGGTGGACAGCCTGAGTCTTATCAGGCAGTTTACCTCACTAGTGCTGACCAGGAAATTCCAGACTGACTGGTTAAGATTACATTCTTGGGGGAGGCAGTTAGGTAGATATTAAGTTTTAGTTTGGTGATTTAGGTTTAGCCTGGGTGACTCCATTTTGGACCCATTGTCTGTCTGTTTCTCTCTCTCTTTTTTTTCTTTTTTTTTAAGTAGGCTTCATGCTCAATGTGGGGCTTGAACTCACACTCTCAAGGTCAAGAGTTACATGTTCTACTCACTGAGCCAGCCAGGTGCCCCCTGTTGTCTCTTTTTTAACACGTGTTTTGCCTGTTGTTAATAATGCTGCTGTGAATGTTTCTGTACAAATGTCTCTTTGAGTCCCTGCTTTTCATTCTTTTGAGTATGTATCTAGCAGTGGAATTGCTGCATCATATGGTAATTCTATGTTTAACTTTTTGGGGAACATCCAAACTGTTTTCCAGGGCTGCTGCACCATTTTGCATTCCTGTTAGCAAAGCACAAGGGTTCCATTTTCTCCACATCCTCTCCTAACAGTTGTTACTTTCTTTTTTTTTTTTTCCTTGTGGTTGGTTTGGTTGGTTGATTTGTTTGATAGTAGCCATCTTAATGGGGGTGAGCTGGTATTTCATTGTGGTTTTGCTTTTCATTTCCTTAAGAGATAAAGATGTTAGGGGCACCTGGGTGGCTCAGTTAAGCGTCTGCCTTCGGCTCGGGTCATGATCCCAGGGTCCTGGGATGGAGCCCTGCATCGGGCTCCCTGCTCGGCGGGAAGCCTGCTTCTCCCTCTCCCACTCCCTCTGCTTGTGTTCCCTCTCTCAACTGTGTCTCTCTGTCAAAAACTAAATAAAAATCTTTAAAAAAAAAAAAAAGAGATGAAGATGTTGAACGTCTTTTCATTTGTGTATCTTTTTTTTTTTTTTTAAGGATTTTATTTATTTATTTGAGAGAGAGAATGAGATAGAGAGAGCATGAGAGGGGGGAGGGTCAGAGGGAGAAGCAGGCTCCCTGTTCAGCAGGGAGCCCGATGCGGGACTCGATCCTGGGACTCCAGGATCATGACCTGAGCCGAAGGCAGTCGCTTAACCAACTGAGCCACCCAGGCGCCCCTTCATTTGTGTATCTTTGGAGAAATGTCTGTTCACGTCCTTTGCTCATTTTTGGATTTTTTTTTTTCTGTTTTATTTATTTATTTATTTAAAGACATTTGACAGAGACACAGTGAGAGAGGGAACACCAGCAGGGGGAGTGGGAGAGGAAGAAGCAGGCTTGCCGCTGAGCAGGGAGCCCAATGCGGGGCTCTATCCAAGGACCCTGGGATCATGACCTGAGCCGAAGGCAGACGCTTAATGACTGAGCCACCCAGGCGCCCCTCTTTGTTGTTACTTTAAAAAAAAAATTTAAATATTTTTAATATTAAAATTTTAATTTAATTTTTAAAATATTTTTCTTTTTCTTTTTCTTTAAGATTTTATTTATTTATTTGACAGAGAGAGACAAAGCGAGAGAGGGAACACAAGCAGGGGGAGCGGGAGACGGAGAAGCAGGCTTTCCGCCGAGCAGGGAGCCCAATGAGGGCTCATGACCTGAGCTGAAAGCAGACGCTTAACGGCTGCACCACAATAGCTTTTTAAAGTTATTTTATACATGAATTAAATCTTTTATCTGAAAAGCTGTTCCAAAAGTGAACTATTTAAAAAACTATTTAAAAAATTGAACTAGAAAATTTATGTTTTATACATGGATAAACAACAGAGGGACTGATGATATCTGAAAAAGGTTTCCAATTATATGGTAGGTCACTCTATATTTAGAACCCAACTAGATGTATGTCAGTACCAAGAACTTACTTCCATCACTTCAATATTACAAAGGTACATCCATTAAATAAAGGCCCTGTCTTCACCAGTGAGTAACATTACTGCTTCTAAACTTTCCTTTGTTTTATTGAGTGTTTTATTAACATGGCTAGGGGCAGAGGAGGAGATTACTTGGTAGAGAAAAAGGAATTGTAGTATGCACACATGAACTTGACCTGAGTCACTGTTGCCCAAGCGAGGCAGTAAGCTAATATGTGAATAGGTTCAATTTGGGGCCTTGTAGAAGAGCTGACTTTGATTGGAAATGGAAATAAGGAAGGATATTTGGAATGGAATGGAATAAGGCAATTTTGCCACAAAATCATGTGGTACACCAAATACATAGTAGTAGTAATGGGATTACAAGAGTAACTCATTCATTTATTCATTCACCAAATATTTATCTCCTAAATTCCAAACTTAACAAGCAGTCACTTGGTGACAGTTGTATAACTTTGTAAATTTACTAGGCATCATTGAATTGTACACTTGAAAAGAGTGAATTTTGTGGTATGTAAAATTATACCTTAATAAAGCTGTTTTTTGTTTTTTTAAACAAAAACACCAGCAGACTTCATGGAGCTTATGCTGTTTTGGGAGAATAAGACATTAAACATAGAAAGAAGTATATAATAAAACTTACGATGAATGTTTTGGAGCCAAGGAATGATATGCCTCGAGAGAATTTAACAGGGAGAGATCATTAGATTGAATAGGTTGGAGAAAGCCCCTCCAAGAATAGTACTTGAGTAAGAGCTGAAGATGAGTAGGATGAAGTGGGGAGAGTGTTTTAGATAGATGAACCAGGATGTGTAAAAGTCTTAGGTTGAGGAAAATGAGGTGGATTTAGAGGATAACTTAATGAAATTTACTGGATTTCTGTTAGAGGGAAATACTCCAATCTTTTCTGCCAAATTATTACTTAGCTATAGTGTGTATTTTCTTTTTTTAAAGATTGTATTATTTATTTGCCAGAGAGAGAGAGAGAGAGTGGGAGGGAGAGCACACAAGCAAGGGGAGTGGCAGGCAGAGGGAAAAGCAGGCTCCTTGCGGAGCGGGGAGCCTGATGGCAGATCGATCCCGGGATCCAGGGATCATGATCTGAACCAAAGGCAGAAGCTCAACCAACTAAACCACCCAGGCACGCTCTAGTGTATATTTTCTTTTCCTTTTGTATATGATGCATGATAATTCGTATCTCTTTGATTTTAAACAATTTTCAGAGGAATGTCTCTCAAGTTTATTATTGTCCTTTTTAGGAATAGAAAAACAGAAAATGTTGAGCTGTTTACTCTTTTTTTTTATTATTATGTTATATTCTTTTTTTTTTTTAAAGATTTTATTTGAGAGAGTGAGAGAGAGAGAGAGACAGAGCATGAGAGAGGGGAGGGTCAGAGGGAGAAGCAGACTCCCCACTGAGCAGGGAGCCTGATGTGGGGCTCGATCCCAGGACCCTGGGATCATGACCTGAGCCGAAGGCAGGTGCTTAACCGCCTGAGCCATTTACTTATTCTTAAAATATTTTTGCTTTTATCAAGCTGCTGTTCCATACATTTGGAGAGGAAAAGTAAAAAGAAACAAAAAAATTTTTTTATTGTTGAAGTATATTTGACATTGTAATGTTAAATTAGTTTCAGGTGTGTATCACAGTGACTCAGCCAGTTCTATACATTATTCAGCGCTCACCACAGTAATTGTGGTTACCATATGTCAAAACATTATTACAGTATTGTTAATACATTCCCTTTGCTGTACTTTTCATCTCCATGACTTATAACTGGAAGTTTATACCTCTTAATCCCCTTCATCTATCTTACCCATTCCTCTGTATTTATGAGTCTGTTATTGTTTATTCTATCAGTATATGAATATAAGTTAAATCATATGGTATTTGTCTTTCTCTAATTTACTTCTCTTAGCATAGTATCTTCATCCATCCATGTTGTGGCAAATGGCAAGATCTCATTCTTTTTTATTTTTTTAAAGATTTTATTTATTTATTTGAAAGAGAGAATGAGAGACAGCACGAGAGGGAAGAGGGTCAGAGGGAGAAGCAGACCCCCCACTGAGCAGGGAGCCCCATGTGGGATTTGATCCCGGGACTCCAGGATCCTGACCTGAGCCGAAGGCAGTCGCTTAACCAACTGAGCCACCCAGGCGCCCTCATTCTTTTTTATATCTGAGTAATACTCCATTGTGTGTGTGTGTGTACCACATCATCTTTAACCATTCATGGGACATTTGGGTAGCTTTTATATCTTGGCTGTTGTGAATAATGCTGCAGTAAACGTAGGGGTGCATCTGTCGTTTTGAATTAGTGTTTTCATTTTCTTTGGATTAGTACCCAGTAGTGTGAAAACCACTTATTGATTGATACAGTGGGTGCTTAGTTGATTGGCAGGGAAGCGGGCGGTGGGAGGGTAGGTGCTTTGTGGTCCTAATTTGGGAAAAAAACACTAGTCACAGTGAATTAAAAATTCAGAAAGGCAGGGGTGCCTAGCTAGCTCTGTTAGTGGAGCATGAGACTCTTGATTTTGGGGTTGTGAGTTTGAGCCCCATGTTGAGTGTACAGATTACTTAAAATCCTTAAAGAAAATTGAGGGGCACGCCTGGGTGGCTCAGTTGGTTAAACGTCCAACTCCTGATCTCCGCTCAGTTCTTGATCTCAGGGTTGTGAGTTCAAGCCCTTTGTTGGGCTCCACATTAGGCAAGAGCCTCTTTAAAAAAAATTTGGAAAGGCAAAGGAACTCAAATTTAGAATCAGATAAGATGAGAGAGTTTTTATAGGAAAAGCAGACCATATTATGGTTGATTGTAGAGTAACTTTTGAAACTTACAATTTCAGGGGCGCCTGGGTGGCTCAGTCATTAGGCATCTGCCTTCGGCTCGGGTCATGATCCTGGGGTCCTGGGATCGAGCCCCGCATCGGCCTCCCTGCTCAGCGGGAAGCCTGCTTCTCCCTCTACCACTCCCCCTGCTTGTGTTCCCTCTCTCACTGTGTCTCTCACTGTCAAATAAATAAATAAAATCTTTAAAAAAAAAAAAGAAACTTATAATTTCAAAAGATAAACTTTTTTCTACTAAGGAATATTGTAGTGTTTGAATATTGATTTTTGAGTAGCAGGAACAGAATGTTTAAGTGTTTTATAAATTAGGAATATATCATATATTTCACTGAAATTTTAAAGTTTTCAGTGATGATTGTAGTCATTGTTGCCTGAAAGAACATCCACTTAAAAGGTAACAGTCATAGAGTTCTAGTCACTAGTTCAGTGGCTTTCAACCAGTTTCTTCAGCTTCCTGAGATTTTTTTTGTTCCTATTCTGAGAGAGGGAATGGTGATCTGTCCTGCTTATCTCACATAGGATGGTTGTGAGGATTCATTTGGATAGTGAACTGGAAAGTACACTAAAGATGATAGCATCAGGTCAGATATTGGAGTTCTACTTTTTTTTTTTTTAAATAAAGATTTTATTTATTTGTTTGAGACAGAAGGAGACAGCAGGAGTGGGGGTAGGGGCAGAGGGAGAGGGAGAAGCAGGCTCCCCGCTGATCCGGGAGCCTGATACGGGGATGGGGCTCCATCCTAGGACCAGGAGATCACGACCTGAGGCGAAGGCAGATGCCCAACCATCTGAGCCACCCAGGCACCCCTGGAGTCCTACTTTTGTTTAGTGTTCACCACTGAGGAAACAAAGGAGAAGTCCTATCTTTTGCTTTCAAACTTCACAATCTAGTGGGGAGGACACATACAAAAATAAGTATATTAAGTGCTTTTTTTGTTCATGTGCTAGCTTTCTTTTCTTTCTTTCTTTCTTTTTTCCCCCCAGAGCAGTTTCTATACAAGTTTGTTCAAAAGAGAAATGTCCTGATTTCAAGGGACCCAAGAACAGGTTGTAGGATTACCCATAGTACCCCTTACATGAAAAAAATAAAGTGTTATAGTTTTGTATTAATGTGCAATAAGAAGTGATAAACTAGTCTTCTTAAAACCTTGCTCATTAGTTTGTGTTAGGTGCTGGGTGTGCATGTTTTCAATGGAAAAGAGGTGAAAGGTTACTAGAATAGAGGAGTCTGGAAGAGTCAAAATTTGTCCAAATTGAGATTACATGCACACATTTAACTGTCTACAGTGTGTGTTCTCTATAATGCATATATGCTTTCTCAGGTATTTTTGGTCACCTTCTAAATTGTAGTGCTATTAAAAAAGGATCACTCACTCATTGTGCTAGTATTTAGTGTGAAGACCTAATTTAGCTGATAAGTCACTTTGACTTAATGGAAAATCATGCTACGTTAGTGGACCAGTGACGCTGGAGTGCTTGTGGGAAAAGGGAACCTATCGGGAGGCATCTTCTTCTAGCACATTCAGGCTTACCTTTTAATCAGGAGACAGGCATTTAAAGTGTTACCTTTCCAGGGCGCCTGGGTGGCTCAGTCGTTAAATGTCTGCCTTCGGCTCAGGTCATGGTCCTAGGGTCCTGGGATCAAGCCCCGTATCAGGCTCCCTGCTCAGCGGGGAGCCTGCTTCTCCCTCCCCCACTACCCCTGCTGGTGTTCCCTTTCTCACTGTGTCTCTCTTTGTCAAATAAATAAAATCTTTAAAAAAAAAAGAAAGTGTTACCTTTCCTCATGTAGATATTTTTTTTAAAATTTATTTATTTATTTGAGAGAGAGAGAGCGAATGTGCATAGGGGGAGGTACCTCGTGGTCTCCTTGGCTTTTTGAATCAGAATTGAGGCTGCTTTCCAAGTGTCAGACACTTAGCCAACTGAGCCAGGTACCATGCTCGTTTTATTTTTTAATCTACCTTTCTTCCTCTTTCCTTTCTTTTCTTTTCTTTTCTTTTCTTCTTTCGTAATCTCTACTCCCAGTGTGGGGCTCAAACTTATAACCCCGAGATCAAGAGTCACATTCTCTACTGATTGAGCCAGCCAGGTGCCCCCAGTAGTACTCATTTTAATGTTCTGGTTTCTTAAGACTTAAAACATTTAGATTAGAAAGATTTGCAGTTAGATCCACCAGTATATTTTAGCATCATCATTTACAAATTTTAAAGTTAAGCTGAGTAGCTTGAGGCTCATAATACTTTTTATTTATTTATTTGAGAGAAAGAGTGAGTGAGCGAGCACGGGGCAGGGAGGGGCAGAGGGAGAGAGAGTCTTAAGCAGACTCTTTGCCCACAGTGGAGGCCCACTCAGGGCTGGGTCTCACGATCCTCAGATCCTGAGATCACCACCTGAGCTGAAACCAGGAGTCCAACCGACTGAGCCACCCAGGTGCCCCACTTTCAGTTTTTATATATATATGAAAGTGTCTGATTCACAGCATTATTCTAGGTGTGAGAAATAACTTGTAAAGTGCTTCAGATATTTTCGTAAGTAATAGTTACTTTTCCTTCATGATTTGATTATCTTCGGTTATTGTTATTGTGGAAAGTAGATGTGGCAGCCATTTTTGATCTTTTATTTAGTTTTTAATCACTTAAGGAGATGCCCCTTCTTGTTAATCTTAACTTCGAATAGACAGTATTGTTTCTTCTTTATGTCTTTATTCAACATATATTTAAAAAACTAAATTATGTGTCAGGTATTGGGTGAGGCCTTTAGCGTTACAAAGATGAAACGACAGGGTTCCTACCTTCACGGATCCTCTCCATTGAGAGATAGACATACTTAAATTCTGTGAGATAATTGCTAAAAAGGTCATGGTATATTAGGAGCAAAGAAGAACTGTGTGCTTTGGAAAATTAGGCAAGGTTTGATAGGAAATTAGAATTGGACTCAAGTATCAATAGAAGTTTGGTGAACTGGATGGGATTGGTTAGGGTAGTGGTTGGTTATGGTGTTGAGTTACCACTTCAAGCACAGAAAATGGTATGTGTAGAGCCTGAGAGCTGTGGATTATGGACTTCAAGTAACTTAAGTATTGCTGGAGAGTAGAGTGAGGTGAAAGAGTGGCAGGAAGGGAGATTTTACTGGTAGGTAAAGTACTTGTAGGCCATGCAATGGAGTTTAGGGTTTAGTTTGTATGCTGGAGGTTCTTAAATCTTTCTATGCATTGTTATCACCTGAAGAGCTTATTAAACATGAGGTCCAGGCCATGTTCTCATGGATGCTGGATTGGGGTGGTGGCTTTGTACTCTGTATATTGAACAAACCCCTCCCCATCCCCAGACGAAGTTAGAGAAACAGTGCTTTAGGCCACTGGTCTCAGAAGTGAGGTACTGGCACTTGTTTTTTTTAAATTTTTAAATATAAGTATAGTTGACATATAATATTGTATTAGTTCCAGGTGTACAACATAGTGATTTGACATTTATATACATTAGGAAATGCTCACTGCAATAAGTACAGTTACCATCTGTCACCATACAAAGTTACCACATTATTATTGACTGTATTCCCTGTGGTGTACTTTTCATCTCTGTGACTTACTTATTTTATTACTGGAATTTTGTACCTCTTAATACCTTTCATCTATTTGCCCCTCTCCCCACTCCCCTCCCCTCTGGCAACTACCATTTTATTCTCTGTGTTTGAGTCTTTCTGGTTTTTGTTTCGTTTCTTAGATTCCACATACAAGTGAAATTGTGTGGATTTGTCTTTCTCTCTGATTTATTTCACTTAGTGTAATATCCTCTAGGTCCATACATGTTGCAAATGGCAAGATCTCATTCTTTTTTATGGCTGAGTAATATCTCATTGTCTGTATATAACATTCTTCTTTATTCATTCATTCATTGATGGATGCTTAGTTTGCTTCCATATCTTGGCTACTGTATATAATGCTGCAGTAAGCATTGGGGTGCATGTATCTTTTCAGAATAGTGTTTTCATTTTCTTTGGGTAAATACTCATAAGTGGAATTACTGGATTGTATGCTTTTCTGTATTTATTTATTTTTAAAAGATTTTATTTATTTATTGGACAGAGAGAGACACAGTGAGAGAGGGAACACAAGCAGGGGGAGTGGGAGAGGGAGAAGCAGGCTTCCCGCCGAGCAGGGAGCCCGATGCGGGGCTCGATCCCAGGACCCTGGGATCATGGCCTGAGCCAAAGGCAGGCAGACACTTAACGACTGAGCTATCCAGGCACCCCAGTATTTCTGTATTTAATTTTTTGAGGTACTTCTATACTGTTTCCCATAGCGGCTGCACAAGTTTACTTTCCCACCAACAGTGCAAGAAGGTTCCCTTTTCTCTATATACTTGCCAACACTTGTATTTCTTTTTGATACTAGCCGTTCTGACAGGTGTGAGGTGATATCTCATTGTGGTTTTGATTTACATTTCCCTGGTTAGACTGATGTTACATGTCTGTTGGCCATCAGTATGCCTTTGTTGTAAAATGTCTATTCAGGTCCCCTCCCTATTTTTTTAATCGGTTTGCTTTTTGGTGTCATGAGATGCTCACACTTTGGAAGGACAAGATGATCTATTAAAGTGTGTGTGTGTGTGTGTAGCAGTAGTAGTAAAAAATTTTTTTTTGACTTTTTAAAGATTTTATTTATTTGAGAGAGAGAGCCCGAGGGGGAGGGAGGGGAGAAATGGGGAGGGAGGAAGATAGAAAGAATCCCAGGCTGACTCTGCACTGACGGGGCTGGATCTCACAACCCTGAGATCATGACCTGAGCTGAGACCAAGAGTCTAATGCTTAACCGACTGAGCCACCCAAGGTGCCCCACAATTTGTTTTTATGTATTAAAATTATTTTTATGTATGTTTATTATGTATAATATATTAGTATATTATTTACTACTCTAGTTTAGAAATATGCATACAATGCAAAAATAAAGGGTGGATTCATAATTTTTTTCCTGATCAAAAATTTGGAGTCCGGGACTCTAGGCAGTGGAAAACAATTGAGGAATTTTGTTCAGGGGCGGATTTGGGTTAGATTTTAGTTTTGAGGAGATTAGTGAGGACAGTAGATGAGGGGACTTAGTTACAGGGGTTTCATCTCCCTCTGGCTTTATTACTTTGTTTTGATTGGAATAGCTTGAAATCATGTTTGGAGGTTATAAAATAACTGACCGTGGTCATGAAACCCTTTTGAGAGTTTTTCAAAATGAACCAGGCTGTTTACCAGTAGCTTGAATCTACAGGGACAACCAGTTTTTGCCTGAATATGTTAAATAAGAGAGGAATAATCAGTTGTTTCAAGGTAAAATGGTTTACATTTAGTGTGTTTTAGTCTTTGAAATATATGTGCTATATCTAGTATCTTAGTTTGGCAACTGTAGTCCTACAAAATAGGCTTAATTCCATTGTTCATTGTGGTTTTGTGGAATGACCATGGAGGAAGATTGTACTCGCAAGTAGTATGTTAAAGTGCACTCAGATGAACAAGTCCTCAGGCATAGGGGTAAAAATTGTCACAAGGTGTACTTCATACTCTTTTTTCTGTTTTTTTTTAAGGTAAAGAAGTTCCTAAACTTTTGAGTGTTATAGCTCTTTAATTTAAAATACTTCTAATCCTGAATTCTGTTTTATCCTATAATACTTAATGGCACAGTCAGTATGAATTTAATAATAGATTTAATTGACTTGGTGTTTTCCTTGATCAAAATAGCATCTATGGACATATCACAGGTAACTTTATGTGCTCTTGAGACATTTGTTCAGCCTGTTTGTTTGGTGTAGTGTTAAGGGTTTCAGACAAATTAATGCCTTGTCAGTTTTTCAGATCAGGAAGGAATCACTAATTTAGCATTTTGGGAACCTTCATAGAGCTATCTTTGTTCAGTTTGAATGAAGATGGTGCCTTCTGAATGAAGAGGTGCCTTTTCCTTTGCTTTGATGAAATGTTTAGAGCTTGCTAATGAAAACCTAAATATAAGGAGCAGGGGTAAATTTATTTGCCTTAAACTTTGGTTCATTGACTTAGATTCAGATAGTGTAATTGTCTACAAATGTAAATCTCTTTTCCCAAAGTTTACCATCTTTATTGAGGCCCAGCTGCCTGTTGACTTTTTCCTCATAGTAAACTAGTGATAGGGATTTGTTTTTCTTTTTGGCTTTAGCAGTTATTGAGGTAGCTCTTTTAAATTTTTCTGTGTGAATTGTATCCTATTTTATCAAAAAGCATTTAGGGCAAAAGTGAATTTTCTCATTCCTTTCTATTCATCTTGAAAGTAGAACTTTTTTTTTTTTTAAGATTTTTTTTATTGATTTGACAGAGACACAGCGAGAGAGGGAACACAAGCAGGGGGAGTGGGAGAGGGAGAAGCAGGCTTCTTGCAGAGCAGGGAGCCTGATGTGGGGCTTGATCCCAGGACCCTGGGATCATAACCTGAGCTGAAGGCAGATGCTCAACTACTGAGCCACCCAGGCGCCCCGAAAGTAGAACTTTTTCACATGAAAATGACAGTTCATCTTGGCAGATGCTGCTCTTAACCACAGATGGTTTATTTGCAAAACGATAAAACTTTATTAGTATATCACAGATCGAATCTTAATACTGTTACATTGTTTTGTTAAATTGTTGGCTTTGAAAAGACTTAATCTTCAGTCCAACTTTAATTTCTTTTTTATTGCTATATAGAAAATGTAGTAGTTTCTAAATGTGCTGGATAACATACTAGGGCGAATAGGATAGGTTCTTGAAATGTGGTTGAAAGAGATCTTTTATTTTTCTTTTTTGGATAGAGAAGTATATTTTAAAAATGACATACTCTATAATGAAAATAGTTTGGTATTAGATAACCTATTAAAGTGATGTTATGTCTTTATTTGTATGGTTTCTTTTTAATTTTTTCAGTTTTTTTGAAGTATAATTTACATGCAGTAATAATTTATATACAATAACGTTCACCAATTAAATGTCCAGTTCAGTAAGTTTGACATGTGTGTTAAGCATGAAACCACTACCATATTCATGACAGAACATTTCTATCACCCCAGAAAGTTCTCAATGCTTTTTGGTTTTCTTGTCAGTGAAATGGATATAGTGAAAGTATCTGCATCCATAGAATTGTTGTAAGGATAAATGAATTCATACATTTAAAGCCCTTAAGGGGTACTGGGTGGCTCAGTCGGTTAAGCGTCTGTCTTCAGCTCAGGTCATGACATCAGGGTCCTGAGATCGAGGCCCACATCTGGCTCTTTGCTCTGTGGGAAGTCTGCTTCTCCCTCTCCCTCTGCGCTGTCTCTCACTCTGTCTCAAATATATAAATAAAATCTTTAAGAAAAATAATAAAGCCCTTAAAATAGTTCCTGGCATATTTTTTTTTTTTTTTAAGATTTTATTTATTTGAGAGAGAGCACAAGACGGGGGAGGGTCAGAGGGAGAAACACACTCCCCACTGAGCAGGGAGCCCGATGTGGGACTCGATCCAGGATCATGACCTGAGCCAAAGGCAGTCGCTTAACCGACTGAGCCACCCAAGCGCCCGGTTCCTGGCATATTGTGAGAGCTCAGTTATTTGTCCATTGTATTGATGTTGGTGTTCTCTACCTTTTTTAAAAAGCTCCTCTCTACAAATTTTATTAGGTATTTAAAACTTAAAAGATTCTGTACTAAGCCATCAAAAAACCTGAAATCTTGCCATTTGCAATGATATGGATGGAACTAGAGGGTATATTATCCTAAGTGAAATAAGTCAATCAGAGAAAGACAATTATCATATGATCTCACTGATATGTGGAATTTAAGAAACAAGGCAGAGGATCATAGGGAAGAGAGGAAAAAATGAAACAAGATGAAATCAGAGAGGGAGACAAACCATAAGAGACTCTTAATCTTAGGAAACAAACAGGGTTGCTGGAGGGGAGCTGGGTGGGGGGATGGGGTAACTGGGTGATGGACATTAGGGAGGGTATGTGTTGTAATGAGCACTGGATATTACATATAAGACTGATGAATCACAGACCTGTACCCCTGAAACAAGTAATACATTATATGTTAATTAAAAAAAAGATTCTGTGCTATTAAATGTGTATGTTGCTATCATATATATGTATATATAAGTGGAACTGAATGGAATGCAGAAATACCTTGATCTTCAGCAGAACTCAAGTTGATAGCCTGGTAGATGAAGGTACACTTTCCTGAATGTACTTATCACCCACCGTTATTGAAAATTGGTATTTAATTGCCTTTTTTTTTAAATCACTCTTGTCTCATGATGTAAAATTCAAAATGATTTCTTATTTGTTGTCAGTACCACTATAGGAGGCAACAGTCATTTGTATATAAAATGATTTTACTGTTTTAGGGGTGCCTGGCTGGCTCAGTCAGTAGAGCATGCAACTCTTGATCTTGGGGTTGTGAATTTGAGTCCCATGTTGGGGGGGGCAGTATTGTACTTAAAAAAAATCTTAAAATGATTTTGCTGTTCTGATTTATAATAAAATCATGCTTTTGGAAATCGTTGGTTATTTTGAAAGTCTGAACATTGTATTCTCTTGTGTCAAGCCTTTTATTGATTAACTGCTTTCTTTGCTTTTATTGATTCTAAGACATTTCATCAGATCTCTTTGGGACATTTTTCTATGGTACCTGATACTATTTTCTTTGAGAATTAGATTTTGTAGTTTAGATGTCACATGAATTTTCTGTAGTAATGAAATTACTACAAACAGGATAACTCTAAAACAATAGAAATTTTTTCCTCACAGATCTAGAGAGGCCAGAAAGCTAAAATCAAGGTGTGGGCAGGGCCATATTCCCTCCAGGGGTTTTGGGGAGGAATCTTCCTTTGCCTCCTCCAGCTATGTGTTCTATCTTCTCCTTATTAGAACACCAGTCACTGGATTTAGGACTCACCCAAAAACCAGGATGATTTTTTTTTTTTTTTGGAAGATTTTATTTGAGAGAGAGAGCCAGAGAGAGAGCACAAGCAGGGGGAGCATCAGAGGGAGAGGGAGAAGCAGGCTCCCCATTGAGCAGGGAGCGCAACATGGGGCTCGATACCAGGGCCCTGGGCAGAGGCCTAACCAACCAAGCCACCCAGGTGCCCTCAGGATGATTTCGTCTTGAGATCCTTAACTAATTGCATATGCAAAGACCCTATTTCCAAGTAAGTTCACATTTTGAATTCCTGGGTGAACATGAGTTTTTTGGGGAACACTGTTGGACCCACTACAGATAGAAAGGGAATATTTACACGATTTAAGCTCTGACAAGGAGTGGGGAACAGGATTAAATAATGTCAAAACTACTTTGCATTTTGCAGGAATGTTATTTTGGGCCACTCTCCAGTCTAAATGCTTTTGCACTGTGCTGATTCCTGGTTTCATTAACAAGGCACAGAAACACTGAGTACCCATTTTAGTGAACATAGAACTTGCCTCTGACAAAACTCTTCTAATGAGTGTTCATTTATTGTACATCAAGCAAATCCCCTTTTTCTTTATGTCATGAAGGTATCAACCTGACTTTTACTATAAGTTCATTAAACATTTTATCCCTGGAGTTAACCTCTCTAAAAGATCTGTAACTTAACTTTGAAGTTGTGTTTCAGATGAATAGGCTACATGTTTTAACAGGCATTTCAGGATGTTTGGGAAGTAATCATCTACCGAAGATTTGTTGTGGGAATGTGGTTTTCCTTCCCCTCCATTTTTCATGTTCCTCCTGGAGGTATATGTTACTAATAAGACATTTTTGAAAACCACACTGAATGATAATACTCTTCTGCTTACCTGGACTCTCTTGAGCAGAGTGCTGTAGCACAGTTTCCTGAGCTTATTAAAAGGTTTTTAAAGTAGATTACTGGAATTCACAGGGGGTGATGAAATAATAGTTCACAGATGAGACCAAATATTAAACGCATTGTCAAGCAGGTCTCCTCTCTCCCCAGCCTGTTTGCTGGTCTTTTAACGTTTAATACAAGGAGGAAAGAAAACTGGTTCTCTACTACCTTCATGTATTACCTCAGTTAAACAGCTGTATAGTTATTACTCTTATATAAAGGAAACCTGAGATTAGAGACATGAAGACATGGGAGTTGTTCAGGGTCACATGTATAGGATGGTGGAGTTAATATTTGAATGTTAGCTTTTCTGGTTCTGTTAAGTGCTTTTTTCCAACATGTGCTATTGTCTCTCCAAACCAGAAAGCTCAGACAACTGCATTCTTGCTAAAAAAATATTTGCTGTATACAAAGAAAAGAATAAAGTACGTAAGTGCTTTTCCAAGCTTAAAATTATGTCTTCATTTCTTTGATGTGAAAATGTTTCTGTGTTTTGTTCTAAGTATATGAGGACCCAGTGCAGGTGGGCGGGGTGTGTGTGTGTTCAAATGAAGGATCCATTGAAGAAAATGGATTATTTGAGTGGTGTAATCTCTGAAGATCTGTACTGTTAAAGATTCTCCTTTGTAATGCTTTATTTGTTTTTACCAGAAAGATTCTTGTCCAGGTTGGCCATCATAATTTGAAACCTTGTGCAAGATTTTGCCTCTAACTAGGTCACAGGCAAATTTTCAGGCAGAAGAATGGTTTTCAGTATAGTTACCCTCCTAAATGGACTTCACTGCTTATTCTAGTTGCTTCTTTTTTTTTTTTTTTTTAAAGATTTTATTTATTTATTTGAGACAGAGAGAATGAGACAGAGAGAGCACATGAGAGGGGGGAGGGTCAGAGGGAGAAGCAGACTCCCTGCCAAGCAGGGAGCCCGATGCGGGACTCGATCCAGGGACTCCAGGATCATGACCTGAGCCGAAGGCAGTCGCTTAACCAACTGAGCCACCCAGGCGCCCTCTAGTTGCTTCTCATAGTATGAGATGGTTTAGGAAATGAAAAGGATTGTTTTTTTTCTTCTAGATTAACTGCTGAAGTACTGATCGAGTTCTGCGTTTCTTCAATGAGGAACTACAGGCTGATCTTCTGCCATAATCTCAAACAGCCATAAATGACAAAAGGATGCTTGCTCAGTGAGGGTAGCTGGTGCAGAAGCCATTTTTTAAACTTAGGTGTTTAAGTACTCAAAGGTAAGTTTTCAAAATGGTAACTCCCATGCTGTATAAATCCACAGGAATTTTGGAATTTATCTCCTGTTGCTGCTATTTGATTTTTAACTTGAGGTTTTGTAGTTATTAGCTGGCACCAGATATGTTGAAGAATGGATTTTGCTTGTCTAAATTGTATAAATTTATGGCATTTTTGCTTCCCCTGAGTTGATTTCTGTTGTTTCTGTAAGTTGAGTGGATTGTTTCCCAGTCACATTGCGACACTCTTGATCAACTGGGGTACAGCTATTATGTAACTTATATAGAAGTTATTTTTGCAAACTTTAGAATATTGAGTAGATTTATTGTTTTACTCTGTTCTCTCTTGTAGTGAGAAAGGAATTGTTTCTCTGGTGTGGTGAAAAAAAGCCCAGTTGGTGTCATTTCGTTCATTAACAACTTTTTTTCAAAAAAAAGTTTTTCTTTTGAAAATACTAATTTCCCACATAAAGTAATAAGTATTTTAGGAAACAAATTTTTCTTGGGAATACTTGTTCTCTGATACTTAAGATATTTGAAACACTGTTTTCTCTCACTGCTTTACTGATCACTATTCCTACAAAATTAAGACAAATAACTTATTTCTTCTGAGCGAGACTGGCTGTGGAAATTTTTCTTTGCAATAATTAATGAAACAGCAGGATTGATGAACATTCCCATTTGAAAGTTGATGTCTAGAACTGAAAAATTCCTTCATTTATAAAAACATTTTGGCTGCTCTGTCATGTAGAAATAAGAGCTGGTTGATCTTGTTCTTACTAGCCCATCATTGATAAAAAGTGATTATTAGCCCAGTACTTTATAAAAAGTGATTCTCTCCTGTTTTGGGTGCTTATAAATCAAGAGGTTAGATGTGCTTCATATATAGCACAGTCCAGAAATGATTGGGTTTGGCTTTTTACCTGTGTCATTAAGCTTGGTCAGTAAAGGTCCTCTTGGAGCCATATTTGCCCCTTAATTTGTCTTTGGGACATTAATGTCCTTTGTTAAGTTTAATGATGAATTTGCCATTGTTTGATAAATGCACAAACTAGTAGAGAAAATGGATGATTGTATTGAGCTTTATTTATAGAATACATTGTGAGCCTGAAAACTGGAACATACGTAATGATAAAAAAAAAAAAAACATTCAGGTGTAAAGCATTTTTTGTAATGTATTTAATCATATTGTCACCTGTTGATTATTAGTCTTTTTTTTGTTTTTGTTTTTGTTTTTGTTTTTGTCTTTCATTTGGCAGAAAAGACAGCTTTGATTTCTGGCTGCAAAAAAGATATGAGGAAGAGCTCCTCCCCTTCCTTGAGTAACTGCAACTCCGTTCTTGCTAACAAAATATTTGGAATTCCACTTGATGAGCTGCAGCAGGGAGGACATCCAGACAATGAGGTTCCGTTCATAGTCCGCCACGTTGTGGACTATATTGAGGAACATGGTATACATTTCCTTACCTTGAGGGCTAGCCTTTGTTTTAATAAACACAACTTATCCCTTTTGACCTTGGATTTTTTTCCTTTTTTTTTTTTTCCAGTGTGGAAAGTCCAAAATATAGTAAGGAAAAATGATAGAAATTTCTTATGTAAAGTCATATACTTAGAAATGCCCAGCATATAGCATTTTTTAGTGGGGTGGTAATAGGAATATTTTTAATGGAGGTGGGGTGGATAAAATAGATTATCCCTCAGGACAGAGATAGTATGTTTCTAAATGTGTGATTTGAAGGTGTTTAGCCCAGTAAGGAGAGCCAAGAAGGGCTTTTCAAAAGTGAGTATTTTAAGTTGATTGGAAAATGAGTATATACGGCCAAGTAGTCTAAGTTGAAGCTTATTTAATTTTTACTTTGAACTAATATAGGAGGTCTGGAGCAACAAGGACTTTTTCAAGTCAATGGAAATGCTGAGACAGTGGAGTGGCTTCGGCAGAGATACGACAGTGGAGAAGAGGTGGACTTGGTTAAGGAAGCAGATGTACCCTCAGCTATTAGTCTTCTTAGGTTTTTCCTTCAAGAACTTCCTGAACCTGTTATCCCTGGCAGTTTGCATATTCACTTGATGCAGCTTTCTCAAGGTAGTATAATTTAATTCTTACCAATCAGTCATTTACCATTAATTTCAAAGTCTTTTTATCTTGTAGACATTTTGACATGTAAACAGTAATTGTTGTAGTTCTGAGATTCATTTCTCATGTTCCCATTTGGGGACGTATGCTTTTTGGGTCTCTATGGTCTAGTCAAGGGAATGGCAACTTCTTAGATCCCTGTAGTCCTGTTTACTTTTATGATTGGTCTTAGGAAGCCTAAGCTACAGGGTGAGGAGGAGGAGGAGGAGGCAAAGGCAGGAGACAAGAACAAGGAATAGGAGGGTTGGGAAAGAAGAGAAATACATATAAAGTGGTATGTGTGGCATAATATCCAGTAATAGTGCTGTTCCTTAGTGGTGATGTTGCTATTAGATATTATTTATCCCTGGTTTGATAGAATGTCCTAGCAAAAACCAGAAGACAGCTTTGATTCCAGGTTCAGAATATACTTGGAGCTTGTTCTTGGATTCCTGCCTGAAGGAAATAAAATATCAATTTGGACATCAGACTTTAAGCCAAATAAAGAAAAAAAAGGCTGATTTGTATTTGTTGGGTTAGGTTTTCAGTGGTGTGGGTTAAATCTTCTTTGTTCAATCATAGTTGTTGACTAGCATTGGTCAGTGCATTCTGACTTCTTATAGTTGGCAGTGCTTTGGAAATACAGGTACAGTCATGCAAGAGACAGTATGATGAGAATTAAAAAAAAAATAAATTAGAGAATTTGGGCCGATGAGTAATAGATGAGGAAAACATCCTTCAGCAATTGGGGGGTTGAGTTTCTTCTTCTCCAACTCTTCTCTTCCACTTAATAAGTGAAATGTGAAGCTCTGAGGCATTTGGCCTCTGGTAGAGGAAGTGAAGAGATTTTGAATTGTTAATAGTAAAAAGGTGATGTGGGTGGGGTAATGTGAACCTGGCAAAATATCTGAGCTTTGCTTTTACTTCATTAAAAAAAACCTGTCATTATGTTTTATAGATTATAATAATGAAGATGAATTTGGAAGAAAGTTGAGGTTCCTTTTACAGCAGCTTCCACCTGTTAATTACAGTTTGTTAAAGTTTCTGTGTAGATTTTTAGCCAATGTAGCATCACATCATGAAGAAATTTGGTCTGCAAACTCTTTGGCTGCTGTCTTTGGTCCAGATGTCTTCCAGTAAGTTTTTCCACAAATTTTTATGTAATCAAAAAAAATTGAATTTGTGAAATAGAGTTATTATACTATCTGCCAAGGATCATAGGTTGCTTGGTGAACCATTATTTTTTATAGTAGATCTGATTAATCCTCCCAGCATTTCTGTGAAGAGGGTACAAATTAGGTAGGCTTTACAGATGGGAAAACTGAGGCACAGAATGATGACATAAATTGCTCAGGTTTATTGAGTGACTCATTGGTTGTCTTCTAATTTTACCTGTATTTGATTTAAGGACTCTCAATTCAGTTTAGACTTTTATTCTTAGCATTTACACAGATGTGGAAGATCTGAAAGAGCAAGAAATAGTGAGCAGGATAATGGCTGGACTTCTGGAAAATTACTATGAGTTTTTTGAGAATGAAGAGGAAGATTTCTCATCTAATGATTTGAGTTCAATTACCGAACAGGTGAGAATATTTTAAATACTCTACTTGGAGGGAGAATTTTTAAAGAATATGCTCTTTCGGGCTTGGCACAAACTCAGGTGGAACTTTTAAGTGCTAAACAAAGGAGTTCTCTTGGTTATTATATGTAATCATGGGTGACACATCCATGTAATGTATGAATGGTATTTTTTTCTGAATAAGTTGTTCTCAATTTGAGTAATAAGGCAAGGGTATTGAAGGCAGAGTATATGTTAGATATTTTGTGGGGTTTGCATGTTTTCTTTCTAATTTAAGCATTGTTTATTTTGTAAGAATAGGGTGGTGTTTTTTGTTTTTTGTTTTTTTTGCTTTTGCAAAGAAACTTAGCATATAAGAATGTAGGCAAAGGGTGAGAAATAGAAGGTGGAGGGATAGATTCAATACAAAGTTCACACAAACTTTAAAAAATAGGAAGTTTTTCTTGATGAAAGTCACAAGTCAGTAGACTGGTGCAGTCATTGTACTGGGAAGCATCACGGTAGTTTTTTAACTTTTGTGACTTTGGAAAATTAACATCCAATTTCTGGCTACATTATATTTTGTTGTTCTATGCCTTGATGGTTGAGATAGTACAAGAACCTGGTACTTTCTCCTTCATGAAATGAGAATATTGATGCACAGTAATTTATTGTAAAGCCACATTAATTCAGACTTTTCATGTTTAGAATTTATAATTTAGGTCTATGTGGAGGTTTTTCTTTTGCACTGAAGTGAAATAATTTGTCCAACAAACTTTTATTAGTTTAAAACCTATGAAGTTACTTATATTTTGGGCATGGGGTGTGGTTGCTACTTTTTTAATGAGTAAATCATTCACCTGATTAAAAAAAAAAAATATTCAGTAAAATTTCTTGCTTTTACCCATATCTGCTCCTTTGCCCCCATGTTGGTTTTCTCTGTTTGTTCCAGAGTTTTGTTATGCAAACGTAAGTAAATATTTGCTTAGTTTTTTAACAGGAAAGTAGCATACTGCACACACTGTTTTGCAACATGGGTTTTTTTTTTTTAAGTCAGTTAATAGTGTATTGGGAAGTCTTTTCTTACTGGAATATAGAGAGCATATTCTTTTGTTTCCACTGCATAGATCTCTATTGTATGGATGCAACATTATGATTTATTTGATTTATTGTACTGATCTCCACTTGAAAAGGTGATAGTATACCCCATTTTTTCAGAAGAGTCCTGGTTTATATCTCCTTCTCATGTAATTATTAGTAGTTCTTCTTTTCACTCTCGTGTGTATCCAGGTTTTGATGATTAATTATATGGTAATTATTTATTGATGCACATTGGATGGCTTCTCTTCATTTGTTTTTAGATTAGGAGGCAGCAACTACTAAAAGTAGTTTATCATACAGATTTTCATTAGTTCTTACAGGTCTTGGTTCTGATAATGTGAATTTAGGAGTTTTATTTTCTGGGTAGCCCATCTTTTTTTTTTAAGAGTTTCTGTACTGTTGTGAACTTCAATGGATAAGTCTTTTTAATATTTGGAGTTGAGACCTTCCTTAGTTTTCCATGTTTTCTTTATGTAAGCATTCATATCATTGTCTGATTTTCCCTCCTTCTTTCCCTTTTTCCCTTTTTCCTTCCTTTCCTCCCCCCACTTTCTTTTCAAGTGCCAGGAACTTTAAGGAAACTGTAACATGCAGTTTGTGATGTGTAAACTGAGGATGAAAACAGTGTGCATATGTATACATTTGTGAAGTAAACCAAGTGGGTGGGTAGAATGTGTAGCCAGAATCAGTGATCCATGGAACTTTTCGCATATTTTTTGAACTTCTAACTATCATATACAGTTCCTGACTTAAAAACTTAGTTAGAATAAAGAATTGACACATCTCTTCAAAATTATTCTTGCTTTAAAGAAAATGACAAGGACGCCTGGGTGGCTCAGTTGGTTAAGCGACTGCCTTTGGCTCAGGTCATGATCCTGGAGTCCCAGGATCGAGTCCTGCATCGGGCTCCCTGCTCAGCAGGGAGTCTCCTTCCCCCTCTGACCCTCCCCCCTCTCACGCTCTCTCTATCTCATTCTCTCTCTCAAATAAATAAATAAAATCTTAAAAAAACTTAAAAAAAAATAAAGAAGATGACAAGAAGAGGGCAAGGAGGTAGATATTCCTTAAATCATTAATGTCTCTTGATGCCTGCAAGAAATCCCATCTTTGGGGACTTGTGTGCCACTTCTTTTCTTTAAATTAAGTTTTAGTTGAGGGGTGCCTGGCTGGCTCATTTAGTAGAGCATGCGAGTCTTGATCTTAGGGTTGTAAGCTCAAGCCCTAAGTTGGGTGTAGAGGTTATTTAAAAAAAAAAAAAAAATCTTAAATTATGTTTTAGTTTAGTGATTTCTTTAGTTAAAATTAATGGCTGCTCAAAATGAAATAATATGCATACGTGTGTTACTCATTTTCTACATTTCTAAGATGATTTGACTTGTAAGAAAATGATGATGCCAGTTTGCCCTAATATTTATATCTTGATGACTGAAGTCTTCAGGGTATGCCTTGACTATGTTTTATGTTGTGGTGTAATTCTCTGATATTTCTGCTACCTTCAGCTTCCTTACGTACAGTGGAATAACTCACATGTAATGCATTTGTATTTTTATATTTCTTTAAACACTAGAAAATGTTAAGAAAACTTAACATATGTTGTGCTTTACATTAAATAGAATAGTGGTTAATTAATACCAGGACATAATGTTGAATTCTATAGATTTGCCTGTGGATAGAAAAGAGGATGTTAGGGGTGCCTGGGTGCCTCAGTCAGTTGAGTGTCCAATTCTTGATTTCGGCTCAGGTCTTGATCTCAGTGTCATGAGATTGAACCCCATGTTGGGCTCCGTGTTCATTGCAGCCCTTTCTCTCTGCTCCTCCCCCTGCTCTCACCCCCCCTCTCTCAAATAAATAAACAAAATCTTTAAAAAAGAAAAGAGGATGTTAGCATATTGAGTAGAATATACTCAATAAATGGAGTAGTGCTGTGAGTTGTAGGAGACAGGGATGTATATTTCATTATTTTGGCCCATATTGCTAATTACCTGAATCTGGTTTCTTATCTATTTTAATCACATTTCTGAACTATAGGTTACAATAGTAGAACAGATATCTGAAAGCTTGCTTTCTTTGAAGCAGATGTAATAACTTCAATTTGACTTGTGAGGCTGAAGTGATAATTTATTGAGTTGAAAGTAAAATTTCCTCAAACTTAGCACATTTTGGTTGTATTTTCAAATTGGCCTAATTTAAATACTGCTAATTTCTTATCCCCATATTTAAAGATATGGGTAGACCTGGTCCATCTTTGCAGTGCTTTGATTATTTTTCTTCTGATTGTGATATTTGAAGGAAGCAAAGTTAATCTCGTGCTCTCTTCTCTTGGAGTTTCATCCCATTAATGCAAGTATTTGGCTGCTAGACCTTTTCAAGGTGGTAGATATTTCTATTAATAGTGTGAGAGAGATGACTGGCGATGATGACTAGGGAATGTTTGAGAAATGACCCAGAGTTGGTGGACAGGTTCTTTGTATGGGATCCCTACATGAATGCAAATTCAGTAGAGTGGTTTGAAGATGTAGGTGATAATTATGTTTCTTTATACATTTGAGAAGGCAGGTAGCAGCGTTCTCCACAAGCTGGAGTCTGGAGAGCAGGCATTTCACGAGGCCCTAGAGAAGGGAATTACAGCAGTCAAAGAAAGAAGAGATGTAAGTATGGATGAGGGTTTTCCATAAGTGGAGTGAGTGATTTTCCATGAATGGAGTTGAGGCAGTTGCATATATAGGGCAGGTTCAGAATAACTTAGGAACAGATATAGCATTGATAAGCAGAAGGTCAGGTTGACAAGGAGAGGATTAAGAACTTTTGAAGTGTGGGGTGAGAGATGGCATTTTTAAGTTTTTAATACTTACTCTTACCCAAACTAATTTAGTCATTTCTTACTGCAGGAAGTTATATTGGGAGGCCTGGGAGATGGGATGGGGGCAAAGAAAATCCTATTAGGCTACTTTTCATGTCCTATCTTACTGGATGATTATTGGTGAAAATACTGGACAATGTCAATTAGTTTACATAAAGCTTATTGAATTGAATATAATATACTCAGTGTAATTGAGTATAAGGTATTTGTAGTTCCTAAGAGCTATTGACTGTAGGCACAAACTAGTTTTTAAAACATGCTGTAGCATGTTAAAAATAGCAGTACTCTGTACTAGAAATTTGTGGAGTGAATAAATATTTATTCTCAGTTTAAATGACCATCTTAAAAAAAAATTTTTTTTTTAATATTCTACTGTGGTGCCCAAACCTTTATTGATCAGCCACAGTAATTCCCATTTAATATCTCTGAAAACAATATCTTCTTGCCGTTATTTTTTCTTGCTTGAGTTACCAGGTGGATGTTAAGTATATTCTTGAATTTCATTAATTTATTAAATACATACAAGGAAAATGAGGGTTATTTTCCATTTGATTCAGTTTAAAAACTGATTTACCATATGAAATTTTTACCTTTGTGTATAAATCTTACCTTTCAGTTAATCATTTAATGATTTTTAGTATTTTCATCATTGTTCAACATGATAGGGGATAGACGAGGGTTAGCATTTAGAAGCACAACAAATTCAGCTGAATCTGCTGCATATGGTTTATATATATGAAGTAAGTGGTTCACAAATTGAGGTCTTTAAGTATTATTGTTAATAATGAATTTTTAGTAACCCAGATAACTAGTGACCTTGATACACCAGTGGTTGAGAGCTCCTGCTTTAGTTTGGGTGGCAAATACTGTCTGGTTTTCTAAAAAAAAAAAAAAAAAAAAGTGATGTTACATGTAGAAACTAGGCTCTGTGCTATATAGAAATAACAATTCCAGTTATAATGATAGCTATTTATTGCTTAGTATGTGTAGACACTTTAGAAGAGTTTGCATATATTATTTAATCCTTTCAACTAGCCTTATGAGGTAGGCAGTATGTACAGCATCTCCATTTTATTCATAGGCCTGGAGAAGTTAAGTAAGTTGAGGTGTGGTAAAGGGCACAGTAGGAATGTGAACATATATCTTTCTGCCTTCAGAGTCTGGCTTTTAAGTACTTACTGTATTACACTTGAAAGCAGGCAGTCTGTACTTGCTGATTATGAGTGTGGTAGAATGCCACAGACAAATTACCTATCTTCTGGTTAAAGTTTACTTTCTGAGGGTATTCTAGCAACTATGTTTGACTGTCTGGAAAGAGCACCACTCTTACACATAGTGGTAAATTTACTTTAGGTATTTCCAATGCATTTGGCTAGAATGGATAAAGGTATACTTTTACTGCTCAGTGTTTTTAATGACTTAATATTAAATTATAAAAGATGTTAAGACAATTTATGGCTAGTTTCTTCTTTGGGGTAGCTTGAAAAGTTATTTCTCATTTGGAAATATTTTGTTGGTTTTCCTTCTCTGATATTATTCATTGTCTTTTTATTAGAGTGATTGTTCACTTATGTAGCCAGCTTGATAATGGAAGACATTTTATAGCCCCTGCCAGAAAGAGAATTATAGCCTTGAGTTGTGCTACTGACCAAAGCAATGAGTTCCCCCTTGTAAGGTCCAGTCTCTTCATGAAAAACTCCATCTGAATCATTTAGAAGTTAGCTGACATTTTCTAAAACATAGTTAACACCTTAAGGCAAAATTTCTCTGCCCTTTTCCAGCGCTTATCCTATATTAAAATCACTTGTTAAATGCACCTGGAAATTGGAGAGGTCAGTTATAAGTCTTTATAACTATCAGTTTGTAAAACTGATTGGTTAAGAAATGAAGATTTTTTAATGTTAACTAACTACAGTGTGCAGGCTTTTCGTTGTTTACATTCTTACTCATATTCTTAGTGATATACTAAGGTAATCATCGCTTTGTGCTTTAAAATGTTAAGTTTGGTTTCGTTTTCTTCTAATATGGGAGAGTTGGCAATTATTTATTCCATTAGGAAAATTGGTCCTAGGAAATGAAGTAAAAAATGAGTTGTTTGTGTTAAAATTTTCTTAGAATAGTGTATCTTAGATAATGTCAATTAACCGTTGTATTAAATTTTGATTTTCAATTTTCTCTTATTTATATAGGTTAATGAACTTTCTGAGGAAGAAGAGGAAGATGAAAAGCTGGAACATATAGAAGAACTTCCAGAAGAGGGTGCAGAAAAATCAAGTGACATGGCAGAGGTGGTACAATTAAGGATGACTGAAAACATCCTGGAACCAAATAGTGTTACAGCGTCAGCAAGGTGGTATTTCAGTTGAAAGAACCTTAGCTTTTGAACATTTTATTCTAGATGTAGATACACTGAAACACTAAATCATGCAAATTGTAACAATGTGTGAAAGATTGATTTGTGTATGGGGGCTCCTGGGTGGCTCAGTCAGTTAAGCGTCTGCCTTTGGCTCAGGTCATGATCCCAGGGTCCTGGGATGGAGCCCCACATCGGGCTCCCTGCTCGGTGGGGAGTCTGCTTCTCCCTCTGCCCCTTCCCCTGCTTGTGTGAGAGAAAGAGTGAGAGAGAGAGAGAAAGAGAGAGCACATGAGCAGGGGGAGAGGGAGAAGCAGGCTACCCACCAAGCAGGGAGCCGGATGTGGGACTCGATCCCAGGACCCTGGGATCATGACCTGAGCCGAAGGCAGACGCTTAACCGACTGAGCCATCCAGGCGCCCCTTGTTTTTTTCTTTTATTAACCTAACAGTTTTTTGATTGAAAAATTCCTCCTCCTTTATTAGTTTTAGGTCAGCAGTTCTCAAACTTTCTGATCTTATAACCCCCTTACACACTTAAAAATTATTTAGGACCCAAAGAACTTTTGTTTCTGTGGATTATAACTATTGGCATTTACTATATTAGGAATTAAAACTGAGAAATTTATATTTTTAAAGTAGCAATAAACCCATTACATGTTAATGTAAAATTTTTATTTTTTTATTTTTTTTAAAGATTTTATTTATTCATTTGAGAGAGAGAGCACAAGTAGGTGTAGAAGCAGAGGGAGTGGGAGAAGCTGACTCCCCGCTGAGCCGGGAGCAGGACATGGGGCTCGATCCTAGGACCTCGAGATCACGAGGCAGTGCCGAAGGCAGACGCTTAACCATCTGAGGCACCTGGGGGCCCTGTTAATGTAAAATTTTTAAATGTAACTCTGTTTTCCAAAATCTCCAAAAAACTTTTTAGTGAAAAATTTTTTAGTGGCTTGTTTTATATTTTTACGGTAGAAATGTCTTTAATGTCTGGCTTAGTAGAAGACAGCTGAATTCTTGCATTTTCCTCTGTATTGCGTTCCTTGCTTTATGTTATTTTGGTTAAAGTATGTGAAGAAAATTTGCCATCACACCAGTAGGTAGTTGGAAATAGAACATTTATAGGCTTTCCAGATAATTGTGTCCATTCTTCTTTGATAATAGGCCAAAACATAGTAAGTAGCAGCTTCTTCAAAGTTATTTGTATTACAAACCTGAAACCATTATCTGTGAATTTTTCAGCTCTGATCTTTTAGTCTCTCTGGTGCTGTGATTATTTTATTCATGCTTGATTTTGTAACATGGTATATTGGGCATTTAGAAAATGCGGCTTCAGGGAGTTATTCAGTTCTTCCAAATGATGATACATTTTGTTACATAATATCAACAGTTCACATTCTTTAATATCAACACTGATTATATCAAAAACATCTTTTAAGTACTGGGACATTAATGAGTTCACGGTAAAAATAAGATTTTCCAGAATTCAAATTTTTGCTTGAAAACTCATATTTTATCAGTACTGTCACTTGCTTTTTCTTGAAGTCTCAGTCTTGCTCAGACTGCCAGATACTTAGGTTGGAATAACCATAGTTTTTGTCAGCCTGTCTTTCAGTTGAAAGTTCCATGATAAAACTTCAGCTCGCAGTTCAGACAAGACAAGCATTGTACTATATACTATGCAGCTGAAGTGTTTTATGTGTGCTTCCCATTTTGTCACACCAAATACTGAAATGAAGTGTATTCAGGCTGAGTAAAATTAATAATTTTTACTGCTTCTTCATCAAGGACTTGTCCCCTTTTAAAAAAATTACAGGTGGCGGGGCACCTGGGTGGCTTAGTTGTTAAGTGCCTGCCTTCAGCTCAGGTCAGGATCCCAGCATCCTGGGATCGAGCCCCACATCGGGCTCCGTGCATGGCTTGAAGCCTGCTTTTCCTTCTCCCACTCCCTCTGCTTGTGTTCCTGCTCTCGCTATCTCTCTGTCAAATAAATAAAATCTTAAAAAAAAAAAATTACAGGTGGTTTTCTGGTAAAGAATGCAGTGGCCATGGTATAGTCTGGTACCACTTGCCTGGATTTATGATAAGACCTCAAGCATTTTTTTCTACCATTGATTTTGTATCATCATGCAAATGTCAGCACAGTGAAAAAGGCAAATATTATGAAAATAGTTTTGGTCTTTGGTTCACAGACCATCCTTTGACAACCAGTGGTTTAAATATTTATGTAGCGGTGGTATTGATTGGTCTGTTTATGCATCTGTTCATTCTTTCTCTCTTTTCTCTTTTTTTTTTTTTTAATTTTTTTAAAAAGATTTTTAAATTTTTATTTATTTGACAGAGAGAGAGACAGCGAGAGAGGGAACACAAGCAGGGGGGAGGGGGAGGGAGAAGCAGGCTTCCGCGGAGCAGGGAGCCCGATGCAGGGCTCGATCCCAGGACCCTGGGATCATGACCTGAGCCGAGCAGATGCTTAACGACTGAGCCACACAGACACCCCTCTTTCTTTCTTTCTTTCTTAAGATTTTATTTATTTGAGAGAGCATGTGTGCATGTGCCCAAGTGGAGGGAAGGGGCAGAGGAAGAGGGAGAAGCAGGCTCCCTGCTGAGCAGGGAGCCCCAACACAGGGCTCAGATCCCAGGATCCTGGGATCATGACCTGAGCCAAAGGCAGATAGATACTTAACTGACTGAGCCACACCCCAACATCTGTTATTTCTTTATATTGTTTGCTATTAGTCATATTTTGTGACAGTTTGACCTGACTGCAGAGAGAAAAAAATGGTGGGGTTTAGGTTTAAGTACTTTAGAGTACACAAAAAGCATCAGTCTGTCCATGAGTTCCATGGAAATCTCAAGATCAATTTCAAAGTACCTTTTATCCATAGATAAAGAATTGTTTTTTATCCACATATTTATCTGTTATTTAGCTTTGCTATTTAAATGTACAGATTTTAGGGGAATTTTTACCTTTTAAAAATTTTTTTTAAAGATTTTATTTATTTGGGGCACCTGGGTGGCTCAGTTGGTTGGGTGTCTGTCTTTGGCTCAGGTCATAATCTCAGGGTCCTGGGATCAGGCCCTGCGTCAGACTCCTTGATCAGCGGGGAGCCTGCTTCTCCCTCTCCCTCTCCCTCTGCCTGCCAGTCCCCCTGCTTGTGCTCTCTCTCTCTCTGTCAAATAAATAAATAAAATATTAAAAAAAAAGATTTTATTAGAAAGCATGAGGTGGGGGGGAGGGGAAGAGGGAGAGGGACAAGCAGACTCCCTGCTGAGTAGGGAGCCCAA
Source organism: Halichoerus grypus (assembly GCF_964656455.1). Lineage (NCBI taxonomy): Eukaryota > Metazoa > Chordata > Mammalia > Carnivora > Phocidae > Halichoerus > Halichoerus grypus. The sequence continues at coordinate 121,163,841 of NC_135713.1, forward strand.
TGTGGGACTCGATCCCAGGACCCTGGGATCATGACCTGAGCCGAAGGCAGACACTTCACTGACTGAGCCACCCAGGCGCCCCGACCTTTAAAAAATTTAAAGAGAGGTGGGAGCGTTTTGAAAAAGTTCTCAACTTTTCTTAAATTTGTGCCTCATAATCTTTTAGGTAGGCTTGAGGTGTAGGCAAATTTTAATTTATGCTCGTGTTTACAGAACTACACATCAAAAAGTTAATTGGCATTCATTTATAGTTGTGCCCCCCCCCTTTTTTTTCTTTGAGAGAGAAAGAGTGCGTGTGGGTTGGGGAGCAGAGGGGGAGAGAGAATCCGAAGCAGGCTCCACACCCAGAGGAACCTGACGCGGGGCTGGATCCCATGACCCCGAGATCATGACCTGAGCTGAAATCAAAAGTGGGATGCTTAACTGACTGAATCATCCAGGCATCCCCACAGTTGTGCTTTTAATGCTTTGCTAAAACTTGGAATTTAGAAATGGAAATTTCAGTATTGTTTTTATGGGCTATTGGTGCTGGGGCTTCTTCTTCTTTTTTTTTAAGACTTTATTTGAGAGAGAGAGAGAGAGAGAGAATGAGCGGTTGGGTGGGGCAGAGGGAGGGGGGAGAGAGAGAGAGAGAGAAACAGCCGCCCCGGTGAGCAGGAATCCTGATGCGGGACTCGATCCCAGGACCCAGAGATCATAACCTGAGCTGAAGGCAAATGCTTAACCAACTGAACCACCGAAGTGCCCCACTAAGGCTTCATTTTTGTGAGTTCATTGGTTTCTGATGGTTTGTTCTTTTTGAAAGAATGCAGAAAAGAAGGTGTAGTGATTGAGGAAGAGTTCTGAGTTTAGGGTTTTGAGATTAGTCTTTCCAACTTCATTCTGTGGATGCCTTATTGCTGAGGAAATGGACCTTCACCTGACTACAGATGGGTGCAAAAAGTAGTCATAACTTTTTCCCTTTTCTTTCATCCATTGAATCAGATAGTTTGCAGAATATTCATTTGGCAGATTTTTATCAATTCACCATGTTTTCTTTTTTAAAGATTATTTATTTATTTGACAGAGACACAGTGAGGGAGGGAACACAAGCAGGGGGAGTGGGAGAGGGAGAAGCAGGCTTCCCACGGAGTGGGGAGCCCGATGCGGGGCTCGATCCTAGGACCCTGGGATCATGACCTGAGCCTAAGGCAGACGCTTAACAACTGAGCCACCCAGGCACTCCAATTCACCATGTTTTCACTAGCTGGGTTCCACTTAGGAGGAGAATGTACTTTGGTGGAAGTATCAGAAATATTGGGTGGAAAAAAGTAGAATTTATACTCTAGTTCATAAGAAAGGTTTATTTTTTTATTTTTATTTTTTTTTTAAAGATTTTATTTATTTATTTGACAGAGAGAGACAGCAAGAGAGGGAACACAAGCAAGGGTAGTGGGAGAGGGAGAGGCAGGCTTCCCGCTGAGTAGGGAGCCTGATTCGGGGCTCGATCCCAGGACCCTGGGATCATGATCTGAGCCGAAGGCAGAGGCTTAACGACTGAGCCACCCAGGTGCCCCCATAAGAAAGGTTTATTAAAGTGAACGTTCCTTTAAAGTACCAGAGCATAATAGATACTGATAGTTTCTCTTTCTTCTCTGTGCCCTTGCCCTATAAATGATGCATTTAATATTTTATTTTATTTTTATTTTATTATTATTTTTTTTTGGTGGTCAGCAAAGCAAAGTTTATTGAGCAATGGTAAAGTTTATTGAGTGATAAATACAAAGCTCCCAAAGAGGGAGGGGACCCGAGAGGGTTGCCTGCATTTAATATTTTAAGGACTTGTGGTTATTATAACTTAACCGACTTTCTAATAGTCAGGAATCTTTCTTTCATTTTATTCTTGTCATAGGTATAGGATATTCCCAAGTTGATGGGGAAAGTGAAGAAAGGGTTTTTTGCTTTTGGCTTGAAAGGGATATATGATTTTTGTTTTTTTAAACATATATTTACTTTTTGAAATCACCATTTTTTAAAATGATAATTTTGGTGTGGTTTTAGCATAAATTATATGGAAATCATCCTAATTTTAGATTAGAAAAATTAACCACTAATGCTTTTCCAAATATAGATAATAAGTGAACAGTAGTAGTACTGTACCTATTGTACATCTGTTTTATCAATTTCTTATTTGTCATAACATATCCTTGAATAGTGTAGTATGGCTTATGAAAACAAACAGATTGGTTTTTCTGCTTTACATTGGATTAGGCTTAAATATTCTTATAGAACTTCTACCCATGTTCAAAATTTTGTCCCCTTTTTCCTGTGTCCTGCAAAATTGCACAGACTTGGGAAGAAATTTGTGGACTCTTGATTAGGTCTCGCCTTGTGAGTAGTGACCTCATGTTGCAGCCTGCGTCCATTTAGACTGCAGCTCTGATAATTGCTCGGCAGTTTTTATAAGCCCATCACCATCCTTCATGGTGTTTGAAGTCTCTTTATCTGATGTTTTTGTTGGGAGATGCCATGGATTCAGAATGGCTTGCAGAGCTCTGTTGCACAGGGAAAATGATCTGTATCAGATTTAATTGAAGCAGAGTTACAGTACTTTTATTGAAGTGTTATTTGTAACATTAAATATTTGTAATTGGGAAACTGAAATAATAATATTTCCCTATGATCACTGTATTTGAATTACAGAATCTCGTAATTGGAATAAATGGCTGCAAGATCGATTTTATGTAATGTTCTCAAGAAGATTATGTGATTGTAGGCAGATTTAAAAGTAAAGTTAACAGAAGGGAGAAAAAGGTCAGAGAATGACTATAATCTTTTAGCATTATACTTGACTGAGGACTTTAAAATACGCATGACCCTTGTAATTTATTGTTGGCTCTTTTAGTCTGGTCTTTTTTGGGGGGTTTAGTGAAAACAGTTACCATAAAGGTGGTCTTTATGGCATTTGTCTATATAGTACGTAAGTAATTTGACCTTAAATTTGTCTGCGATTATTTTTCTTGTGTCTTTATTAATCAGAACTCACATCCTTATGATACCACTGCTATTTTGTTGCTGATACAGATGGCATAGCTGTACTGATAGTTTTTACAGCCATAGATAAGTGTTAGCCATGGTTTGTGCATAAATGCTTTCTACCCAAAGAAATTGGCTACAGTCTGAAAATATAGAATAATTAAATTCTTTGAAATCTGAAAACCAAATCATTCCTTTGTCCTTTACAAGCTCGGAGAGTGAAGTTGTACAGTCAAGTTTGTATCCTTATGAGTGACAGTCTGACTTAAAAGTACAAAATCTATTTATTGGATTTATTTACTATGGCTTTTTGGGGTGGGAAGAGGGTTTATTGAAAGCTGTTTATTTGATTGTCCCTGTATATTCTTTGGGGCTAAAGAACCTTTATTGTTACAATATCATTAAAAAGGGGTAGAAAACAGGGACGCCTGGGTGGCTCAGTCAGTTAAGCGTCTGCCTTCGGCTCAGGTCGTGATCCCAGTCCTGGGATCAAGTCCCACATCCGGCTTCCTGCTCAGCGGGAAGCCTGCTTCTCCCTCTGCTTGCTGCTCCCCCTGCTTGTGTGCTCTCGCTCTCTCCCTCTCTCTCTGACAAATAAAATCTTTAAAAAGAAAAGGGGATAGAAAACAAAATGATTAATTCCTCTGCCTATCCATCCAATATAAGACCATTAGAACTTTTCCCCTTTTTGGCTCTTTTGGATAACTGGAACATTTTATTAAAGTTTAGTCATTTTGAAGGGTGGAAATTGATCTAGCAACTTTAACTTCTTTAACTTATTAGTATGGGTAAGAGTCATCACTGGTGCTTATAAAAAATGTAGACTTTTGGGCCCTACCTCAGAGATTTGGGGAGGGCCCCAGAAATCTATTTTTTAAAAGCTTTTTTAAAAAATTGGAAAATAAATCATATATACAGAAATAGGCATAAAACAAACGTATAACAAAACCAAGTTAGTCAAAGCATCTGTCTACCTTTGTAACCACCAACCAGATCTAGAAATAAACACTGATAGCACCCCAGTAGTTCTCACAATCCTGATCTCCAGCCACCTCACCCACTAAAGGAAACCACTATGTTGACTTTTTTTTGGTCAATACATAGCCTTAAAAAATTTTTTTTCTTATTGTTTAAATTCAGTTGACATATAGTATATTATTAGTTTCAGAGGTAGAGTTCAGTGATTCATCAGTTGTGTATAACACCCAGTGCTCATTACACATGATGTCCATCACTCAGTTATCCCATCCCCCAACCCTCCTCCCCTTGAGCAACCCCCAGTTTGTTTCCAGTGATTAAGAGTCTCTTATGGTTTGTCTCCCTCTGATTTCATCTTGTTTTATTTTTTCCCCCTCTTCCCCTATGCTCCTCTGTTTTGTTTCTTAAATTCCACATATGAGTGAGATCATATGATAATTGTCTTTCTCTGATTGGCTTCTTTTGCTTAGCATTATACCCTATAGTTCCATTTGCGTCATTGCAAGTGGTAAGATTTCCTTTTTTTAAATTAAATAAAATTTTATTTTTTTTAAGATTTTTTTAATTTATTTGAGGTAGAGCGAGAGAGCATGAGCTGGGGGGAGGGGCAGTGGGAGAGGGAGAAGCAGGCTCTCCACTGAGCAGAGAGCCTGATGTGGGGCTCGATCCCAGAATCCTGGGATCATGACCTAAGTTGAAGGCAGATGCTTAACCCACTGAGCCACCCAGGTGCCCCAAGATTTCTTTTTTTGATGGCTGAGTACTATTCCATTGTGTATGTGTATGTATACATATACACACCACATCTTCTTCATCCATTTATCTGTCGATGGACATCTGGGCTCTTTCCATACTTGGCTATTATGGACATTGCTGCTATAAACATTGGGGTGCAGGTGCCCCTTTGGATCATTACATTTGTATCTTTGGGGTAAATTCCTGGTATTGCAATTGTTGGGTCCTAGGGTAGCTCTGTTTTTAACTTCTTGAGGAACCTCCATACTGTTTTCCAGAGTAAGGCTGTACCAGCTTGCATTCCCACCAAGAGTGTAAGAGGGTTACCCTTCTCTGCATCCTTGCCAATATTTGTTGTTTCCTGACTTGCTAATTTTAGCCATTCTGACTGGTGTGAGATGGTATCTCAATGTGGTTTTGATTTATATTTCCCTGATGCTGAATTATGTTGAGCATGTGTTGAGCAATGATGTTGGCCATTTGGATGTCGTCTTTGTAGAAATGTCTGTTCATGTCTTCTGCCCATTTCTTGATTGGATTATTTGTTCTTTGGGTGTTGAGTTTGATAAGTTCTTTATAGATCTTGGATACTAGCCCTTTATCTGATAAGACATTTGTAAATACCTTCTCCCATTCTATAGGGTGTCTTTTGGTTTTGTTGACTGTTTCCTTTGCTGCGCAAAAGCTTTTTATCTTGCTGAAGTCCCAGTAGTTCATTTTTGCCTTTGTTTCCCTTGCCTTTGGAGATGTGTCTAATGAGAAGTTGCTGTGGCCGAGGTCACAGAGGTTCCTGCCTCTGTTCTCTAGGATTTTGATTCCTGTCTCACATTTAGGTCTTTCATCCATTTTGAGTCTATTTTTGTGTATGGTGTAAGAGAATGGTTCAGTTTCATTCTTCTGCATGTGGCTGTCTAATTTTCCCAACACCATTTGTTGAAGAGACTGTCCTTTTTCCATGGGATATTCTTTCCTGCTTTGTCGAAGATTAGTTGACCATAGAGTTGAGGGTCCATTTCTGGGTTCTCTATTCTGTTCCGTTGATCTACGTGTCTGTTTTTGTGCCAGTACCATACTGTCTTGAAGATTACAGCTTTGTAATAGAGCTGGAAGTCCGGAATTGTGATGCCACCAGCTTTGCTTTTCTTTTTCAACATTCCTCTGGGTATTTGGGGTCTTTGCTGGTTCCATACAAATTTTAGGATTATTTGTTCCAGCTCCGTGAAAAAGTTGATGGTATTTTGTTAGGGATTGCATTGAATGTATAGATTGCTCTAGGTAGCATAGACATTTAACAATATTTGTTCTTCCAGTCCATGAGCATGGAACGTTTTTCCCTTTCTTTGTGTCTTCCTCAATTTCTTTAATGAGTGTTCTATAGTTTTCTGAGATCCTTTGCCTTTTGGTTAGGTTTATTCCTAGGTTTTTTTTTTTTTTTTTTAAAGATCTTATTGATTTATTTGACAGAGAGAGACACAGTGAGAGAGGGAACACAAGCAGGGGGAGTGGGAGAGGGAGAAGCAGGCTCCTGGTGGAGCAGGGAGCCCAATGCGGGGCTCGATCCCAGGACTCTGGGAACATGATCTGAGCCGAAGGCAGGTGCTTAACGACTGAGTCAGGCGCCCCTATTCCTAGGTATCTTACGGTTTTTGGTGCAGTTGTAAATGGGATCGACTCCTTAGTTTCTCTTTCTTCTGTCTCGTTGTTGGTGTATAGAAATGCAACTGATTTCTGTGTATCGATTTTGTATCCTGCCACTTTGCTGAATTCCTGTATGAGTTCTAGCAATTTCGGGGTGGAGTCTTTTGGGTTTTCCATATAAAGTATCATGTCACCTGTGAATAGTGAGAGTTTGACTTCTTCTTTGCCATTTCGGATGCTTTTTCTTTTTGTTGTCTGATTGCTGAGGCTCGGACTCCTAGTACTGTGTTGAACAACAGTGGTGATAGTGGACATCCCTGCTATGTTCCTGACCTTAGGGGAAAAACTCTCAGTTTTTCCCTGTTGAGAATGATATTCGCTGTGGGCTTTTTGTATATGGCTTTTATGATATTGAGGTATGTTCCTTCTATCCCTACACTCTGGAGAGTTTTAATCAAGAAAGGATGCTATACTTTGTCAAATGCTTTTTCTGCATCTTTTGAGAGAATCCTATGGTTTTTATCCTTTTATTAATGTAGTGTATCGCATTGATTGATTTATGGATGTTGAACCAACCTTGCAGCCCAGGAATAAACCCCACTTGGTGGTGGTGAATAATCCATTTAATGTACTGTTGGATCCTATTGGCTAGTATCTTGAATTTTTGCATCCATGCTCATCAGAGATACTGGTCTGTAATTCTCCTTTATCGTGGGGTCTTTGTCTCATTTTGGGATCAAGGTAATGCTGGCCTCATAGAAAGAGTTTGGAAGTTTTCCTTCCACTTCTTTTTTTTTTTTGACACAGCTTAAGAAGAAATAGGTATTAATTCTTCTTTAAATGTGTGGTAGAGGGGCATCTGGGTGGCTCAGTTGGTTAAGCGTTTGCCTTCGGCTCAGGTCATCGTGATCTCAGAGTCCTGGGATTGAGCCCTGCCTCGGGCTCCCTGCTCAGCGGGGAGCCTACTTCTCACTCTCTTCCACTCCTCCTGCTTGTGCTCCCTTGCTCCCTCTCTCTGTCTCTGTCAAATAAATAAAATCTTAAAAAAAAAATAAATAAACGTGTGGTAGAATTCCCCTGGGAAGCCGTCCAGCCCTGGACTTTTGTTTGTTGAGAGATTTTTGGTTACTGCTTCGGTTTCCTTGCTGGCTTTGGGTCTCTTCAGGTTTTCTATTTATTCCTGTTTCAGTTTTGGTATTTTATAAGTTTCCAGAAATGCATCCATTTCTTCCAGATTGCCTAATTTTTTGGCATATAGTTGCTCAAGATATGTTCTTAATATTGTTTGTATTTCCTTGGTGTTGGTTATGATCTCTCCTCTTTCATTCATGATTTTATTAATTTGGGTCCTTTCTCTTTTCTTTTTGATAGGTCTGGCCTGGGGCTTATCAATCTTATTCTTTCAAAGAACCAGTTCCTCGTTTCATTGATCTGTTCTGCTGTTCTTTTGGTTTCTATTTCATTGATTTCTGCTCTAATTTTTATTAATTATCTTCTGCTAGGTTTAGGCTTTATTTGCTGTTCTTTCTCCAGCTCCTTTAGGTCTAAGGTTCGTTGTATATTTCAGAACTTTCCTGTTTCTTGAGAAAGGCTTGTATTGCTATATACTTCCCTCTTAGGTCCTCCTTTGCTGCATCCCAGAGGTTTTGAACAGGTGTGTTTTCATTTTCATTTGTTTCCACGGATTTTTTTTTTTTTAGAACTTCTTGAGATTTTGGTGTAAGGTGAAGTCAAAGCGCACCAGAAATCACAAATTAAATGTTGAAGGGAAGGATGTTGGATTTATAAATTTTCTTCACACCATTCAACATACTACACTGGCAGTGGATTACAGTTAGTTATTAAAAATATTTTTAATCATATAAATATGTACTATATCTAAGCTTAGAAATTGCAAGTATTACTGAGTAAAATATAACTGATCAGACCATGTAGAGATTTAACTTTTAAAATTAAATAGGCAACCCTATATGTAAACAACAAATCATTGTAGCAAAATAACAGAAAAAGATCTAACCTTAATTGACATTTAAGCACTCTGTAGAAAGAGCTTCATTTATCTTTTTTTGTTTTTTTCTGCAGAAGTCAGTAAATACTAACTTTCACCTGAAACTACTAGAAATGGGCCCTGGCTAAACTCTTCTTTGTGCACATATATGTGATTTTTCTCCCCACTGTTTCCTTCAGAAATGAAGTTCAAAAATGTTACTTAAGTTTGAAAATGTTTTTAAGTACTTACCTTGAGGGTATCAGCATGAAAGCATTTTGAACTAAGAATAATCCATTCATGAAAACTAGCATAATATTGGCAGTTAATTTTTTTTAATAAAGCTGAGAGATGTTAATGTTAAGTGTGCCAAACCAGGATGACTTACTGTTGTCTGATAAAGCAGTTGTGCAATTTGCCATTCATGTGTTTGCTGTGAGGGAGACCTGAAGGTTACTGCATGAATGGTAAATGATGTTTATTTGGTTTCCTATAGAGGACCTTGAGAATATTTTTCTTTTTTTCTTTTTTTAATTTAAATTCAATTAATTAACATATAGTGTATTATTAGTTTCAGAGGCGTAGGGCTCAGTGATTCATTAGTATTATATAACACCCAGCGCTCATTACATCACATGTTTTCCTTAATGCCCATCACCCAGTTACCCCATCTCCCCACCCAGCTCCCCTCCAGCAACCCTCAGTTTGTTTCCAATGATTAAGAATCTCTTATGGTGGGGCACCTGGGTGGCTCAGTCATTAAGCGTCTGCCTTCGGCTCAGGTCATGGTCCCAGGGTCCGGGGATCGAGCCCCGCATTGGGCTCCCTGCTCGGTGGGAAGCCTGCTTCTCCCTCTCCCACTCCCCCTGCTTTGTGTTCCCTCTCTCGCTGTGTCTCTGTCAAATAAATCAAATCTGTAAAAAAAAAAAAAAAAAAAAAAAGACTCTCTCATGGTTTGTCTCCCTCTCTGATTTCATCTTGTTTTATTGCCCCCCTTTCCCCTATGCTCCTCAGTTTGTTTCTTAAATTCCACATATGAGTGAGATCGTATGATAATTGTCTTTCTCTGATTGACTTAGTTTGGTTAGCATAATACCCTCTAGTTCCATCCGTGTCATTGCAAATGGCAAGATTTCATTTTTTTGATGGCTGAGTAATATTCCATTGTGTGTATATATATATACCACATCTTCTTTTTTATTTTTAATTTTATTTTATTATGTTATGTTAGTCACCATACAATACATCATTGGTTTTTGATGTGGTGATCCACGATCCATTGTTTTCGTATAACAGCCAGTGCCCCATGCAGTACGTGCCCTCCTTAATACCCATCACCGGGCTAACCCATCCCTGCACCCCCTTCCCCTCTAAAACCTCAGTTTCTCTCTCAGAGTCCATAGTCTCTCATGGTTCATCTCTCCCTCCGATTTCCCCCCTCCCCATTTTTCCCTTCCTTCTCCTAATGTCCTCCATGCTATTCCTTATGTTTCACAAATAAGTGAAACCATATGATAATTGACTTTCTCTGCTTGACTTATTTCACTTAGCATAATCTCCTCCAGTCCCATCCATGTTGATGTAAAAGTTGGGTATTCATCCTTTCTGATGGCTGAGTAATACTCCATTGTATATATGGACCACATCTTCTTTATCCATTCATCTGCTGAAGGTCATCTCGGCTCTTTCCACAGTTTGGCTATTGTGGACATTGCCACTATGAACATTGGGGTGCATATGGCCCTTCTTTTCACTACATCTGTGTCTTTGGGGTAGATACCCAGGAGCGCAATTGCTGAGTCATAGGGTAGCTCTATTTTTAATTTTTTGAGGCACCTCCACACTGTTTTCCAAAGTGGCTGTACCAACTTGCATTCCCACCAACAGTGTAGGAGGGTTCCCCTTTCTCCACAACCTCTCCAACATTTGTTGTTTCTTGCCCTGTCAATTTTTGCCATTCTCACTGGTGTAAGGTGGTATCTCAGTGCGGTTTTAATTTGAATTTCTCTGATGGCTAATGATGATGAACATTTTTTCATGTGTCTGTTAGCCATTTGTATCTCTTCTTCAGAGAAGTGTCTTTTTATAACTTCTGCCCACTTTTTGACTTGATTATTTGTTTTTTGGGTGTTGAGTTTGAGAAGTTCTTTATAGATCTTAGATACCAGTCCTTTATCTGTAGTGTCATTTGCAAATATCTTCTCCCATTCTGTGGGTTGCCTCTTTGTTTTGTTGACTGTTCCCTTGGCTGTGCAGAAGCTTTTTATCTTGATGAAGTCCCCAAAAGTTCATTTTTGTTTTTGTTTCATTAGCTTTTGGAGATGTATCTTGAAGGAAGTTGCTGTGTCAAAGAGGTTATTGCCTATGTTCTGGATTTTGATGGATTCCTGTCTCACATGGAGGTCTTTCGTCCACTTTGAGTTTATCTTTGTGAATGGTGTTAGAGAATGGTCGAGTTTCATTCTTCTGCATGTGGCTGTCCAATTTTCCCAGCACCATTTATTGAAGAGACTTTTTTCCGTTGCATGTTTTTTCCTGCTTTGTCAGAGATTATTTGACCATAGAGTTGAGGGTCCATATCTGGGCTCTCTATTCTGTTTCATTTCTATTTTTGTGCCAGTACCATGCTGTCTTGGTGATCACTTCTTTGTAATATAGCTTGAAATCGGGCAGTGTGATGCCCCCAGCTTTGTTTTTCTTTTTCAACATCTCCTTGGCGATTTGGGGTCTTTTCTGATTCCATACAAATTTTAGGATTGTTTGTTCCAGCACTTTGAAAAATATCATTGGAATTTTGATCGGGATGGCATTGAAGTTATAGATTGCTCTGGGTAGCATAGACATTTTAACAATATTTATTCTTCCAGTCCATGAGCATGGGATATTTTTCCATCTTTTTGTGTCTTCTTCAGTTTCTTTCATGAGTGTTCTGTAGTTCCTAGAGTATAGATCCTTTACCTCTTTGGTTAGGTTTCTTCTGAGGTATCTTATGGTTTTTGGTGCTATTGTAAATGGAATAGTTTCTTTAATTTCTTTTTCTACAGTTGTGTTGTTAGTGTATAAGAAAGCAACTGATTTCTGTGCATTGATTTTGTATCCTGGCACTTTACTGAATTGCTGTATGAGTTCTAGTAATTTATACCACATCTTCTTTATCCATTCATCCCGTCGATGGACATCTGGGCTCTTTTCATAGTTTGGCTATTGTGGACATTGCTGTTATAAACATTGGGGTACACGTGCCCCTTCGGATCACTACATTTGTATCTTTGGGGTAAATCTCTAGTAGTACATTTGCTGTGTTGTAGGATAGTTCTATTTTCAACTTTTTGAGGAACCTCCATACTGTTTTCCAGAGTGAATCCTGAGAATATTAATCTGATAGACTCTGTTCCTTATGTTGGTTAGTGTTTGTGTTGGCACATTTATAGGGGATCTTCATAAAACTAATTACATTTACTTTTTTTTTTTTTAAAGATTTTATTTATTTATTTGACAGAGACACAGCGAGAGAGGGAACACAAAGCAGGGGGAGTGGGAGAGGGAGAAACAGGCTTCCCGCCGAGCAGGGAGCCTGATGCGGGGCTCGATCCCAGGACCCTGGGATCATGACCTGAGCCGAAGGCAGACGCTTAACGACTGAGCCACCCAGGCGCCCCTACATTTACTTTTTAAAAATAACTTTTTATTGAAGAGTCACATACATACAGAAAAGTTCAGAAATCATAAAGTCATTGAATTACCAAACACTAAACTTGTATAAGCACCACTTGGGTTACTTGTTCCTTCTCAAGTGCTCCATGTCCCTGTTTGCCAAAAGTAGCTGCTATATGGCTTTTGTAGATTTTTTTTTCCTGTTAGTGATTTTTTTCCTTTAAAAATCAACTTTGAGGTTACAACTTTTACGCAATAACATGCACTCATTTTATAAATGCACACGTACACATATATACCTGTTAAGAACCACCACAGTCAAGACAGACTTTCAATCACCCAACAGTCTGGCCCCAGACCGCCATTCATCTGCTTTCTGTCATTGTATAGATAAGTTTAGCCTGTTTTAGAAATTCATGTAAATGGAATCTCCTACAGTGGGTACTCTTTTGTGTCTGTCATCATTGCTTGACATAATGTTGAGATTCATGTTGTTGTGTATTTCAGATGTTTGTACCATTCATTTATTCATTTTAAAAAATTAATTAATTTTTTTTTTTTTAAGATTTTCTTTCTTTATTTGACAGAGGGAGAGAGAGCACAAGCAGGGAGAGCAGCAGAGGGAGAGGGAGAAGCAGGCTCTCAGTCTAGCGGGGAGCCTGATGTGGGGCATGATCCCAGGACCAAGACCTGAGCCGAAGGCAGCGCTTAACCGACTGAGCCACCCAGGCGCCCCTGTTTGTACCTTTTATTTAAAAAAATACTGAGCATATTCCATTGTAGGGATGTCCCACACCTTGTGTCTGCTTTCACCCATTTGGTTTGATACCTTTGTTTGGCTGTTGTGAATAAAGCCTCTATGCTTGTGCTATTCGTCTTTTTTTTTTTTTTTAAAGGTTTTATTTATTTGAGAGAGAGAGAGAGCATGAGATGGGGGGGGGGTCATAGGGAGAAGCAGACTCCCCGCCGAGCAGGGAGCCTGATGCGGGACTTGATCCCGGGACTCCAGGATCATGACCTGAGCCAAAGGCAGTTGCTTAACCAACTGAGCCACCCAGGCGCCCTTTGTGCTAGTCTTCTAAAGGAATTATGCTTTCACTTCTCTTGAGTAAATACCCAGGAGTACAATTGCTGGCTCATTTGGTAAGTTGTATAAGGAAGTGCCAAGCTGGTTTCCATAGTGGTTGGGACATTTTAAATTTCCAGCAACAATATAGGAAAGTTCTAGTTGCTTCACATCCTTACCAGCACTTTGTATTAATTTTAAACATTTTACTGGTATCCACATCTCCTTGTGGGTTTCAGTTAAACTTTTAACTATGGTCAAAATGAAGATGTTATCTATATTTTTATAAGTATCAGTAGATACTGTGGTGCAAAATTTGCTAAGGAATGCCTGTTAATGGTACAGTGAATGAGGTAGTATGATTTTAGTATCGATTTTGCCTTTTTCGTAACTTGAGAACATCCTCTGAGTAGTAGCATATGCTGTTAATTCTGGCAAGGAGTACAGAGTAAGCATTGAGGCCTTGTACTATCCTAGATGAGGTGGTTTTGTTGGGATAGTAGTCCACTTTTTTCCCCTTCAGCCTTGGAATATAGGTCAGTGTTTCTCCAAGTGAGCACCAGATGAAATAGTCAGCTACACACACACACACACATACACACACACACACACATACATACACACACACACAGGTATGTATATTTAGTTTTTTGTGTGAAAAATAAATTTTTTAAAATAATTTTTAAAAAAGATTTTACTTATTTGAGAGAGAGCGAGCACGAGCACAGAGGGAGAGGCAGAGGGAGAGGGAGAAGCAGACTCCCCACTGAGCAGGTAGCCCGACGCAGGGCTCGATCCCAGGACCCTGGGATCATGACCTGAGTGGAAGGCAGATGCTTAACTGACTGAGCCACCCAGGTGCCCCTGAAAAATAAATTCTTTAGAAAATTAGAATCCTACTCTTCCAGAAATGAATGTAAAACTTGGTGCTTGCGTTCCTGATTGTGTCAAGGTAGTGCAACTCTTTTTGTAGTTACTTAGTATTGAAAAGTTTTATAGTTGGGCGCCTGGGTGGCTCAGTCATTAAGCGTCTGCCTTCGGCTCAGGTCATGATCCCAGCGTCCTGGGATCGAGCCCCGCATCCGGCTCTCTGCTCCGCGGGAGGCCTGCTTCTCCCTCTCCCATTCCCATCTGCTTGTGTTCCTGCTCTCGCTGTCTCTCTCTCTGTCAAATAAATAAATAAATCTTTAAAAAAAAAAAAGAAAAGTTTTATAGCTAATGTCTTTCTTTGATTACAGTGCCCATTTATCTCCCATCAGCATCTTACCAGCCTCTGCGGAGTAAGTAATATATTTGTAGAAGACCTTTTTATAAAATTTAAAAATATTACTTAACTGTAGAAATGAAAATCATGTATTTATTAAATAAGAAATGTTTATAAAAAGAAAATCATGTATTGTGTTTACTTTAGAGGAAGGATTGTACATAAGGCAGTGAAACTAAATATTTTATACACTGCAATGGGAACAAATAAAGAAGGAATGCATTGCCTAATATATAAAATAAAGATTGAACTTTCTTCAGATGATTTTTTTGATCTTCTGATATGATTGAGCAATGTCAGTAGATCTCTTTTTATTAAGTTTTCTTTAAGAAGTAGACTTCATGTAAAAAATATGGACAGGACCCTTACAGTTTCTTTGATTTAGCTGAGTGTTGATAAATTATTTTGCCTTATAAATGTAGCTTTAAAGAATCTATTTAAATGTTTTTTCCATATATGAGCAGGGAATGAATTACTGGGACAACTGATCTTTCCCACCTCAGTAGTAATAGTGATATTATGATTGATTTGTATAATAATTTCTTTTAAAAATTTAACCCATTTTCATGTATTCCTTTTATGTGTTTCTTTTTATACTCTAGTTTACCCATTTAAATACGCTGGTAATTTATCTTACTAGTCACGTTTTAATGTTTGTATTTATGTGGCCAAATGCCCAGTTAGGGTGACTGCTTCTCACTAAAATGTGTTCTGTTTTGTAGCATTTTAGAAAGAACAATTAGAGCAGCTGTGGAACAGCACCTTTTTGATCTGCAGAGCAGCATAGATCATGATCTTAAGAATTTACAACAGCAAAGTCTGGTGTGTAATAATGAAGCAGAAAGTTTTAATTGTGATGGGGAAGGATCTAATAACCAGTAAGAAACTTTTATAACATTTCACTATTATTTTTTAGAGTTATAAAATTGTTTTAATTTATCTTTCAAAAACCATACTTTACTTAAATAATGGGATCTCGGGGATTTCCAAAAGTGTGTGTGTAAAGTGACTTTGTAAGTTGCATATACTCACTTAAGATTGAAAATTGAAATCTTCCATTATGGTAGTCGACATTAAGTCCAGCACTGCCAGATTTTCCTCCCTGAACGTCAGATGAAGTAGTGTGCTTTTACCTCACTATGTTGTATGAAAAAATAATGTTAAAAAAAATTAGACCCATACTATGTGCAACAAATGGTCACACCATGAGAGACATGAAGTGATCTAGACAGCTAGGTGCAGGGATAGCAGATTGGCATCACTCATGTTGTATATAGTCATTGAGTGCAACGGTGAGCAGAATCATCCTTTGCTATTTAAATTTTATCCCCTGTCATCAGCTACTACCCTGCTGCCCTCCCTACATACTTTTAAAAAATAGTTTAGCTGTTACTAGTTGAATTTTGTATCAGTTAAAAGTACCTCTGTGTGCTATGTGATTTGTGATTTTATTCCACTCTTCATCTGATTACCTTTAAATGGATGAAATGCCTCATCTCCTTTCCTGTTTCCTCAGCCCTGCACTTGAGGGATATATAGGTGCCTTTCTTTGAGACCATAATATAATGATTTCATAGTTTTCATTTACCAGATTTTATTTGGAGGACAGATGAGAAAGATGTACCCAAATTTGGAGGGTTCATAGCAGGTTAAAAAAAAAAAAGATAATTGGGTAAAGTGTTTCTTCTTTTCTTTTCTTTTTTTTTGAAGAATTAGATTTTCAAAAGGCCGAGTATGTGTAGTACACTAGAATAGCTATTGAATATGAACTGAAACTGAAAAAATTAATGGATCTGAAAACCAGTGGTTGCAATATGTTTATTTTTGGAATACCATATTGTACAACTGCAGGTGTGCTATGTGTCTGAATAGATGGCATGACCAGCCAGTGCAGCTCTGTGGCCCTGATTTGTCGTGCTTTGAAGGCATGACTAGAACTGATAAAACTGGATTGATCTAGGGACTGTTTGGGCTGAATATGAAGGAAAAAAGCAGTGTCTGAAACAAAACAGTAACTAGAAGTTGGAAATCGTGGAGAACTCTTTCAAAGGCTATAATTAATATAAGTAGATTCCTTGGTGTTTGTCTTTAGCTTAGCTAGAGATCCTGAAACCCATGCCCATGCTCAGACAATCTTCTTATTTTTATCTCTGGGGAAGGAATTCATGTTCTGTCATTGATGGTGGTATTGTATTTGTAAACAAAAGCCTGCTGCAGTATTTTGCATATTCTAAATTATGTAACATGAAAAATCTGCAGTAGGAAGCTATTCCTATCATGCTTGATAAGGTGTTGGACATTATCGTATCTAGTGCTAGACTTGTATTTTAATTGGAACAGATCATTATAATTGAGAGTATGCATTTGTAAGGGAAATTATTTTGACACACAAATTGTTCTTTCAGCCATTCATTTGCTTTTGAAAATTTTCAAAGGGAGTAACAAACAAGGTGGTTTTCTTATAACATTACCTGGAGAGGCAAAAATAAACTTAGTGTGTTTAATAATCTAATTTGGCAAAATAAAGAAAGTGTGAAGTTTTATGAAAAGGACACATTTTCTATAACAAGTGAAAGTTTCAGATCATTATTGATATTTATTTATTTTAAAGGCATTACATACTCAACATTTGGCCTGATCTGATTTTTTAATCTTCATTACTAGGGTTGATATTGCTGATGATATTATTAATGCCAGTGAAAGTAACAGAGACTGTTCAGAACCTGTGGCTAGCACTAATTTAGACAATGAAGTTATGCAGCAAGATTTTGTATTTGAGGATGAAGAAAATAACCAGGTAAGAAATGCAAAGACTAAAAAAATCTTTGTGTTAGGTATGCTAGACGTACAGCGCTGATTGCTTTATGTGTTCCTTTGATACCAGAGGCTGACACATACTTGTCTTGATTATAAATTCCCAGAACATACACCCTATCAGTAAAGATCAAGAACCATCATTGGGTAGGGAATTAGATATAAAATATTTAAGAATATTTGCCTGGAAGGAAACAAATGACGATGTTAGCTGAGGTGGTTGGTGGTATTATGGTTGAATTTTGTTCTTTTTAAAAGCTTTTTTCCTATTTCCCAATTTTTTTCTGAAGAACGTGGGATCTTTTCACAGAGAAAATCCATGAACATCACTTTATTATTATTATTTTTAAAGATTTTATTTATTTGTTCGACAGAGAGAGAGACAGAGAGGGAACACAAGCAGGGGGAGTGGGAGAGGGAGAAGCAGGCTCTCTGCCGAGCAGGGAGCCTGATGTGGGGCTCAATCCCAGGACCCTGGGATCATGACCTGAGCCGAAGGCAGATGCTTAACGACTGAGCCACCCAGGCGCCCCCATGAACATCCCTTTAGAAGTCACTAAATTGTTTTCAGTGTCTTAATTATCAGTGGTAATGTTTTTAAAATAATGTCAATAAATATACAAAGCAGTATCCTTCTAAGACATGTTTCAAAGTTCAGTTTTGGTAACACTTTTTAAAATAAGATTCTTAATGGATAAGGAAGTTTTCTTCAACATGTTTTCATACTAAACCATAAACTCTAAGATAAAGATATAATAAAGAATTCAGGATCTGTTGACTGAGATTTGTATTCTGGCTTTGCCTCTTAATAGAACTGTGACTTTGGCCACCTTACCTAACTTTTCTTATCTGCTCTTTGCTTTTCCTTAGGTGGGGAGTAATACTTATATTAGAGGATTATTATAATATCCAAGGAAGTGGAAGTATACAGTTATTTTTATAAGCTAGGAAACATTTCACAGAAGTTAAGCTGTTTCGCTATTTTCACTGCATTTGTTTATTACTTGTATATTAATGCTTTTACTTCTACTGGTATATTAGATTAATCCCTTTTCATCTCTTCATCATTAATTGCTTCTGTAGTTGTCTCCTTGCCCTTTTCTGCCTGTCTACTGGATCATTTCCATCAGTGTAAAATGTTACTTTCCCACATTTAGGAAATAACTTTCTCTTGACTCTTCACCCCACTGTAGTTAAACCCCTATTTTTTGCTTCCCCCGTAATAAAATAACTTGAATGTGTTGTCTCTTTTAATTCTTCTCTTCCCACTCTCTCTTGAACCCCCTTCAGGTAACCTTTTGCCCCATCATTCCTCTGAAATTGCTTTTGCAAGTTAACAATGATGTCATTTGCACATTTTACTTGATCTATGAGTACAATATGATTCAATTAATTACTCCCACTACCTTGATACGGTTTTTTTCTTGGCTTTCAGGATCTCTCACTCCTCTGGGTTTTTTCCTACTTGACTGGCTGCTCTGTTTCTTTGTTGATTGCTTTTCATGTTCTGAACCTTTGAAATTTGGAGTGGCTCAGTACCCAGTTCTCAGATTGCTTATTTTCATTCACTCCCTTGGTAATCTCATTTAGACTAATGATTTTAAAATACCATCTACATGCTAAAGATTCCAAAATTGTATCTCTAGATGAGATCTTTCTCTTGAACTTAATTCCTTATATCGAGTTGTTTTACTTAACATTTACACTTGAAAATCTTAAAAGCATTTTGAACTTTACAGGCACCAAACTGAACTTACAATCTTGTCCACATATCTGATCTTCTTTTTGTCTTTAAAATCTCAATAAAGGACAATTTCTCCTTCCATATGCATAAGCCAAAAGCCTTTTGGGTCATCCTTGGTTTCTTTCACTGCACATCCAGTCTTTTACAGAGTCCTGTTTGCTATACCTTGAAAGTTTATCTGGAATCTGACCACTTTTTACCTTTTCTTCTGCCACCATGTAGGTGCAAACCCAACATTATTTCACCTATAGATTAATAGATTAATATGGGCTCCTACCTGATACTTGGCCTCCCTGTGGTCTATTCTCAGCACAGCAGCCAGAGTGATTCTTTTAAAAGGAAAATTGTATAATGTCAGTTCTCTTCTTAGAACCTTCCAGTGCCATCTGGGTATAAAAATATGGGAGTAGGCACTACAGAAACACTAACAGACATCTCAGTATTAAGGTTCTGTCGGGATTGCTGTTTTCCCAGGTGTCCCCTGGTTTGCTTCTTCCTCTGATCCTGCAGATGTTTCCTCACTTTGACCTTTTCAGTATGGCCAGATCTCCTCATCACTCCGTTTTAGTATTAGCAGGTGTTCCCATTGACCCACTCCTATCTAGTCCCTGAAGTTCCTGTCCTTCTCCCCCTTGTCCTTGATAGTGTTATCACTGTTGCACATATCTTTTAAATTATTAGTTTATTGTTACTGTTATTGTCTTTCTCCCACCTTTAGACTGTAAATCCTCAACCTTCATGAATGTTGAAATTTTTATGTTTTGTTCATTATTGCATCCCCATTATCTAAAACACATAGGTATTCATTAAGTATTTGTGGAATATGTGACCAAACAAATGAATAACATCTGACACTTAGTGTGGGCATCTAAGTAAATTTGTTCTTGTTCTTCCTGTCTCGTCTTGTCTCTTTCTCTCTCTTCTCTTCCTCTCTGTTTTCCTCTCCTCCCCTTCCCTCCCCTATCAGTAGGCTCCATACCCAATGTGAGAGTTGTGCTCTACCGACTGAGCCAGCCAGGTGCCCCCTAAGTAAATGTGTTGAATGAAATTGGTGTATGAATTACTTTGTAAAGAATGCAAGAATTATTTTTTTTCCAAAAACTTTATTTTTTATTTTTATTTTTTTTAAAGATTTTATTTATTTATTTGAGAGAGAGAGAATGAGAGAGAGCACATGAGAGGGGGGAGGGTCAGAGGGAGAAGCAGACTCCCCGCCGAGCAGGGAGCCTGATGTGGGACTCGATCCAGGGACTCCAGGATCATGAGCTGAGCCGAAGGCAGTCGCTTAACCAACTGAGCCACCCAGGCGCCCCCAAAAACTTTATTTTTTAGAGCAGCTTTAGGTTTACAACAAAATTGACAGGGCGGTACAGTGATTTCCCATATGTTCCCTGCCCTGACACATGCACAGCCTCCCCCATTAGCACCGTCACTCACCTGAATGGTACATATTTTACCAGGAATGAACCTGCACTGACACATCATAATCACTCAAAGTCTAGTTTATCTTAAAGTTTATTCTTGATGTATATTTCAGTGGTTTGAATGACATGTATTCATTATAATATCGTACTCTGGTTTTTAAACTGTCCTAAAAATCCTCTGTGCTCTGTTCATTTCTCCCACCACCCTTGCAACCACTGATCTTTTTATTGTCTGCATAGTTTTGCCTTTTCCAGAATATCATATAGTTGGGGGCGCCTGGGTGGCTCAGTCGTTAAGTGTCTGCCTTCGGCTCAGGTCATGATCCCAGGGTCCTGGGATCGAGCCCCGCATCGGGCTCCCTGCTCAGCGGGGAGCCTGCTTCTCCCTCTCCCACTCCCCCTGCTTGTGTTCCCTCTCTCGCTGTCTCTCTCTCTCTCTCTGTCAAATAAATAAATAAAAATCTTAAAAAAAAAAGGAATATCATATAGTTGGAATTGTGTAGTATGTAGTCTTTTCATATTGGCTTCTTTTACTTAATAATAATGCATTTAAGGTTCCTTCGTGTTTTCTTCATGGTTTGATAGCTCATTTCTTTTTAGTACTGAATCATATTCCATTGTTTCAGTGTACCACAATTTATTTATCCATTCGTCTAATGAAGGACATCTTGGTTGCTTAACTGACTTGCTTAACTGACTGCACCATCCAGGCACCCTAGATCTATACATTTTTAAATAGGTACAATAGTTGGTAGGGTAATTTGGACTATTTTTGAGGGGTTAAAACTGAAAATCAGTAGCCTGATCAGAGCTCACATCAAAATACTTATTATCGGGCACCTGGGTGGCTCAGATAGTTAAGCGTCTGCCTTCGGCTCAGGTCATGATCCCAGGGTCCTGGGATCGAGTCCTGCATCGGGCTCTCTGCTCCTTGGGAGCCTGCTTCTCCCTCTGCCTCTCTCTCTCTCTGTCTCTCATGAATAAATAAATAAAATCTTTAAAAAAAAAAAAAATACTTATTATCAGTAAACTTATCATAAAATCAATTCATTTCAAGATTCACAAGCTTTTATTGTTGGTACCTAACAGACTTACAGTTATTTATATCTTCCAAACACTGAGCAATTAGTGGAATGTAATCTTTTTTCAGAAGTGGAGGCCAGAAGTATTTGGGAAGCTCTAGCAGACAGCCAAGAAGAAGCGATAGATGATTGTCAGTTTGACTTGTGCTATTATGAGATCTTACTAGGTTTTGTTTTTTTTTGTTGTTTTTTTTTAAAGATTTATTTATTTATTTGTTTTTTTTTTTTTTTTTTTAAGATTTTATTTATTTATTTGAGAGAGAGAGAATGAGAGAGAGAGAACACATGAGAGGGGATAGGGTCAGAGGACGAAGCAGACTCCCTGCCGAGCAGGGAGCCCGATGCGGGACTCGATCCAGGGACTCCAGGATCATGACCTGAGCCGAAGGCAGTCGCTTAACCAACTGAGCCACCCAGGCGCCCCGATTTATTTATTTATTTGTGAAAGAGAGTGGGTGGGCGCCCCTGAGCGTTCCCAGTGTGGGCGGGGCAGGGGGAGAGGGAGAGTGAGTCTTAAGCAGACTGCTGGCCTGGAAGCCTGGTGTGGGGCTCTATATCACAACCTGAGATGAAGATCTGAGCCAAAACCGAGTCTGACGCTTAACTGACTGAGTCACCCACGTGCCCCAGGTTTTTTATTTTTTCTTAACAGTTAAAAAAATATATAAAACCTCTCCCAGGAAACAGCCACTCAGTAACATGTTTGTTTGGTTGTTTTTAAATCCCAATCTCTCTCTTCTTTCTCTTTTTATTTTTAAAAATTGAGAAATAATTGTCATATAACATTGTATTAGTTTCTAGTTTTTTTATTTTATTTTATTTTATTTTATTTATTTATTTGAGACAGAATGAGAGAGAGAGAGCACATGAGAGGGGGGAGGGTCAGAGGGAGAGGCAGACTCCCTGCCGAGCAGGGAGCCCGATGCGGGACTCCATCCAGGGACTCCAGGATCATGATCTGAGCCGAAGGCAGTCACTTAACCAACTGAGCCACCCAGGCGCCCAGTTTCTAGTTATTTATCTGACAGAGAGAGAGAGCGAGAGAGTGCACATGCACAAGCAGGGGGAGTGGCAGGCAGAGGGAGAGGGAGAAGCAGGCTCCCCGTGGAGCAGGGAGCCTGATGCGGGGCTTGATCCCAGGACTCTGGGATCACGACCCAAGCTGAAGACAGATGCTCAACCAATTGAGCCACCCACGCACCCCAACATTATATTAGTTTCAAGTGTACAACGTAATGATTTTATGTGTGTATATATTGTGAAATGATCACAATAGGTAGTTAACATCCATCACCACACAGTTAAAAAGCTTTTTTTCTTGTGTTGAGATTTGTAAGATCTCCTCTCAGTAATGTTCATATATACAATACAGTATTATTATTATTTTTTTAAAGATTTTATTTGACAGACACATTGAGAGAGGGAACACAAGCAGGGGGAGTGGGAGAGGGAGAAGCAGGCTTCCCACGGAGCAGGGAGCCCGATGCGGGGCTCGATCCCAGGACCCTGGGATCATGACCTGAGCCGAAGGCAGACGCTTAACCACTGAGCCACCCAGGCGCCCCTACAATACAGTATTATTAAATGTAGTCACTAAGCTATACATTATATTCCTATGTCTTACTTGTTTTGTAATTGGAAGTTTGTACCTTTTGAGTACTTTGACCCATTTTGCCCACTCCCAAGTCCCTATCTCTGGCAACAACCAATCTGTTCTCTGTATCTATGAGGTTGTTTTTGTTTTGTTTATTTAGATGTCACATGTGAGATCATGTGACATTTGTCTTTCTCTGTCTGACTTAATTCACTTAGCATAATGCACTCGTGGTCCATCCATGTTGTGACCAATGGCAGAATTTCCTTCTCTTTTATGGCAAAATAATACTCCATTGTATAAATATATGCACTACATTTTCTTTATCCATTCATCCATTGATGGACACTTAGGTTGTTATCATGTTTTGGTTATTGAAAATAATGCTACAATGAACCTGGCCATGACGTTATCTTTTTGAAGTAGTGTTTTTGTTTCCTTTGGATAAATATCCAGAAGTGGAATTGCTGATAATCACATGTTCTAGTTTTCATTTTTTGAGGAACCTCCATACTGGTTTCCATAGTGGCCGGATCAGTTTACATTCCTACCAACAGTGTACTGTGATTCCCTTTCTCTACATGTTCGCCAGCACTTGTTATTTCTAGTCTTTTTGATAATAGCCTTTCTGACAGGTATGAGGTGCTATCTCATTGTGGTTTTGATTTGCATTTCTGTGATGATTAGTGATGTTGAGCACCTTTCATGTACCTTTGATGATCTGTATATGTCGGGCAAATGTCTATTCAGGTCTTCTGCCCATTTTTTTCCCCCTCTGCCCATTTTTAAATCTGATTGTTTTTTCCTATTGAGTTGTATGAGGTCTTTTTCTTTTATACATTTTATACATCTTTTATACATATTAACTCATTGTCAGATATATTGTGGGTTTTTTGTTTTTTGTTTTGTTTTGTTTTGTTTTTTGAGAGAGCATGAGTGCATGTACTCGATCTGGGGGCGGGGCAGAGGGACACGGGGAGAGAGAATCGCAAGCAGGCTCCATGCCCAGGCAGAGTCTGACGTGGGGCTCAATCTCATGATCCTGAGATCGTGACCTGAGCTGAATTCAAGAGTTGGATGCTTAACCGACTGAGCCACTCAAGCACCCCTGTCAGATACATTGTTTGCCAATATTTTCCCATTTGGTAGGTTGCCTTTTCATTTTGTTGATGGTTTCCTTTGCGGTAGAGACTTACTTACACATTGATCAATGGAAGAACTTTTCTTACTTAATAAACTGTTTAGTAAGAGTTTACAAAGCAAATGAAATGTGGAATGGAGTGGGGATATTTAGCTTATTTAAAAGAAGTAACTAGCGTGCTTGAGGAAAACTAGGTGGGTGGAGATGGGGAGATACAGAACTAAACAGTGTGGAAGTATCAATAATGAATGGATAAGGAATGGGGGGAGGCCACAGAAATTACTGGAAATGCCCATTAGGCTTTAATTAGCTCCTGGCATTTAGTCCTGACAGCCCCTAAACATTGGCAATATGATTATGCTGCAGCCGCTGCTCCCATGAGTGTGGCCTCCGCTGCTGCCGCTGCCGCTGCCGCCGCCACCACCACCACCACCCCCACCCCACCCCCACCACCCCCACCCCACCCCCACCACCCCCACCCCCACCCCACCCCCACCACCCCCACCCCCACCCCACCACCCCCACCCCCACCCCACCCCCACCACCCCCACCCCCACCCCACCCCCACCATCCCCACCCCCACCCCACCCCCACCACCCCCAACCCCACCACCCCCACCCCCACCAGCACCACCACCAGAGCTCTCTAGCTTACCTTAATGGGGGCCAGAGCACCTTAGACTTTCTTTTGAGGACCCTGATGGTTTGGCGGAAGAGTATGGGCTGTTTTGCCAGCTGATAATTTAGAAAAAACAAGCTCTTTCTCCCCATGTACAAAGGAATAAATGTTTTGTATAGAGTGAATTCTGAGGAAGTAAAATATTTTAGTTTCTCAAAAAAGTATTGTATATTTCTGTGTCTGTTAAATTGAAGTCTAGATATACTTTAACCTGACCCTAATACCTCTTTTTTTTTTTTTTGTCTTGGGGCATAATGTAGAAGATAACTCTGCACCTTACTCTGAATTTCATCTCCTTCTACACTGCTGGTGTTATCAGTGTATCAGCTTTTGTCTTCTGTTACTGCTTCTTTTATGTTGACTCCAATTGCTTTTTTTTTTTTTTTAACTACTTTTCAGTATTCATTTAAAGAATTATGTTGCCTAGGGGCGCCTGGGTGGGTCAGTCGGTTAAGCGTCTGCCTTCAGCTCAGGTCGTGATCTCAGGGTCTTGGGATGGAGCCCTGCATCGGGCTCCCTGCTGAGCGGGGCATCTGCTTCTCCCTCTCCCCCTGGCCTTCCCTCCCCCACTCAGGCTCGCATGCTGTCTCTCTCTCTCTCCAATAAAGAAATAAAATTTTAAAAAGTATGTTGGAGTTGGTGATGTAATAGTATGCTTTTATAATAGAACTTTATAATTTTTTCTTCTAAGCTATTTCTTTTGATTCTCTCATAGTAACTGTAAGATAGGCAAGTAAATGATTGTTATTCTCATATTTGTGATAGCAAAGGTAGAGCTGGGACTTGAACCTGGTTCTTTGAATAAAACACCAAGGCTTATTTTAAATATTGGGTCTAGTAATGATTATTTCATGGGCCCATATTTAAGAATGCAAAGTTATATTCTAGACAGAAAGGTTGCTGAAGTCTGATGTCAGTGGTTCTCAAGTTTGAGTCTCAGGACCTCTTGATACTCTTAAAAGATAGTGAGTATCCCAGAAGGGTTTTGTTTACATGGGTATATCTATCAGTATTTACCACATTAGAAATTAAAATTGAAAATTAGAAAATGTTTATTAATTCACTCAAGGTACTATAAATATGGTTTTTTTTAAACTTAATAAACTATATAAAACATTTTGTACTCGAGGAATGGTATTGTTTTACATATTTACAAATACCATTAATGTTTGTCTGACTTAATAAAAGTCAAGTTGGATTCTCATACCTGCTTCTGCATTCAATCTATTGCTATAGGTTCTTTTTTTTTTTTTTTTTAAGATTTTATTTATTTGACAGAGAGATAGCAAGAGCAGGAACACAACCAGGGGGAGTGGGAGAGGGAGAAGCAGGGAGCGCGATGTGGGGCTCGATCCCAGGACCCTGGGATCATGACCTGAGCCGAAGGCAGACGCTTAATGACTGAGCCACCCAGACACCCTATTGCTGTAGGTTCTTTTGTTTGAAGTGCGTGAAGACAGTTCAGCCTCACAGAGATACATAGTTGGAAAAGGAAGAAGTAATTGAATAGCTTTTTCCAGATAATTATGAACTGTCTTTCATATTAAAACTGGACAAGTGGTAGTTTCTTAAGAATCCAACTATCTGTTGATTTCAGAGGTGATCATCAGAAACATTGAGAAGTTTACCTAATTTGTAGTAATGGACAGGATATTTGTATTAGACTCAGTGAGTATCTATTTGGGGAAGGAATAGGAATGGGATGGTGTCACTAAACTCATTAGAAAATAGGGGGAGTGTTCATATGTGTTTCTGAGGTTTACAGTTGTTATTTCGAATGTGTGTAATAAAGGGATCTGGTGAACCAAATGATTCCTCTGTTACCTGCTAAGAAGTTACCAACTTAACCTGTTTGTGGCTGAGAAGAAAGAGAAGGAGGATTTGTCAGGTGGGACCACATGGCTGTCCTTTTTGGAGGAAGGAATTCTAAGGACGGAAAAGGAATGTGATAGTAAGAGTAGTACCCCTTACCTAACAGTGTAGTGAGAATGCAGGGTCTGCATTTCATACACACGCACATGCCTCAGGTTTTGAGGAAGATAAATTACTGTCTTTAAAAAGAGGTGCCAACACCTATAGACTGTTATGAAGAATTAAAAGGGGGCATTTGACTAACTTGTAGTCTAATACCGTAGTTGAGGTTGGAGACTTCCTGTAGTACATGAGTGTTGGGAGTTCCGTTGACACAGCGGTGGTGTTGTTTGTTGTCAGTCTGTAGGTGTACTGTTAGAGCCGTGCGGTGACCGTGGTGATGGTGAAGATGGCTGTCTGGAGGGGTAAGCATTTTCTCTCATTACTCATTAATCATTTTGAGAATTGGAGCCCTTGACAGATTTGGGGGTGAGAATTTTTAGCTGAATTTATCTGTTATGACATACATTTTTGATAATCTAAAAAACCAACTTCTTGTTTTAATGGTAAGCATAAAACATACTTATAAATATTCAGAGGGGCTACAGGTTCAGACAGACATTAGTTATAACTTGGAAAACATTCTGAGGGAAGAACAGAGCCTTCTTGGAGACACTCCAAACTTTCAGTTGATTTGTAGAACAACTGGGAATTTATTGATATTCTGAATATACCTTTCATTGAGTTAATTCATAGTCTTAGAACTGTGGATAACTAACTGAAAGATTATAGCATATTTGCTTTACCACATTTGTACAGGATATTTTTGTTCCTTTCCAGCTTCTCCTTGGTGTATCCCAGTATAGTCTTACGCAGGTTGTGCTTGTTTACATCCTTGGCCAGCAAAAATGGGAGGGAGATACTGAGGCAATGAGTATTTCAGCCATATATAGTCACCATAGATACTCGATAGATACAGTCCTTTTGAGCAGAAGCTTTCTAGAATGTTTTAAGTCACTGAATAGGTTTTGGGTCCTGTTACCCTTTTTCTGATTCTTTGAGACCTTGTCAAGCAGTGTATATTACAACTTGCCTAGGAAAGATGATTTGATATTCAGAAAACAGATTTGTAATGAATGCAGACTAGATTGTAAATACTGAGGATTCTCAAACATTACTGATTTGGTGATAGCTTGTTGGCAAGGGTAAACTTGTGTTAATGCCATTGTCTCTCTTAATTGTGAGTAGGAATCCTGTTCTCTGAGGGTAAGTAAATTCTTTGGAGCCATGTCTCTGGAGTGTCTCCATACTCTGAAGGTCCACAGATTTCCTGCTTACAGCAGTTCCTTGTGCTTCCTTTCAGGAGGCAGGAATGATCCTCTTCCAGCCCAGGGAGTATTGGAGCTATGGGCTGAAGATATAAGATAAACAGGCATCCCCAGAATGATGACATCTGGATTTGGTAGAACAATAAGGATCCATTTAGTGAGGACTCAATCTTTTTGGAAAAGCTCTTTCCTCTTCAACTTGTGTATAGGTTAGCAAACTTGTTTTTAGATCCAAAGAGTTTCTTGGTTAGATGGATTACATTTTGCATGCTTAACACTCATGTTTCTCAAATTTAGATGATTGGGTCTTTTGTAGTCTCAAGGTAGAATGTAGCTCATTCCACCATTTGTTCCCACTCTAAGCAAGGGAAGGCCTTTGAGCTTGCCAGGGAATTTAGTTCATTTCTTATGCTCAGCAAGAATAAGGTAATTATGCATATGAGGAGATGACTTGCCATAGTTAGATCAAGACCTGTCATCTGGGTACACACTGTTAAGGCAGGGTACAAGCAGCATCTGTGTGTACCATTGTAAATTGCCACCATATTTTGGGGGAGAAGAAATTTCCCACAGTAGGTATATTGCTAACCTACTATAATACCAGATGCTCTGTTGACTGGTCAGATAGGGAGAGATCATTTGTGACAGCTCGCTCTAATATTTGTTCTAAATAGGGGTTCATTTTTATGGGGGGTATAAGAGGTGAATTGAAATTTTTAAACATTTCTTTTTTTACATGTTACCATTATGTTTTGAGCAAGGAGAGGTTTAGAAGTAGTAATCTTGTTCTGATTGTGATAGAACACAATCAGATTTAAAATACAGGACCATAAGAAAATACATGTATATAGGACCATCACTGTACTTTAAAAAAAAAAATCTTCTTTAAAATAAAAAAAAGTCCCAGAGTGGGGGATAATAAAGCTATTTGGTTAAAAGTAATATTTACTTTACAAAATCTTTTCCATTATACATTCAACCCTTTTGGTTTCTATTTATTGTGGATTTTAATTTTACTTTTAAAATGTTTTTCTTTTGGGGGGGTGGTTGTGTGGGAGGGTGGAGAATGTTACTTAATTTTTCTAAATCTGAAGTAATTCTGTGGATCTTTTCAGTAGTGTGTGATTTTCAGATATAGGGCTCCAAAGAATGGGCATATGTCCAGTTGTCATTTTCTTCTCTCATATTATAAATGCTAACTATTTGGGGAAGAGAGGAATCTAGGTAAGAATTGTACAATGATAGTAACCTACTTATTCCTAAAAGACTAATAACTGTACTTGTATTTTTAGGAAAGAATATGTGTCATTTGACAGTGATACATTATCACACTTGATTCTGGTAAGATTTTTTTCTTGTGGTTCTTACAAATTTGACTAGGTTTAACCTACCAATTATTATACCTGGCCTTTAACGCTTGGGTTGAATAGGTTTAAAGGAGATGTAAATACAGATTCTCTTACCAGATATTTTACAGTTAAGCAGCGACTTAATTTGTCACTTTTGGTTACAGGTAACTTGGTTATAAAAACATTTTCCTGAATTTGGGATCCAAACTTTGTCTTCTAGTAGTACATATTATAAAACGGCAGATGTGTGTTTGAAAATAGTTTGGATGGTGGGAGTGGGACAGCTGAGTATAGAGGCACAGTAGTACACTAATGGAGACCATACAAGGATATACGCTGCTTGTTTTTAAGCTGAGTGAGAAAAGCTTTGTGGTTGTGAAATGTATTCTTTATTTTAAAATACAGGATTCTAGTAGCAAGATATGTGATTTGAATGCCAACACTGAATCAGAAGTGCCAGGAGGTCAAAGTGTTGGTGTTCAAGGGGAAGCAGCATGTGGAACCCAAATTCCACATTTAGATCTGAAGAACGTTTCTGATGGTGATAAATGGGAAGGTAATTTTAGCCACACGTTATTTTCCTGATACTGTTATTTGTAACTGAAATTACCTAAAGCAATAATGAGACTACTGCTCTTTTCTGGACAATCTTACTCATTTTGACTTTCTGTTCTCTCTTTCATGTAAGAGGAGTGAGTGAATGTTGTTACTCAGATGCATTAATGAGATTGTAGGGCAACTATCGCATATGAACTTGAAGTTCTTATCTGATCCATTAGCTTTGAAGATGAAGTTAGAACTGATTGAAAAAATAAAATCCCCCAGGATAGGCTTTTGTTCATTGTTAAACCAGGTGCTATTTCCCATTCTTTGAAAATCTCACGTTAGGGCTTGGAGATCTCACCACTTTAAACAGAGGGCTTATATGTAACTATGTTTCCTTAATGATCATCAGGAAGCCTTTTTTTTTTCCCCCAAAATGATCTTTGAAGGCATTTCTAAGCAAATACTGTACCATATCCCCACATCTGTGTATTAGATTATATAAGCATGGGAACGGTCCTAACAGTTTTTACAAAGGAGAAAAAGTTTAAATTTAAAAAGCAAGCCACCTGTGTGTGTGTGTGTGTGTGTGTGTGTGTGTATATATGTCAGAACTCAGTAAATGTGTACTTAAGACTTGTATTTCATTGTATAAGTTTTTCTTTTTTTAATCAAATGATGCAAAACCTAAATAAATACTGAACTCCAGTGAATGACTTGCATGCTGAAGTGTTTATAGGGAAGTATATCATTACCTGCAGTTTACTTTGAAATCCATGAAAAAAATAAGATGGTTAATGGGATGGAGAAATATTAAAAAGCAGGTATAGTAAAATATTAATGGTTGAATCTAGATGATTGGTGTATCGATGTTCACTGTAAAATTTTTTCAAGTTTATTGTATATTTATAAACTTTCAAATGTTGGGGGTGGGGGAGTGGAAGCCAGCAACAAATTTGAATTTAGGAGTCCTGTATCATACACCTTCCTAGGTAAAGAGACATTGAGACAACTCGGGATTCTTCCAAGTTACTTATTTGTTCACTTGGCTGAAGTTCCCTTGGTTACCTCCCCTTTGGCAAGTTAGCTGACGACATAGAGTGGTCATACCGAGAGCCGCAGGGCTAATACTGCAGGCTCCTTTTGCTACCTCAGGTCTATTCATTTGATCACAGTTGGGAGTTTTTATTTATTTATTTTTTAAGGTATAGCCAATTTTTTTTTTTAAAGCCCCAACCAAGTCATTGTCTGTGCCAATCTTTATTGCTGTCTCTCCACCCCCCTTCCTTTTTTTTTTTTTTTTTTTTTGTTCTAGATGTTTGGCATGCCTAGTGGCATATTATGTGTCTTAACTTCGACTAAATCAGGAAGTTGTCTTTATTTTGCTTTGTTCTGGGTTATTTAGGATGTTTGGAATTTATGAAGATGCTCCCCAGAATTAGGGGATATGTTAGCATCCTGGTGGCAGTAAAGATCAACCGTCCCTTTCATTTATTTATCCTGACATAGTCACTGAAAAGAAGTGATGGTCAACAGAGCAACCATGGAGCCAGCCGAAGTAGGAGAGGGGTCTCTGAACGTTGAGGCTGGGATTCTGACAGAGGGCTGATGCTTCTCCGTTTTGGAGGACGCAGATTAATAGCTCTTCATAATCTTTGGCCTGGGCACTCTGATCTTAAGTTTTAAGCATAGAAGAGCACTTGTTTTCCATTGTCTGAGGAGATAGAACTTTCTGTGTTCAGCCTCGCTTTCTGGATGCCTCCCTAAAGCGAATTTAATGCCGAGCTCAGCTCACTGTTTCCCTGTCAGAATCCTCCCCTTACAGCTTGTGGTACGGAAAGAAAGTAATTGTAGACCTCTGATTTTCAGTGCCTCAGCTCACCTGCTATAAACCTGGCTCAACAGCTGTGACAAATCCACATAGACCACCTGCTGGCTTTTACAGGAATAGGGGTTAGTGACTTT
This sequence comes from Halichoerus grypus, assembly GCF_964656455.1. Classification (NCBI taxonomy): domain Eukaryota; kingdom Metazoa; phylum Chordata; class Mammalia; order Carnivora; family Phocidae; genus Halichoerus; species Halichoerus grypus. Next base: position 121,195,691 of record NC_135713.1, read on the forward strand.
CAGAGAGCCAGTGGTAGTAGACATTTGAGTGAACTTCTCAGCCATGAACCCTGCATGTGCTTGGAAGAGTGGCTGTTAGCAGACTATGTTGTTCCTTCCAACTTTGCCACCAATACAAAGATTGATTTTCTGTATCTAGGAATTAGGATGTTCTAATGAAAGTCAAGGTTCCTTAAGAGGCCAAATTACTTTAGACCCTAGATACCTTGGAATCAGAGACCTACTTTGTTTGATGTGCCTCTTAAAAGAGAAGTGGGGTCACTCCAAATAGAAGCCCACCTCCCTCTTCCTTAGTATGTGGGTTTTGTGTTTTGTATTGCTCAAAGGATAGTCAGCAGAATGCAGTTGGCAAGCAGGTAGCACATGTCCACCAGCAGTATGAATTTGTAGCAGCCGGTCAGAAGGTTTTGGCTTTTAATACAAGTGGGCAGTATCTTTCCTTCAGACTTTCTCCTGCTAAAACTCTTGAATGAAATACAAGTAGGGTCTTTCCAAAGAGCAAACTAAGGAGATATTTTTCTGTCAAATCAATTAAATTGAAAAGCTTCAAACAGTACTTGGTTAAGAGTTTCTATTTCTTCAGTTTTATGTTTGAGTTTTAATAAAACAGCACTACTTTGATTTTTTTGCCTTGCTTGCTGAAATGGAAATGTATGTTGTGTTTGTTTTTAAAGTTTGGTTAGTAGTAATTTCTTTGAATAAAGTTTTTGAGCAGAATGCCTAACTGGTTTTAGGGAAATGTTTTTGGTATCTTTGGCTTTGTGTTAGTTATGTGTATGGTTTGTTCTGACTGTGCTGTGTGTTCACTTTAGTATTTTTTGCCATTTTTTCCATTTTATTAGCGTCATGCCCTATCACTTTTCCCCTCATTGATTTCAAAACAATGCATCTGCAGAGAGATGGGGAGGGTAAGTATGGTTCACCATAGTTTAGTTTTTTTGCCTTTTGATGGTTCACTTTGTTTGCCTTTTTATAAGCCCTTCTCCTGCTGTCCCCGTATATTAGGAAAACTGTTCTGGGTTAAAAATGATACCCAGAAATAATTGTTTTTGTTACTTCCCTCTTAAAACAGGTGATTTCTCACAAAATGTTTATTACCAGTTATTTGCTGGGAAGCAGGTACAAGGGTTGCTTTGAAAATCACTTTATTGCTGGGTTTATTGTGGGATTGCACGCTTTGTACTCAATTTTTAGTTATCAGATTGATCTGGGCTTTAAAAACTAACTAAATTATGTTCTTATTACCCTGGAAAAATTATGTAATGCTTTAAATTGCTAATATGTAAAGTTAAACTAAATTACTAAAGTAGTAATCCTTAGCTATTGTGTGAAGAAAAAGAAAACATCAGTCTAATTTTTGACACTGTCAGGCCATCTTTGCATCCAGAAATACTTAAAAACTCACTTTTGCTATTGTTAATAGTCATATATCAAAGTTTTAAATTGTAGTTATAAATAAAGTTAGTGTATAGATGGAAAAGTTTTTCCCCTCTTCTGGATTCCAGTGATACTTGTATTTTTGTATTTGGAGTATATTTGTGGATTGTATGTTTATCTGTATGTGTTCTGTATGTAATCAAACCTTACATGGGCACAGACATCAAATATATCGACGTGGGTTCATTTGAGAACATACAGGATAACTCCAGTAAGATAAATGTGCTTAAGGTCTAGTGCTGTTAAATTTTGTCTTGATAATACTGTTAAGTGTTTAATTACTAAGATATGTATTAAACATAGAAATCTTGTAATAGAAAATAACAACCACAACTTAATGTTAGAGGCCAGGTGCTGTCAGGTAGAGTTAGCTGCTCATTTGGAAATGTTAAGAATTCTTTTGGAGTCAGAGAGCTCCATTTGGTGAGTGTTGTGAATAGCATGGGGAATAGCTTCCTTCCACTTTTAAGATAGTCACTTGACAGTGAGTGATAGCTTATTCACCTGGCAGCTATTGAGGACTGTTTCTGTTTGTAAAACAGCACTTGAAACTTAATATCTAATATAACTTTAAAGAGCTTGACAGTGTCCTTCTTTGCTTTGTGACTGGGTTCAGAAATTTAAGGTATAACTCTTTATGGGAAAATAAAACTCTGAGCTAAAAAAAAAAAAAGCGTAGAAAATTAGAAACTGTAGTAGGCTTTATGAAGATCCTATATATCCCTTTTTTTTTTTTTAAAGTATATAACAAATATTATATGAACCACTACATAATGATATGATTTAAAGAAAATACAGCTGATAATTGTGTGACTTTTTTTTCCATGTGGAACCAAGAGACCCATGGTACTATTCTTTGTGTTTGTTTTACAGAGCCGTTTCCTGCTTTTAAGTCTTGGCAGGAAGACTCTGAGTCTGGAGAAGCTCAGCTCTCTCCACAAGCTGGAAGAATGAATCATCACCCCCTGGAAGAGGACTGTCCTCCGGTATTATCACATCGTAGTTTAGATTTTGGGCAAAGCCAGCGTTTCCTACATGATCCAGAAACATTGGATTCCTCATCTAAGGCACTTTCTTTTACTAGGTACATTATTTTTATATACTTATGAGAGGCGATTCTTATTATGTCACCAGATCCTTTGAAAGATTTAATCCTCCAGACTTAGAGTTCAAAGCTTTCCCCCTGTATCATGAAAAACGTTTTTTGTAATTTTTTGGAGGGGGCTCGTAAATTCTGAGTTCATTGAGGTATAGAGGTTTGCTTTCTCATAGACATTTCCTCATAGTGTACATACTCATTTTTTCACCTATGACTGAAATACAGAACTTTGGAAGGGAACCAGCAAGTGGAACTCACCAATCCCTAATGTTTTTATTGTCAAGACTTTAAATTGATTCTGAATGTCAAAACCTTTCCTTTGCAGTTTGAACACAAAATGAACTCTGAGCTGCTAGGCATCTTTGTTTCTTTTCTGCCTTTGTCCAAACAACTTTTGAGTGGTTTATACGTTGTTTTCAACAGCACTTGTGTTGGCTACTGGTGTGGTCTCTAAAACTATAGTGTAAGGTTTTTTTGGTGTTTTTTGTTTGTTTGTTTGTTTGTTTTACACTACCTGACCTTTAGTGTTCAAGCCCCACTATGGGTATAGAGATAACTTAAAAATAAAATTAAAAAAAATTCTGTTGGTTTCAGGTGTACATCATAGTAATTTGATAGTTTTGTACATTGAAATGAACCCCATGATAGGTCTAGCTACCATCTGTAATAACTTGAAATTTTAACTAACACTCTTGTTTTAATTCAGGATTCGAAGATCATCCTTCAGTTCAAAAGATGAGAAAAGAGAAGACAGAACACCATATCAGTTGGTCAAGAAACTTCAGAAAAAAATTAGACAATTTGAGGAACAGTTTGAAAGGGAAAGAAATAGCAAGGTAAGTTTGTAGCATTGTCCAGGGTTTGGCAGATCTATTGGAATTGGGAGGAGGTTCTTTGGAGAGCATTAGTCTATCTCTTTTCTTAGATAATGAAGTTAAGGTGTACAGAGAAATAGTGATCATGTAGATCTGAGATTGTATAGATCCATAGCTGCCTCATTTCCAGGCCAGTATTCTTACCAGTGCATCTTTATATTTCAATTGGCAAAAAAAGCTTGTATAATTTTTATTTTTTAATTTTTTTAATTTTTTTTATTTTTTTAAGATTTTATTTATTTGACAGAGAGAGACACAGCGAGAGAGGGAACACAAGGAGGGGGAGTGGGAGAGGGAGAAGCAGGCCTCCCGCAGAGCAGGGAGCCCGATGCGGGGCTCGATCCCAGGACCCTGAGATCATGACCCGAGCCGAAGGCAGACGCTTAACGACTGAGCCACCCAGGCGCCCCAAGCTTGTATAATTTTTAAAGGAAATACTTTACATTGACAAATCACATTAATGCTATTTCTGCTTCCTCAAAAACCACAAATAGCAAGTGGGGACAGGAGGGAGGAGGTGGTAGGGAGGGTGAAAGATATTTAATGATTAGAACATGTGAAGTGGAAAGAATCCTATACTTTGAGTCAGAAGACCTGTATTCAAATCTGGCTTTCGTCATTTGCTAGATTTTGCTCTGAGAGAGCTTTTCTTGACATCCCCTTCTATCTACTTCAGATAAGATAAGATGAAATAAGGATTGAGTGAAATTTCTGCTGTGGGGACTGTAAAGTATTATTTGAGCATCAGTTAACAATTATGGCTTACCACAGAGGTGTCAGTGTTCCTTAATTTTTTAGCCCTCCTACAGTGATATTGCAGCCAATCCAAAGGTATTAAAATGGATGACAGAGCTTACCAAACTGCGGAAGCAAATTAAAGGTAGAAAATATATCATTTTTATAATATGTTTGCTTTAAACAGTACTTTTAATTCTCATTATTATAGTATTCTCAGTACATGAGAATTGTATGAATTAATAATTCTATGACATTAATTAATAGAATTATTATATTCTATGAGAATTACGGTTATAATTTTTGATAATTTTAAATCTGAGATGCTGTTTGGCAAAAATAAAAATTTCCTTTTGTTCTTTTATTAGTTATGGTCAAAGTTGTAGTACTATATTCTTCCATATGTCCCTCTGGTGTTACTATTAGTAATATTCTTTTCAAAAGTGCCCTAGATTATATATTCATAGGTGATATTAAAAAGTTTATCTGAAAAACAGTTCAAATATTAAGCAGTTTTGGTTTTTGGTAGGTATTTCATTAAGAATTTTTGATGGGTATTTAAGACTATCATAATAAACTGTTTATGCTACAGAGACTCAAAATTATAAGTCTTCTTTAAATAAAAACTAGGTCTGTGTTACTGGGTATTGGCCCAGTATAGCAGCTGCTAAGTTATATTTACTTTATGGGTGTTTAATCAGCATGCTTTTTAGTAATTGTTAATACTTAAAAAATTATCTGTACCAACTATGGGCTTATAATCTGGAGCATCACATTTTGGTATGTTCATTTGAATTTATTCAACAAAATTTTTACTATCATTGAGTACCGAGTACTTGTAGACATCTGAGCCTATATTGGTGGATAAGACTGTCCCTGTTGTCATTGAGTTTACATCCCTGTGGTTAAAGTAAGTTTCCTTACTCTTAGAATTTTCCCCTACAATTCTATTAAGCATTTCCTTATTTAATGCCAGTTTCCAACCATCTGTGAAAATCATTACCTTGAATGTGTTACTGATGGGTGTATTAAATTGACAAACATTAGTCACTTAACTGATTTTCCAATTTTCTTGCGCTGTTATTGTCTCAAAGTTCTTTCTCTGCATAGCAGCCAGAATTATCTTTTTAAAAACTCTGTTAACTATCTTTAAAGCCCTCAGTGAGCTTCCCTTTTAAGTTAGAATAAATGCCTTACAATGGAGAGAAGTAGTGATCGTGTAGATCTGAGATTATATAGATCCTTAGCTGCCTCATTTCCTTGCCTACTGTGCCCTTAGCCCATTTTCTCACATTCCACTCTCATTCTCTGTTCCTTAAACATGTCATGCCTGGCTATTGCTTCAACTGGGGAGGAATGCTCTTCCCCTAAATCTTCTAAGCTCCGTTAGCTGCTCTTTCTTCCATGTTTACCTAGGATGTCCCCTTCTCAAAAAGTCCTTCTTCAGTCCATTAAATATTGTTGCTCTTTCCTAAAGTACATTCTTTTTAGCACTGTGACACCATCCTGTGTTCTCTTCTTTATAGCACTTAGCATTTTTTGAAATTATTTTATGAATCTGGTTACTTCCTTGAATATATGCTCCATGAGAACAGGGACCATGTTTCTTTGTTTACTAATGCTTACCAGAGAATCTTACTTTATGGTAAGGCTTTCTATGAATTATCATTGAAAGAATGAATGGTATAGCTTGCCTTATATAGAATTTCAGTATTTCATATAACCTTGAAATATCTGAGCCTGTGTGCTGTTAATGTTTACTTTCTTGTTATATATCTTGCTTATTACTCTTTTGCATCTTTAGCAAAATCATTATTACTGATCTGTCTGTCCTCTTGGTTCTGAAATGTAGATGCAAAACACAAAAGCTCTGATGGAGAATTTGTACCTCAGACACGCCCACGTAGTAACACTCTTCCAAAAAGCTTTGGCTCTTCTCTAGACCATGAAGATGAAGAGAATGAAGATGAATCCAGGGTCATTCAGAAGGAGAAGAAGCCATCTAAGGAAGCAACACTTGAACTTATTCTGAAAAGACTGAAAGAAAAACGTGTTGAACGGTGTCTTCCAGAAGATATCAAAGTAACTTTGAGCTATGCTTTTTGCCAGACTAGCCTTTAGAGTCCCTGAAACAAAATAATTACCCCAGTGGCATAGAGATGTGTGGGTAGTCTTATTGGCTTGAGTCTGCTCTCCCAAGTTTGTAGGTAAACAGCATGTTTTTATCTGCACCCCAGAAATGGCCAGTCTTTCTGGGAGTGAGTCACAATAGTAAAACTAAGGAGCACCTGGCTAGCTCAGTTGGAGAGCTTGCGACTCTTGATCTCAGGGTTGTGAGTTCTGAGCCCACGTTGGGTGTAGAGATTACTTAGAAATAAAATCTTAAAAAAAAAAAAAAGAAAAAGAAAAAAAACTAGAATCTTGATCTGTTCATTTATATTGGAGACAGTTGGCAAGATGAATGTGTAAAGAGCCTAAACATAACTGAGCTTGACTTGGCCTTGTATCTTAATAGTTACATGTATTGAGCTCTTAGCTTTTGCCAGGCCCTGACTCATATTATTTGAATTCTGCCCCTGAGTCCCTTCAACCGTCCTATGACTTATATGGATATGATTATGTCCATTAAAATACTAAGACAATGTGGTTGTTGTGAGGATTGAGTAAATGAATATTTTTGAAGAACCATTACTCAAAGCCTGTGCCTAGCGCAGTCCTGGTCAAAGCACTTGGCAACCCAAAATATTTATCAGATGAGGTTTGTTGGGAGAATACAGAGATGGTCTCATGTGAACTTTTGTGTAGGCATTGATGAACCCTGATGCTCATTCCTGTCTTGACAACAGAGTACACCTCTTTCATGATTTAAATATTGGGAGTGTTTGTCTCCCTTGAACAGGGCTGGATTCGAAATTTTAATCATTCCCTTCCCTCAGCTTTTCTTGTTTTTCAATTTTGTGTTGGATCAACCAACCTCCTTTCCCCTCTCTCCATCCCTTTTTCTAGAAATGATTTTGATCTGGGTTAGCTTTATTCAGATTCATTGTCCTAGGTTTAAGGTGCAGGCTTGAGGTTGAAATCACAGTGTTTTACAGTTCACCCCTATCTATCCTCTACTGGATGTACATAATCTAAAGTTATATTTGTTTTAGGAAGATACCATCCAGTGAATTTTTTTTTTTAACCTCTATTCCATATGGTGAGAAACAAGGCAGTATTATCTGATCTTGGGAATAAGTAGAGAGTTTATTTGGTCTAGATTCAAAAGGGTATTCTGTGGAACATTGGTTCATTGGGATGTTAAAAGGTGGTCCAGTGGAACAAAGTGGGAAGTAATTTGGGATGTCCTTCCTCCTCTGTAATTTAGAGTACTAAAAGGTAGGAGGTGAGTATTGGCAGTGTAAAGAAAGTGTCATAGGAAGGGAAACTGAGCTCATAGATTAGAAGTCTAGGTCACACATTGGCAGTGTTGTACTTTTTCAGGATCTTTCCACTATACTACTGCCAGATTTTCTTAGTTGTTTAGTAGAAATACTGGTTTATAGGACAAAAAGAATTTAAGTAACTTATCCAAGGTTACTAAGCTGGTATTCATAATTTGTTCAGATAAAATATAAGTACGCCACCAAAGAGAATGGATATCTATTTACTGGGAGACCAGATTTTACAGGAGACTGAAAACTGTTGTCTGTGAATTTGTAAGAAAAGGCTGTATTCTTGTTAGCCTAGGCTGGAGTGGTGATGGGCTGCCTTTTCGCCCTAATTATTTACATTGTGGGATTGAGGAAGATAATGATGGTGCCAATGAGAGTGTTTTGTTTTTTTTTCTTTTAAATTCTAGAAAATGACAAAAGATCATTTGATAGAAGAGAAAACTTCTCTCCAAAAAAGTCTTCTTTACTATGAAAGTCAACATGGAAGGCCGGTAAATGTCTCTCTTGCTAAAGAGATTTAATATTCTACCTTAAAAAAGAGCACAAATTTCTTTTGTGGCCCACATCTTCAGAGCTGGTTTGTAGAGCATTGTTTCCTGCATTTAGGAGATTGTCTATTTATTTAAGATAACTTCTTAAAAATTGGGAGAAAGTCATATTGCTTCATGTTTTGGACATTTAAAATTTCTGATGACTAGGTAATTTCCATTTGTCTTACTTTAGGTGACCAGAGAAGAGAGGCACATTGTGAAACCTCTCTATGAGAGATACAGACTTGTGAAACAGATGCTGACGAGAGCTAGCATCACTCCTGTTCTTGTGAGTAAAACACAGAAAGATTTCTCTAGTTCATTTTACCAAGACCGACCCTTTAAAAAATAGTATTGTGGTGGTATATTGGAGAAATAGACAGCTAAGGTAGCAAGAATTGTATTTGTAAGGTGAGGTTACTGCTTTTAAAAGAATAGGCAGTTAATAATCAGTGCCTGCCTACCATCTCCCAGGCACTTGTAAAAGCATTTTATGTATGTCATTAAATGAAGATGTCATTAAATCCTGACAAGTCACAACAGGTAGCAGATGATAGCCTCATTTCACAGATGATGACACTGGGGCTAAGGAGTGATATGTCCAGGCTCATCTACGTTGTGGAATTTAAAAACAAAAACAAGACATATTTCAGACCCTGGCATAGTTTCTTTCGATTTAAATTCTTGTGTTTGAAAACATAACAGTTTTGTGATGGCTGTCACGATAATTTAATTGCACAATGGAATAAACTGATTTTTTTTAAGTTCATCTTTTTTAATGAAGAAGTATCAAAATAATGCTTATTTACATTTGTGTACATTTTTAGAGAAAAATGAAAACTAATTCTTAGGTGCAAATTAAGTGTTGTCTCCAAATTAACCAGTAGATAGTAGGACTCTAGATTTCTCTCAGGCTCAAATAGAAAACAGCATGTAGCCCGTTCTGAGTCATTTTGTAGGTATTAATTCACTGGAGGTTCGCTTAGGCATGCAAGGTCATTTTTAAATTGACAGCCACTGGGATGCCTGAGTGGCTCAGTTGTTAAGCAGCTGCCTCTTGATTTCAGCTCAAGTCATGATCTCAGGGTCCTGGGATCAAGCCCCACTTCAGGCTCTGCACTTAGCTTCAGGATTCTCTTTTCCTCTGCCTCTCCACCCCCACTTGCTTGCTTGTGCTCTCTCTCTAAAATAAATAAATTAAAAAAAAAAAAAATTGGGCAGGGGGACCTGGGTGGCTCAGTCGTTGGGCATCTGCCTTCGGCTCAGGTCATGATCCCGGGGTCCTGGGATCGAGCCCCGCATCGGGCTCCCTGCTTGGCGGGAAGCCTGCTTCTCCCTCTCCCATTCCCCCTGCTTGTGTTCCCTCTCTCGCTGTGTCTCTCGCTGTCAAATAAATAAATGAAATCTTTTTTTTTTTTAAATATTTTATTTATTTATTTGAGAGAGAGAATGAGAGAGAGAGAGCACAAGAGGGGGGAGGGTCAGAGGGAGAAGCAGACTCCCTGCTAAGCAGGGAGCCCGATGTAGGACTCGATCCTGGGACTCCAGGATCATGACCTGAGCTGAAGGCAGTCGCTTAACCAACTGAGCCACCCAGGCGCCCCAATAAATGAAATCTTTAAAAATATATATATATATAAAAAAATTGGGCAAAGGATTTGATACACATTTCTCCAGAGAAGATATATAAATGGCCATTAAATATATGAAAAGATGATCAACAACATGAGTTATTAGGAAATGCAAATAAAAACCACATTGAGGGGCGCCTGGGTGGCTCAGTTGGTTAAGCGACTGCCTTCGGCTCAGGTCATGATCCTGGAGTCCCTGGATCGAGTCCCGCATCGGGCTCCCTGCTCAGCGAGGAGCCTGCTTCTCCCTCTAACCCTCCCCCCTCTCAAGTACTCTCTCTCTCTCTCATTCTCGCGCTTTCAAATAAATAAATAAATCTTAAAAAAAAAACAAAAACATTCAGATACCACTTTATATCCACTAGGATAGCTTTAATGAGAAAAGATAACAGTGTTGACAGTATGTGGAGAAATTGGAATGCTTACATTACACGCTGCTGATGAATGTAAAATGGTGCAGCCGCTTTGATAAATAGTTTGACGGTTCTTCAAAGGATTAAACATAGGGTTCTCATCTGACCTTGCAGTTCTCCTCCTAGGTATATGCCTGAGAGAACTGAAAACATGTTTACATGAAAACTTACAAATATTCGTAGCAGCATCATTCATAATGGCTAAAAAGTAGAAAAAACCCCAAATGTGCAGCAACTGATGGATAAACAAAATGTGGTATATTCATATAATGGAATATTAGCCTTAAGAAAGGAATGAAGGTACCAATATATGCTACAACATGGGTAAACCTTAAAAACATGCTAAGCGAGAGAAGCAAAATATAAAAGGCCACATATTGTATGATTCCATTTATGAAATACCTAGAATAGGCCAGCCCATTAAGACAGAGTAGATTAGTTGGCCAAGGGGTAGGGGGAGAGGGCAAATGAGTTAATAGCTAATAAGTACAGAGTTTCTTTTGGGGTGATGAGCTATTTTGGAATTAGAGGTGATGGTTGCACAACTTTGTAAATATACTAAAAACCGCTAAATTGTACACTTTAAAGGAGTGAACTATATGGTTTTTTTAAAAAGGAGTTTAAAGGTGTCCTGAGACTAAAAAAGTTGACAGCTCTTGTTAAAAAGAAAAATGTTCCGAATAAAATTACATGTAATACTTTATTTTTTATTCATTGAATGAGCTCTTTTAGACTATCCAGACATAAATGATCATTTAGCATTCGTGTGCATACATAACAAGAAAACATAAGCAAAAATGAATTTACTAAGGAATTCCTAAAAAATTTTAAATGGTATGGTTAAGATTTTGAAAATGAAGTTTAGTAGCTGTTCCATAGTGAATGAAGCTTTCTTTGAATGCTTTAAATAAAGCAGAAACCATGTTGATTGTTACAGGGATCTCCATCTTCCAAGCGAAGGGGTCAGATGTTACAACCAATCATAGAAGGAGAAACTGCCCATTTTTTTGAAGAAATCAAGGTAATCCTTAAGAGAAATCATTCTCTGAAAGAAAAAGTTGAGAGTCATGGCCTATTTGATTCCTGTTTGGTATCTTTTTAGGAAGAAGAAGAAGATGGTGTTACCCTGTCCTCTGAGCTAACTGATATCTTGAAAACTGCTGTACAGGCACAGTCTTCATTGGAAAACTCTGAATCTGATGTTGAAGAAAATCAAGAAAAACTGGCTCTGGATCTTCGATTGTCAAGTACTCGAGCAGCTTCTATGTATGTATGCTGGTTTGTGTTTTTTTTTTTTTTTTTTTTTTTAATCTATTTGTGTAATGAAATTTACATGCTGAGAAGTTCAGTGTTAAATAATCAAGCACTTGGAGGGAATTAATATGTGCTCAAGAGATACACCTTTCTTAAAGGGTGTGATTTACAAATGTTGTCATTCACATTTTCTTTATTAAACATTAGTGTGTTTTAAAAATTAAAGAAACTAAAATCCGACATTTGTTTCGTAACAGAATGCTGGAACCAGCTGAGAGTTACGTTTATTCTCTATCAGCTTCTTTCCCTGATAACGGTGTATGATGGTGGTCTTCAGCCCTGGCTTCACTTTTTTTTTTTAAAGTATAATTAACATATAGTGTTATATTAGTTTCAGGTATACAGCATTGTTGATTCAACAATTCTATATATTACCCATTGCTCACCACAATAAATGTAATCACATACAATGTTACTACAGTATTATTGACTATATTCCCTGTGCTGTACTTTTCACCTCTGTGACTTCTTTACTTTATAACTGGAAGTTTGTGCCTCTTTATCCCTTTCACTTATTTTACCTAGCCCCCCATCCAGCTCCCTCCCTCACAGCCACCCAGTGTGTTCCCTGTTTTAATGAGACTGTTTGTTTTGTTTTCTGAATTCCACATGTAAGTGAAATCATACAGATTTTTTTTCTCTCTGGCTTAAATCATTTACCACTATACCCTCTAGGTTCATCCATGTTGTTGGAAATGGCAAGATTTCATTTTTTTTTTTTTTATGGCCAAGTAATATTCCATAATTGTGTGTGTGTGTATGTGACACCACATCTTCTTTATCCATTCATCTGTTGATGGACACTTGGGCTGCTTCCATATCTTGGCTGTTGTAAATAATGATGCAGTAAACATAGGGGTACATATATCTTTTCGAATTAATGTTTTTGTTTTCTTTGGGTAGATACCCAGTAGTGGAAATACTGGATCATATGGTTTTTAATTTTTTGAGCCACCTCCATATTGTTTTCCACAGTAGCCTTGGCTTCACTTTAAGGTCACCTGGGGAAACCGCCCCCCCCCCCCCAATACTGATGTAGAGCCCTACCTGTAGCTATTGGTACATTTAGTTGGTCTGGGCTGCAGATTAGGCATTGGTAGATTCTAAATGCTCCCCAGCTGACTTTAGTTTGCAGCCAGGGTTTGAACCCCTGCTAAGAACCACAGTGCTCTTTCAGTAATGTTTTCTTCCCATTTAAATTTTAGGCCTGAATTACTGGAACAACTTTGGAAAGCCAGAGCTGAAAAAAAGAAACTACGCAAAACGTTACGGGAATTTGAAGAAGCATTTTATCAAAAGAATGGAAGGTTTGTTGAACATCACAAAATTAAGTCTTCTTTCTCCTTGAACTTACAGGTGCCCATATGCTAAATTAAAGGAATGTATAGGAGTAGAAATAAATTGTGCATGTAAGGATATTACCATTGAAAATAAAAGTAGAAAACATACCTTTTAGTTTGAAGGCCTGTAATCTATTAACGGCAAGAAAAAGTCAGAGGTAGAATAAGCAACATCTGATAGAATATTTCAGAGTTGTCCTAGGAGGCTTGGTTGAGTGGCAGTTACATTGTGTTTTTGAATTCTACATTCTCATCTTTTTGGAAGTGTTTTGTGAAATAAGATGTTTTATTTTTATTTTTAATTCTTTTTAAAGATTTATTTATTTTAGAGAGAGAGAAGGGGGAGGGGCAGAGGGAGGGAGAGAGACTCTCAAGCAGACTCCCCGCTGAGCATGGAGCCCAATGTGGGGCTCCATCTCACGACCCTGAGATCATGACCTGAGCTGAAATCAAGAGTCGGATGCTTAACTGACTGAGCCACCCAGGCGCCCCTGTTTTTCCTTTTAGAAAGGGTCCTGTAACATGACTGGTATTCTCAGTGTGGATTCTTAAGACTGAGACTGTTGCTGCTTGGGCTGCATGTTGGGCCATTCCCATTTCTAACATGTAATGGTGCCAATCAACAGTGGGCTTCTAGGATACAGTATGGCATATGCTTTTATCTAACTGAGACACAGGTGACCCAGTGGAACTCTTTTAAAGTAACACCTTTTTTTTTTGTTTGTTTGTTAAAGGAAAATACATTCTAATTCAGATGGTGGCCAGAAATGAGCATTATCTCAGGCCTCAGAAAAGTTTTTCCATATATGTAACTGGGTAGTCTTACCAAGCCAGTAGCTATATTACAAATTCCAAAATGTGTTTACTTTGAGAGTCTTCTATATAGTTGGCAAAATGGTTAAAAAAAAACCTAAGTGTAAGAATGCATTTTTCAAGTACCTTCTAAATGTATGAAATGACTGGTTGTAACCCTCTGGCACTTAATATACACTCACAGACCTGACAGAGTCTAGCACTGCATGTCTTACTAAAATGTTTGGTTACTTCCTAGTTTTCTGCAATGATCATTGTTAAGTATAGCATTATTTAATCTGTCAATAGAGAAATTCATCAAAAATAGAAGTATTTTAGGAATGTTCTTGGGGATGGGGGGAACTAGTCCAGTAATCTTTTTTCTTGCAGAGGAATTTTTTATTTGAATTTATATTTGGTAACCTTGTGTCTCACATTAGGACATCTTCTGGGACTTTATTTTTCAGATGATCTCTAGAATATTACAGATTTTATTTTCTACCCTAGGAATGCCCAGAAAGAGGATCGTGTTCCAGTGCTTGAGGAGTACAAGGAGTACAAGAAAATTAAAGCCAAACTCAGGCTTCTTGAAGTTCTTATCAGCAAACAAGATTCTTCAAAATCCATATAAAAATATGCTCCTTGAAAACATCATAAAAATCAGTTGTATTCCCTGAAGCTGTCATCGTGTGTACTTGGCTGGTACTTGAGTTCATTTTGTCAGGCACTCCGAGAGTATCATTTTGTACTTGGTTGTGGTGCCACTAGAGAAAGACGGGAGGGTAAGTAGACCCTCTCTAGGGAGCGTGGTGTTCCATATTAACCACAGACTGTCCTCTCCACCTTTAGCAAACATCCAGTTTTCTTCATTGTTTTGTACTACAGATACATCCTGTTAGCAAAAGACTAGTACTTTATTCTTTCAACTTCAAGAACTTTGGAGATACAAGCTTTTTGTTATCACCAACTTTATTTTTATTATTATTTTTTTAATTACTGAAGAAAATTGAGAGGAACATCTTCACATTGAATTCTTCGGTTGCCTTTTTCTTACAGAATGACTGAAAATTTCAAAGAAAAGCCTATAAATGTGCACATATGCAACTATGTCCTATGTTTTCTTAGAAAACCAAAATCAACTGAAATTTCAAGTCCTACTGTGGAACACATTTCTGTTTAATTTCCAAAGTGACACTTTCTCACAGGTAGTATGTTAGAAAAATTTTGCAATTCAGTGGTCACACAGCTCCTGGATGAAGATAACAGAGGGTAGACCAAAAAGTGACCTTGTTTATTAGTATAGTGAAAACACACACCACACATCATACACAGAACTGAATCATATCACATGCTGCCTACGGGACATAAGTTACTGTTTGTTTCCTCAGTTACTGTTTATTAGCTGGTGATGATGTGGTTTGTCTGGATCAGATCCTGTATTTTTTCCCCCTACCCACCTCCAGATAATGTGAGAAAATAGCCATGTCTATGTAGGAACACTGATGGTGCTCAGATTTGTGTGTTCAGTCAGATGGGCCTAAGTTGGCAAAAGAATCATTACGCCTGAATTAAATCTTTTCTTCACAAGGGCTATACCACTGCACTTTTACGTGTACCTTCTGGGGGTTGCATCATTTTTTTTTTTTTAAATCAGCAAAATCCATAAAACATCCTCTAACAGGAGCCCTTTTCCTCAGTCACATGCTGTTTAAAGCAGTTGTGTGGTGGTATGCCCCTTGTCATATAATCTAAGCTTATCTTTTATTCTTTGGCTTTGCATGGCTTTTCTTCAAGTACTCTTCCGGTATCATTCTGCTAATCATTTTCACAGATTGGTGACTTTATTTGAGCTAAGAATATAGTCAATAACAGCATATTCTGGTCAGGCTTAATGTAAGTGTTAATTTTTTTCCTGGTGCTTTTTTGGATTGATGAGTGTCTCACTTTGTGCCCATGTTTTGCATGCATTGATTCATGCATGGTTTTCTTAACTAGCTGATATTAACAGTTCCATATAAAAATGGGACTTCTGCAACATTCTTTAACCAAGTGAGGGAAGCATGAACCTCAGACTTCTGGCACTATTACATAGTAAGCACATGAAGTAGCTTGATAATAAGTAGTGTTTCTAGGATTTCACATTTCACCTGTGTGTGCAATGCCTTTTTTGGGGGGAGGGAATGTTCATTGGTGGTGAACATGTAGTTGGGGAATAAAGCACTAAATCCAGCCCTTCTCGTGTGGTTTCCTTTTGATACGGCTAGGTTATTCATAATGTATACCTAGAAAAATGAAATTGAAAATGCCAAAAGAAGTAACACTTTGATTTGAATGCAGCATGCAGTGTGCATTTAATTTCTTTCAGTCTCCAGATGGGAGGGAGTATATCCAAACATCTAATTTAATGTGCACTGTATATTGTTTTATATGAATGTTTTATATACCACATGCAAAAATGTCCATATGCACTATTTAAATGTTTTAAATAATATATTCCTTCTTTATAATGCTAAATCTATATGAGTACCATATTTTTATAAGTCAGTGGCCTGACTGGTTTCATTTTAGAATTAACAGCTGCTTCATGGTGTTGGTTACTCACTGTTCATGTTTGGCTGCAGGTAGAATAGATACAAGTGGCATGGCAGCACTTAGCACGCTGTGACAGTACTGTGTGTCAGAGTTGAGCAGTAGGCGGAAAATTAGGCAGTCTGTGATAGTTTTACTTTGGTACAAGTAAAAACTGTATATCTATATACAAATAATATATAGATATATATGACCACCAATATAATTGCATTGCTGTGTCTGGCACTTCATTGTATAGACTTTTGTAATAAAATAACTTGAATGTTCCAAGTCAATATAAATGTTTTTTGTTTTGTTTTCACTAGATACTCGAAAAGAAAAAGACCTTAAGTGTTTCCTTGCCTTAATGTTCTTAGGCTTTGTTTGAGTTACCTCAATGAGGGACCATGTTGGGGGACAACAGGGTTGCTAAACCACTTGGCTGGCTACAGCTCTGGGGATTGGTAAGACAAGGAAAGGCCATGTTGTTGATTGCCTTGTGGGAATGTAGGGAGAAGATGCAGGAGAACAGTCAGCATTCCTTGTTGCAGTGAATTATCCTAAGCAAACTTGAGGTACTGTTTTCTGAGAGAAGAGGTTGGCCTCAGGGAGGCGGGTAGATTTAAAATCTATTGAGCATCAATGTGGAAGTCGAGTACTATGGTCAGATGATGGTGTTTGTGCCAAGAGAACATATGGCTCTTCTAGGAGGGCTTATGTAACCCACTAAAGAAATTAAAAGAGTTACTACTACACACAACTTTCCAACCACCCAGACAGGGCTTTTGCAGTGCCCTCATTCCTACTTCTCATACATTAAGTTGACTTCTCATAACCCTGATACTCCTACCTTGCTCTTTGTTTTTTAAAGTATATTTTGCTTTTAGATTGGTGAGGAAACACTTTAAGGAAACTTTAAATGTGTTACTTTAGGAACTTTTTAGATGAATTTCCAGTTTGAAAATATTAGTGAAATTTCTGTAGATGATTGGGAAGTTTGTTCTTCTACATTTTAGCTTTTTCTGGGTGACCTCAAACTGGAAAGAATGGAGGTGAGATTATTTTATTTGGGGTCTTATATAATGGTTTTCCAAAATCCTAAGTATTTATTAATTTATCTATGGCCAGAAGAAGTTAGAACATGGTATATGATGAAAGCACCAACAGTTTTTATACTCTAGGTAGCACTGAGAAAACTGACTTTACCTACTTAGTGACCTATTAAAGACCTTCCCCATGAACCATAAGCAGCATTATTTTGTACTTTATCTTCACATTGCTAGAATTTAATAAATGTCATAAAATCCTTTATGTGTAACTGCGTGTATACTCTGGATGCGTGCTGTAATACACATGGATTGTACAGTAGGTCCCATTCAGGGGCACTTAATTTCTGGAAATCTTTTGAGATTATCATTGACTGACGATAGTTTGCTGATAGGTGGTGTAGTGTTTTCAAAGTGTACCTGTAATGGGGACATGTTTAGGAAATAATTCAGTACAAGGATAAATCTTTGTTAGAAATACTCAATGATCGTATCATAGGTTCTCACCTGCACATCTCTCAAGGTTGTAGAGTTGAAATCTTTCTCATCACTCGGTTTAGTTTTAGACTGACATAGTGTAATTCTTTCTCCAGCTCCACGGCATATAAAAAGAGTCTAGAGGATAATTTAGAAGGAAGCAGAGAATGAGTAACATACCTTTGTGCATAAAGAGTCAGCAGATTATTAGTACCTATTGTTAAGTACTTGGGAGTGGGAAGATAGTATTTTAAGCTTCTAAAACATGCCTAGTGTGGCCAAGTTTGGATCTTATAATCTAAAACTGGAGAACAGTGTTTGCTGCTATGCATATCAAATATAAATGGCAGTTCCTATTTGGAGATGTAAGGATAAAAGCAATTGGTTCCACTCTCACCTTACATTTAAACAAATAGAGTCTTGTGCTTTCTGTTTAATTTCAAAGTTGGGTTAAAAAGATGACCATATTCAACAGAATAAGGTCTGGTTTCAGGAAAATAATGGAACTCATGGCCCCGGTCCCCATATCATGATATCCCACAGTGCCCTGGTTAGAACACATACTTACTCTCGAAATTCCTGTTGAGTAACAGGCTGGTAGTCATCTTGAATTTCTGCAGAATAATACTTTTTCTCAAGCCTCTCTTTCCACTTTTTCATCTGCTTTGCACTTTGAATCTCCTGTCAAGTCACAGGACAAGCATCGTTGGCACTCGAGCATCATGGGGTTGAAAATCTTAAACTAGTCTCTCCAGGGCTGTGGTTTTGAGCCCCACTGGAGTTTTGCCCTTCCTGGCTTTAAGATCTATGCATCAGCAGATTCATTTGAGAGGACTTGGTGTTAGAACTGTTCACCAGAGTTAGGGGTTTTTTAAATTAAAAATCATCAGCTTATTCTCGTTTCACTGCCATCTTCCCCTCTGCCTCTCCAGCTGAATTTCTTACATTCTCTGTTCTTCACTAGGCTAAAGCTGAGCTGTTCTTTTCTGTACTTCTGTTGTGTAATGAAGCAGATGTACTTCAAGTACATCTGTGGGTATTTGCCCTCCCAGCTGCTTCAAAGCCAGACCACTGCAGTCTTACCTAACAGTCCCTGGTCCCCTTTTCAGGATTACTGCATCAATGTGTGCACTCCAATCTGCCCACAGACCCCAAAATAAGTTCCTCATAACAGAAAATTGTTGCTACGTTTGTCTCTGCTCCTAAAGAGTCCCTGTGTTTTGTCCTCACTACCACCCGCTTCCCCTTTTAGTGTCCAAATAACTTTTTCCCAACTTTAGAAAAAATGCACTCTTACGTAATGTAGAAAATAGGGACAGCACTTAAAAAAAAAAAAAAAAAAAAGAGGAGGGGCGCCTGGGTGACTGAGTCGGTTAAGCATCTGCCTTCTGCTCAGGTCATGATTCCAGGGTCCTGGGATCGAGTCCCGCATTGGGCTCCTTGCTCAGTTGGGGAGCCTGCTTCTGCTTCTCCCTCTGCCAGCCACTCCCCCTGCTTGTGCTCTCTCTCTCAAATAAGTAAATAAATAAATATACCTTTAAAAAAAAAAAGAGAGATTTTGCATCTGATATGATCCAAAGTCTTTTTTTCTTTTTTTTTTAAGATTTTATTTATTTATTTGACAGAGGCACAGCGAGAGAGGGAACACAAGCAGGGGAGGTGGGAGAGGGAGAAGCCGGCTTCCAGCGGAGCAGGGAGCCCAATGCAGGGCTCAATCCCAGGACCCCGGGATCATGACCTGAGCCGAAGGCAGACGCTTAATGACTGAGCCACCCAGGCGCCCCCTGAGCCACCCAGGCGCCCCAGATCCAAAGTCTTCTCAGTAAATCAGTATGATACTGCCCTGCTCCAGCAATGATTTGAAGTACCAAAGTTGATCCCTTTATGAGAATTCTGATTACTTTGCCCAGAGAGGATGGTGATGCCTAAGTTTGTACACTGTTTACTTGATAAATGTGTGCTGTTCTGGTCAGAGAAACTATCAGACGTTGTCTGCTTTTAAACCAACATAGCATAAGTAGGAAAGGATGGCTTTCAATCTTGCTATAGCAGTTTTATTTTGGCCACATTATAGCATTCACATTTTGACATATTCACTTACACTTTTAATATGGTGTTAAAGTGGTAGGCCATGCAATATTTGTAAATGACCAGGCCTGTAATAATATGGATGTGGTAGTAGTATGGGTTAAGACTGCCTAGTAAACTTGACTCATCCTTCAAAAAAACCCATCTCAACCATCACTACTTCTTGAAGCCTGCCTTGACGTTCACAGGAAAGTGGCGTCTTTCCTCACAAGCAGAGTGGCAATTCTGGGGGCATTTTCTCCAAGTTTCAAGGTTCTAATCGCCTCACCTCTTCCCTGTAGATGGTAGCTGTCACTTATTGTTGTCCCTGCATTCATTTAGTGTTCAACACTGGCTCTTCTAGTCCTCTAATACCTCAGGAAGGAATTCTCTGTAGTAAATGCCCTCTTTTTTGACTGCCTTGTGTGTGTTTGTTTTTCTGACTGGACTAACGAGTATTTGGTAGCAGGGGAACTCCAAAGAATCAGACCTTCATAGATGATGTGCTTCCACCAAGGGACATGATAACTGACTATAAGAATAAGAGACTATCACCTGGCCATTTGGGATTCCTCAGGCTACTGAACCAGCAAGCAAAGAAGTGGGTACTCAATGGACTGAGTACCAAGGGGAAATTGGTTGCTGCTACAAAACAGGTGCAGAGAGGGCTATATTTGGAACCCAGGGAATTCTCTGGGGTATGCCTGTTTTATGTCCAAAAATAAACTTTGTAGTTTAGGGATGCCTAGTTGGTGTAGTCAGTATGAGCATGCAACTCTTGATCTCGGGGTTGTGAGTTCAGGCCCCGTGTGGTGGGTAGAGTTTACTAAAAAAAACAAACTTTGTAGTTTAAACATTAAGTTCTTAAGGAATTGTGATATTAGGAAAGGTCTTAACATCACCCAGAGATAGAATTATTCTTGGGACTTTGCTTCTCCCTTTTGGGGGAGAGGATAAAAGTGCCTTCATTTGTATAAAGGATAGTTCCACCTTATTGGAGGGAACCATGAAAAATAGTTAATGTCATTATATGCAAGTTGTATGTGTATACTAAATATACACATGTGTGTATATTTACATATGTATATACTAAATAGCCAAAAGGGTCACCTGGACCTACTATTTAGCTGATTTCTCTCAACTCAAAATTTACCCTTTTATGCTCTCTGGTGCTAGGTCTCAGGTTTTACAAACCTCATTCCCCAGACTCTTGCTGCTGGCTTGTTGGGTTCTGCCTTCGTGAAGGATGGTGGGGTGAAGGATCTGGGTTTTTATCTGTCAGCATTGCTTCTGCTGATGGTAGTCCCCTCCAGCAGCCGGGGCTGGCTCCTGGCTGCAGCATGCCAGAGCCCGTCGGCACACCCAGAACCAGGCTCACCATACTCCCTCAGAAACAGTAACAGCAGGAGTGGGATGGGGGTTACCTCAGAGGTCTGAACAATAGCTCTGTAGGCTCCTTCTCTAAGAGGAGGTTCAGATAACTTCACCTTTTGTAACCTTAGCCTTGGGAGTGGTAGCATCTTCCTAGAGTATGAGTTGCGTCAGTGTTTTTACTTTTTCTGCCTTCCAGGACCCATGTAACCAGTTCCCTGTAGTAAATTTTTTCTGTTTAAAATATATAATGTGGGGACACCTGGGTGGCTCAGTTAAGCTGCCTTCAGCTCAGGTCATGATTCCAGGGTCTGGGGTTCGAGTCCCGCATCAGGCTCTCTGCTCAGCGGGAAGCCTGCTTCTCCCTCTCACACCCCCTTTGTGCTCTCTCTATCAAATAAATAAATAAAATCTTAAAAAAGAAAAAAAAAATATATATATATATAATGTGTACTCCATTTTCCTGATTAGGTCCTGACTGAAAGTATATATTCATATTTGATCAAGTGTATTTTGTGTCTTTAAGGCATGCTTTAATTTTCCTTATCTTGGTTTTAAATACTTTTTATTAAAAAATCTTGGGCATTTTCTGCTTTGTTGCTATTAGAGAGTATTATGTTATAATTTTTAATGAACTGGTTGGTGTTTGCATATATGACATAACTATGTAAATTATTTTTTTATTATTGCTATATTGAATTCTGGTACTTGCATACCTAGGAAACATGCATACCGATTTGCATAAGGAAACTTAAGAGAATCATATGTCAAGTAAAGGTAGTTTATATCTCTTCTCTCCCAATTCTTACACTTCTAATTTATTTTTCTTACTTAATTGTTTTTGGCTGATTCCTCCAGTACATCCTTTCTTGTTCCCGACATGTCCAGTGTTTCCCTGTTAAGTAAGGTGCTAGCTTAGGCGTGAGATTAAGTATGTTTTTACCATATCAAGGAAGTGTCCATTGATTTCTGTTTTTTGTTGTTTTTTTGTCCCCCTAAGATTGGATGCTGAATCTTATCAAATACCCAGCATCTGTGGAAAATGATCATGCAACTTTCCTTTTGGATCTATTAATAGAATGAATTTTGTTAATTAGTTGATTACCAATTTTAAACCGTCTTTCCATTCTTAGAATAAACCCTATTGAATCATGATATATTACTGTGTTCTGTTAGGTTCTGTTGCTAATATTTTATTTAGGATTTTTGATCAAAATTTGTAAGTGGTATGTGTATGTGTGTGTGTATATATATTGTTATTTTATATGTGTGTGTATGTGTATATATATAGTGTGTGTATATGTATATATAGTCACTTTACATAATGACTATATAGCCATTTTATAAAAATAATTTGGAAGCTTTCCATTTTCTCTTTTTTTCTGGAACAGCTTAAATAGATTGAAACTATTTGTTCCTTACAAATCTGATAAAATTCCTTTGTGAAGCCATCTGGGCCTGATTTATTTTTCAGGTAGCTCTGATGACTTCATAATATTCTACAGAGTGGATTTGTTTAGTCTTTGTAAGCTCTATTCTGGGTTCAGTTTTGGTAAATTTATTTTCAGAGAAAAATTACCCACTGCATTCAGTTTTTCAAATGTTATTTGCAAAGAGTTATACAAAAAAGTCTCTTAGTGATTTTTTCAGGTGTACAACATAATGATTTCATCTATGTATATATTGTGAAATGGTCACTATAGTAAGTGTAGTTAATAGTTAACATCCATCACTACAGTTATAGATTTTTTTCTTGTGATTGGAACTTAGTAACTTTCAAATATACAATATGGTATTATTAATTGTAGTCATCATGCTATACATGCATCCCCAGAACTTATTTTATAATTGGAAGTTTGTACCTTTTGATCACCTTCACCCATTTTACCAACTCCCACCCTTCCCCCTCTTGAACCACCAATCTGTTCTCTGTATTTAGGAGTTCAGTTTTTTATTTTGTTTTTTGTTGTTTTTCGATTCGACAGATGAGATCATACAGTATTTGTCTTTCTCTAACTTATTTCACTTAAAATAATTCTCTCAAGGTATATCCATATTGTTGCAAGTTGGCAGCATTTCCTTTTTTTTTTTTTAAATGCTGAGGTTTTTTTGTTTTTTTTTAAATTTATTTGAGAGAGAGAGAGCACAGGAGGGGGTAGGGTCAGAGGGAGAAGCAGACTCCCCGCTGAGCAGGGAGCCTGATGCGGGACTCGATCCCGGTACTCCGGGATCATGACCTGAGCCGAAGGCAGTCGCTTAACCAACTGAGCCACCCAGGCACTCTCCTTTTTTTTTTTTAAATGGCTGAGTAGTATTCCTTTGTACATATATCCATTTCTTTATCCATTCATTCATTGATGGACGCTTAGGTTATTTCCACGTCTTGGCTATTCTAAATAATGCTGCAATGAACACGGTGTGGATATCTTTTAGAATTAAGTGTTTTTATTCCCTTCAGATAAATACCCAGAAGTGGAATTACTGGTAATTATATGTTCTAGTTTTAATTTTTTGAGGAACCTCCATATTGTTTTCCACAGTGGCTGCACCAGTTTTCATTCCCACCCACAGTGCACAAGAGTTCCCTTTTCTCCACATCCTTGTCAGTACTTGATATCTCTTGTCTTTTTGATGACAGACATTTTGACTAGTGTGAGGTGATAGCTCATTGCGGTTTTGATTTGCATTTCCCTGATGATTAGGAATGTTGAGCACCTTTTCATGTACCTGTTGACCACCTCTATGTCTTCTTTGGACAAATGTCTATTCAGATCCTCTGCTCATTTTCCAGTTGGATTGTTTTCAGTTTGTTATTGAGTTGTATGAGTTCTTTTTATATTTTGGATATTAACTCCTTATCAGATATATAATTTGCAAATATTTTCTTCTATGCAGTAGGTTGCCTTTTCATTTTGTTAATTGTTTCCTTTGCTGCCCAGAGGCTTTTTAGCTTGCTCTAGTCCACCTTGTTTTGTTTTTGCCTTTGCTGTCTTTGTTTTTGGTGTCAGATCCAAAAAATCATCACTGAGACTGATGACAAGGAACTTACTGCCTATGTTGTCTTCTAAGAGTTTTATGGTTTCCTGTCTTAACGTTCAAGTCTTTAATCCATTTTGTGCTAATTTTATTTAAATTTCATGTAAGATATTGGTCCAGTTTTGCTCTTTTGCATGTGCCTGTCTAGTTTCCCCAGCACCATTTATTGAAGAGATTGTCCCTCCCCCATTGTATAGTCTTGGCGCTTTTGTCATAAATTAATTGGTCATATATGCGAGGGTTTATTTCTGGACTCTCTATTTTATTCCATTGGTTTTTGTGTCTCTTCTTATGCAAATACCAGAATATTTAGATTGCCAAAGCTCTGGGTTTTTTTTTTTTTTTTTCTTGTTTTCTAGAGAAAATGCGCAAGCAAGGGCAAGAGAGGAGCAGAGGGAGAAGGAGAGAGAGAATATTAAGGAGGCTCCACACCCAGCGCAGAGCCCGATGCAGGGCTTGATCTCACAACCCTGAGATCATGACCTGAGCAGATGCTTAACTGACTGAGCCACCCAGGTGCCCCAAAAGCTTTGTAATATAATTTGAAATCAGGGTGTATTACGCCTCCAGCTTTCTTCTTTCTCCAGTTACTCTTCTCAAGATGGCTTTGACTATTTGAGGTCTTTGTAGTTCCATGCATATTTTAGGATTCTTCGTTCTTTTTCTGTGCAAAATGCCATTGGAATTTTGATAGGGATTGCATTCAATCTGTATATTGCTCCAGGTAGTATGAATATTTTAACAGTACTAAGGCTTCTAATCCATGAGCATGGAATATCCTTCCCTTTGTTTGTGTTTCTTCAGTTTCAGTGGTGTTTTTTCATTATTTCTCCCATTGCAATTTCTTACTATGCAGGTTTATGCTTTCTCCCTCTTAGTCCATGTTTGTTGGCTAGTAGTTTCTTCCCACTGATCTTTTCAAAGAACCAGCCATTTTATTTATTTATACAACTTTGTATTTGCCACTCGTTAATTGTTTTTATCTTTCTTATTTCTGTTTTTTCTATTTATTGTTCTTTTCTAACTTTTTGAGTTACATACAGTTTTTCAGTCTTGATTTTTATTGATAAATTTAAGGCTGTTGATTTCCCTCTGGCATTTGACCTTATCTCATAGATTCTGGTCTATAGTGTTTTTATTGTTTTTTTATAAGAATTCTGCAATTTCATTTTGTATTTCCTATTTGATTCAATAATTGTTTAATAGTTTTTTTTAAAGATTTTATTTATTTTTAAGTATTTACTTGGAAGGAAAGAGAGAATGCAAGCTGGGGGGGAGGGGCAGAGGGAGAGAATCTCAAGCAGACTCTTTACTGAATGTGGAGCCTGATGCCGGGCTTGATCTCACAACACTGAGATCATGACCTGAGCTGAAATCAAGAGTGGGATACCTAACTGACTGAGCCACCCAGGCGCCCCAAGGATTTTATTTATTTTTAGAGAGAGAGAGTGCATGCAAGCGTGAGCAGGGCAGCGCGGGGGGGCAGAGGAAGAGGGAGAGAAGCAGACTCCCCATTGAGTGTGGACTCCCAGAAGGGACTCATTCTCACCACCCTGAGATCATAACCCCAGCGGAAATCAAGAGTCCAGTGCTTAACCATCTGAACCACCCAGGCACCCCAAGAATTGTTTAATAGTTTAAAGTCTTGGTTAAATAATCTTTTTTTTCTGATTTTGTTAAAACATTTTTACTACGTTGCTTTTAAATAATTTTTCCTATATTAACCAATTTTTGGAATTTATTGAGTTTCTTTGTGGCCCAATAGATGGTCATTTTTTTAAAAAGATTTTATTTATTTATTTGAGATAGAGAGTGAGGACGAGCGGGGGTGGGGGGAGGGGCAGAGGGAGCCTGATGTGGGGCTCAATCCCAGGACCCTGGGATCATGATCTGAGCTGAAGGCAGACGCTTAACTGAGCCACCCAGGTGCCTCTATATGATCATTTGTTATGAATGGGTTTTTGAAAAGCAGATCTATCTTCTGAGAGTACAAAGTTAAATACGTAACTATAAGATCACCGTATTCAGTATATTGTTTTGTAGTTCTTATCCTTTCATTTTTCCTGATCTCTATTTTTAGTGTTCCTGTCTATTTCTCATTTTATAAGTTTAGTAGGCCATACTTGATGGAATTTGAGGCTGTATTATTTGGTGCATAGATAATCATAACTATTAAAGTTGATGTTAGCACTATAAAGTGCCCTTCATCTCATTTAGAGCTGTAGGTCTTTTTCTTTTTTTTTTTTTTTGCTGTAGGTCTAGAATTCTACCTTATTCAGTTGTGTCCTCTAAATCTTTTGCTTACCTGTTGACACCTTTGCTTGCTCTTTTATATTGAACTTTTCTGAATCACTTTGTTTTAGGTGTATACTTTAGGATATAGCATAGAACTGGGTGTTGCTTTGTGATTCAATCTGAAAATTTTTCTTTTTAAGTAAATTAAGTGTAGTTGCTTCTACTGATATGTCAGACATAACTGGGCACAGTTACACTGTTTTATGGTATGTTTGAAATTTTTTTACCACATGGCATATTTTGCTTTTTGTTTTTGTTTTGGTTCTTCTACCCTTAGGATGGTATATATTTTTGTTTTAGTGGTTTGTTTTTATTCATGTATCCTTTTATGCAACTTGGGTCCTCTCTTCTTGCTTTGGTTCTCTCAACAAGGAATCAAACAAGTTCAACAAGAAAATGAGCTTGTGGTTTTTTCCTCCTCATCATCTTCCTCTCCATTACCCAACTATATTTAGTCTTTTTTTTTTTTTTAAGATTTTATTTATTTGTCAGAGAGAGAGAAAGCACAAGCAGGGGGAGCAGCAGAGGGAGAGGGAGAAGCAGACTCCTTGCCAAGCAAGGAGCCCGATGTGGGACTCGATCCCAGGACCCTGGGATCATGACCTGAGCCGAAGGCAGACGCTTAACCGACTGAGCCACCCAGGCATCCCAATATATTTAGTCTTATTACTATGTTTCATTGTATCTGAGAGATGGAGTCTAGTGTAAGACACACCATTGTTTATGGACCACTTAAGAAAGAAAGGCTGCCAATTACCATATGACACCCTGTCAACCATAAGGCACATCTTGATTTTAACAATGTTAAAATGTGAAAAGAAAATGTGTTTTAAAATCATTGAAACAATTTATTTTTGTATTATTAAATATGCTAAAATTTACTCTTACTGATTATTAACTCTAAATGATAATTCTTTAACTTTTAGCTATATATTCAAACCAGTCAACTTTTTCTACTTTATACCTTCCCTCTCCCCTCTTGCTTTTTCCAAAATTTCTCTAATCATTCTCGTAGAATCCTCAGGGATACAACAGTATTCTCTGGGTTCTTGCGTGTTCAAAACTATTTGAGCCTTTACAAACGTGCAGCACAAGTCTGCTGGATATAAATATGCTTGGCTTACATCTTCTTTCCTTGCATAATTTGTAGGTATTTTTCTGTTGATTTATGGTGTTGAATGTTGTCATGCTAACCTGGTTTTCTTTTTCTTGTAAGTCCATACTTTACTTGGATGAGTATCATGTTCATTCTAGGTGATTTCCCCTAGGTACACAGTGTGTTTTTCAATTATATCATCTTTTATTTCAGAAATGGTTTACTGAATTTTAATTTTGTTTTTAAAAGAATCTCAAACTTGTATAAAACTTAGAAGAACAGTACAAATATTTTTTTTTCCTTTGAAGTATTTGGAGTTGCCGACACAATTGTCCCATTGTCCCTGAGCATGTCAGTATATATTTGCTGCATACAAGGACATTCTCCTTTATTATAATCACAGCATAACCATCAGAATCAGAAAACTGATATTGATACATCATTATTCTCTGATGCTGAGTCCCCCATTAGAATTTGCCACTTGTCCCAATGATGCCCTTTATAGTAAAAGGATCTAGAGTCCAGGATTAGTTACATTTACTCGTCTTTTAATCTCATTCAGGCTGGTATAGTTCCTCAGCTTTACCTTGGGTTTCTTGATCCTTTTGAAGAATACAGGCCAGTTATTTTGTAGAACGTCCCTCAGTAGTTTAGTTTTGTGTTTTGCGATGTTACACATCTTTGGCAGGAGTGTTACCGAAGTGTTGCTGTGTTCTCTTAGCATCTTATCAGCTGGCATATGATTTCAGTTTTTTCCCATACTGATTAGGCAATGTCTGCCAGATTCCTCCACCCTGACATAACTCCCTTTCTTTTTGTAATTAATATGCATTTTATGGAGTGGTATGGAAAAGTTCCATTCTTCCTCCAACTTTTATCCATGTATATGTTCAGGTCAGTATAAACTCATGGAATCTGATGTTATTCAATGGGTTATACATTATTAGTCATTAAAGTACTTGAATATTCCCAGATTTGGCTAGCGGGAGCCCTCGACCTTGACTCTTGTGTCCTTTTAACAGATCATTCTTTGAGCACTTTTACTTTCTGGCTCAACAAGATATTCCAGACTCATGTTGTATTTTCCAGCCCCGGAATTTAGCCATATCTCCAAGGGGCCCTGATTCCTTTTAGAAGAGAATGGTATTTGGAAACCAAGGTCTGGGCAACTAACTGTGTTATTACTTCTAGACTTCTCAGTGGATAGACAGAGCTATAGAATACATACACACACACAAACACACATATACACATCTACAATTCTAATCCAACACCACAAAGTTCATTTTAACCTTCAACCTTTCCTTTTTGTAACTCCCTTACCTCACAGTGAGAAACTTAGCTCCACTCCATGTATAGCTGACCCTGAACAACACAGGGGCTAGGGGGTGCCGACCCTTATGCAGTCAAAAACGTGTGTGCAACTTTTGACTCCCTAAAAACTTAACAGCTGGGGCGCCTGGGTGGCTCAGTCATTAAGCGTCTGCCTTCGGCTCAGGTCCTGATCCCAGGGTCGTGGGATCGAGCCCCGCATCGGGCTCCCTGCTCGGCGGGAAGCCTGCTTCTCCCTCTCCCACTCCCCCTGCTTGTGTTCCCTCTCTCGCTGTGTCTCTCTCTGTCAAATAAATAAAATCTTTTAAAAAAAAAAAACCACCTAACAGCTAATAGCCTACTGTTGATTGAAGACTTACCAATATCATAAGCGGTTGATTAAAACATATTCTGTATATTATATGTATTATATACTGTATTGTTACAATAAAGTAAGCTAGAGAGAAAATGTTACTGATAAAATCATAAGGCAGAGAAAATACATTTACAGTAAATACTGCACTGTATTTATTAAAAAAAAAAAGACCCACATATAACTGGACCTGCGAAGTTCAAACTTTTGTTCAACAACATGGTTCTTGAACAACACAGGTTTGAACTACGTGGGTCCACGTACATACGGATTTTGTTTACAGCACTGTAAACATAACATTTTCATTGTTCAAAGGTCAGCTGTATAAAACATTAAAGTGATTCATCACATTAATGATTACAAGAGAAAAATTACATGATCGTGTCAATAGAGCATACTCACTACCCCGTGTGATGATCCCACGGTAACTACAGCTGGAGCCTCAGGGCATCCGGCTGAGCCCAACAGTAAGAGAGGTAGTGTGTAGGAGTGAAATGACTTGTTCTAAACAACAAAACCGCTGGATTCTGGGAGAAAATTTTTGGAGGTGGAAACTACTGCTCTAAAGAAAGCAAATCATTTCAATTCTTAATCTGAACCCTTTTGTAGGCATATTTCTAATAAAGCTATCTTTATGAGAAAGTTAAAATCTTACATTTTCATCAAAGCCTTCTCTTCTGGCTCGCTCAACTAAATCTCCGCTTTTCGCACTAAGAATATAAAATAAAAATCAGAGGCATATGACAGTAGAAAGGGAAATGCCAGCATTAAATAAGACCGGCTCTATATAGTAAGGATCTGAATTGCATTTTTGGTCTTTCTGATAACATTTGGAAAATGTGGTCATTAATAAATTCTCCAGAGTGTCACATCTCTAGCTATTAAAAAAATGTTTATATTATGTCCCACTGCCAGAGGCCTGGGTTTCGGAAGCATTTTGACACCAAAATGATTCAGTAGATATAAAGGTATCCTTAAATATTTTGTGTAAAAATGTTATTTTGATAGCTAAGTGAATGCACTTAAAGTAGACTAAAATTTTTTCCTACCTTTTTAGGGGGTCTGTATTCTGTCCAGCTTTCTGTTAAAGCTTTTTCTGAGTGGCATAGCATGTGTTATATTAATTTTTAATTAGCTTAGCTTAGAGTCTCATGGCGCTCACAGAATTGGGAGGTTCTACTGGATGATGTATTGACACGTATTTAGAATCAGCACATTGGATGGTGATTGTTTTGCAATCAAAACCTTACTCTCATTGTGAGTTTCTAATACAACATACAGTTTGAAATGGCAAGTTAAAAATTTAAGTCATCTTACCTTTTTTCGTCTTCTCCCTCTTCAGGTTTCTTTAGTCTGAGTTTTTCAAGAGCATTGTTGTAACTCTGGGCATAATTAAAAATAGTTTAAAATTAGAAAAAATATATATCCTGTATTAATTTTGATCAAGGAATAAGAAATATGGAATGCCTGTCTCCAGGGACTACTACCCTAAAGAAATACAGAGGCAATGCTTTGATTATCTGTCTTTCACTTTGTCACTGCTTGTGTTTTCTGCCTGCTAGTGAAAAAGGAAAGGGTTCTCTTGTGGGCATCACACTTGAACTTGGGAAAAAAAAAATCTTTGAAAACTTTTATTAACATATATTGCATTTAAGGATGTTAACACTTTAATGCATGTAACCAGCATCATAATCAAGAGATAAAAGACGAAAAAACCTACACTTCAGCTCACTGGGGGATATATTAATAGTTTCCTTTTACAGGTGAGTTCTTGGACAGAGTTTTTAAACTCCACTGACCTCATGGCTCTTAGGACTTTTCCTGTGTGAAGTGCTGTGGTTAGAGCCATGGCCATGCAGAGATGAGCAAGAGGTACAGACGTGCGTCTACTAACAACCCCAGTGAGGAAGGTGTTAAGAGGACAGGGAAGATGCCACTCTGGGAGATTAGCAGGTCATCGAGGGAATGGAGGGAACACTGCTGGGGTCAGTGAGTGACATGAACAGGGCCCAGAGGGGAGAGGGATGGCAAGTTATGGTGCACAGCTCTGTGCTCAAACACTGGCTGGGACATACCGTGCTGTCCACGGAGGCATGGAAGGTAGACATGCTACATAGTTCAGTGATCGGGAATAAAGACCGGTTGGGACCGTGAGACTTGAGAAGGTCCTTGGGTTTAGATAAAGAACTTGGACTTACTTTGACAGGCCCAGAGAAGCTCTGAAGAATTGTGACCAGAGAAGTGATATCAGAGCTGGACTGGCACAGGGAAGAGGCCAGAAGTGGTTACCAGACAGAAGGCCAGGTGAAAAGTACCGAGGGCCCTAACCCAGTGGTGGTGGTTAGAATTCAACATGTCTTTGAATCTCACAAATGTGAACAAAAACTACAGAGATGAACTTGACACAGAAGCCTTGGCAACAGACCATATGAGGGACAGGGAATAAAAAATTCAAGGTTTTTAAGCCTGGAGTGACTGAGAAGAGTGTTGCCATTAACAGAAACATGAAAGTGAGCAAGATAAGATTGTTCATAGAATTTTACTAGCATCTAAGTTAAAATTTTTCTGGAGGGAAGGGATAGTTTTATTATAAAACCCAACATGCTTTGCATTTAGTAAACAGCTCAATTGCTATTTGATATATTGAAATCAGAAATAATTTTGGTCACCTTTTTTAAAGCCAGAAAGAAATCTCACTTCCCTGGCAGTGAAATAATACAAATAAGAGCAAGATTGGACCAAAACAAAAAACCCCCACCACTACTTGGGGTTTAAGTGCTATTCAAAGGACAAGAGTATAAACTGAACAAGATTTGTCTTAGAATTCAAATTAGGAAAAGAATTAGACATACCTTTTTAATCATTTTACCAAGTTCAAAATCTGGCCTTCTGCCTATTGAATAATCAGCTTTCACTTCAGAATAAGTATCATTAATAATTGCCAAGAACATGTTCTGGGGAGAAATAATAATTAGTAAAAATTTAGTTTAAATGTTAGTGCCTCTGATGAGTGCTGGGATTTTTTTTTTTTTTAAGATTTTATTTATTTATTTTGAGAGAGAGAGAGCCCAGCAGAGGGGAGGGGCAGAGGGAGAGGGAGAAGCAGAATCCCCGCCGAGCAGGAAGCCTGATGCGGGGCTCAATCCCAGGCCCCTGGCATCATGACCTGAGCCGAAGGCAGATGTTTAACCGACTGAGCCACCCAGGCACCCTGAGTGCTGGGATTTGTAAATTAGATTTAAATTTTAAAAGTAGCCCATATGCTCAGTAACAGAGAAAGCACATCCTGGGGACTCCTAAAAAATCACAAAGGTATGAGCTTTTAGCCGTAAGGGCTAGAAGCCATTGCAGTATGGGCAGAATATTTTCATCCCTGCCAGTACGGAATGTCCCAGCTGGAGAGACCTGGGATATTCAAGTTCTGTTCGGAGAAGAGTGGGCACATTCCTGGCGCACGTCACACACTGAGACGAACTGCAAACATTTAGACACGACTTAGCCTGGATTTCTAGGAATCCACACAGTTCCTAATAAATGTAAAAAGCTCTGACAGCTAAGCAGTGATACTATAATTTCTTCTAAATTAATTTCATTTTTTATTCTAAAAAAATAGAAGCAAAAAAGGGAACATATATGGTCATACTTACCAGCAGGACAAAGAACACAAAAAAGATGAAAGTGATGAAGTAAATGGGTCCCAGGATACGATTGGCTTGCTGAATGCCAGCAAAATTAAAATCTCCAAGAACAATTCGAAATTGTGCAAATCTTTGATGGGAAGAAAGGAAAACATTATATCCCCTCACACATACGTGACAACTGATGGGGGTAAGCACTACGTCTAGGAACGTATCCATCCAGCTGCATGTGGCATAGGTTCTCTGGCTTTAGTCATGTTAGCTCCGAGTTCTATAAAACTAGGTGTGGAATAGCCCCCTCAAGGCCAGACAAGGACTTCAGTTGCTCAACAGTGATTCAGGAAATGATGGGCTTCCGCTTACTGAATACTACAAGCTTTGACCCTTGAGATACCTGCTTACCAACTAGTCTTGGCAATGGCCTTCTTAGCCTTTCTTGTGCCCTTCTAAAACGTAGAACACCTGACCTTGTCCAATAAGGATTTTCAACTCGTACCTAGACCCAAGAACCCTAAAATTTCTAATAATATGTGTAATGTGTACACCTCCTCTGCTAAAATAAGATGCCAACAATTTGTCACTTGCTGAGTCTCAAACAAGTGCTGGTAATGATCCTCAAACATGATCCAGAGGTGGGGTGTTTTTTTTGTTTGTAATTTTTAGGGAGAGAGAGAGAGCGTGCATGTGAGAGAGCAGGGTGGGGAGGAAGCAGGGGAAGAGGGAGAGAAGCAGACTCCCTGCTGAGCGCAGAGCCCAACTCAGGGCTCAGCCTCAAGACCCTGATATCATGACCTGAGCCGAAATCAAGGGTTGGGCACTCAACTGACTGAGCTACCCAGGCGCCCGCTGAGGTTTACTTTATTCTCTTCAATAACTATAAATCTTGGATTTGATGTAAAATAACATTTAAAATATTACAGATCTTCATTTTATTAATATTAAAGGTGGAAATTAAGGCTTTGAATGAGCATAGTAGTAGCAGAGGTGGAATTAGGAGTACTTAACATGATATCTCATTCTCTCATCATTAGTTGCAATGGCATTGCCAGACACACCAGGGATATGTTATCAATTATGTAGGTGATTTCTATTTTTTTTTAACTTGAGAACTGTTTAATTTCATCTTTACTCATAGATTAAACAATTAATTTAAAAAGTATTTGGATCTTTCTTTACAAGTTAAAATTGTTTTTTTAGGAATAATTATCTTTTTAGCTATAATATAAACACTGAGCAGTCTGTAGAAGAAGCAAGTTAGAAATTTTCATAAATGGTGATAAACATTATTAAGGATTGTTGCTTGAGTTCTGTATTATACCCGTCAATTAAATTTCAGCATTACTTTTAATTAATGTTAATAGATCCAACAGTCCCAGAAATACCTGTGATATCAGATTTAACCTAAATTCCAAAGGAGGTCAGTGGGTCAATTGGTATTGGGTTAGAAAAAGATTTATTATAGTTTCCATTTTTAAAACCCAGGTTCCTGAATTGATCATTTTAAAATAATAATTTAAAGATTATTAATAATTAGATGAAATTAATCTTTTTTCTTTATGTGAACAGTATATAGGAAAATAATCTCTGTTGTTCTTGTTTTGCAACAGTAGCATGTTACTTTATTACTCATATTTTGTTTTCTGGAATGGATAACATCTATTTTATGTTCCTTATGGATAGTCAGAGCTCTAATATTGGACAATTAAAAGAAAAAGGCAGCACTCCAGTTTTTCTGATTATAATAATAATGCACGTTCATGGGAGAAATTTTAGGAGGTACTAAAAAAGTTTTAAAAATTCGTAAGCTAATTAGGAAAAACCACAGTTGATACTTTGGGCTTATTTGGATTTATGTTTGATATATTTTGATGCCATGGTTACTGCTGTTAGATGCTTAAAATGAGTTATTTTAAGGGGAAGTCTGGGATGGAATTTTTAATAGTATGTAGATACTTTGCATGATTGGTTAGTCAGTCAAAAAGAAGAAGGCTTCTTGTTCCTGGTTGCTTTTCCCCAGCATGTAAAGGGAACATACAGCTGTAAACAATGAAGGAAGAAAATATATTCAAAGAAATGGGCTACTTGGAGTCCTAGGACTCAAGAGTTAGCTGGAATTCCATCTTGGGTACTTAAGACATGGTTAAATCATTCATACTTAAAGTATTTAGCCTTTCTTTTTTTTTTTTTTTTTTAAGGCTTATTTATTTAGGGGCGCCTGGCTGGCTCAGCCAGTTAAGCGTCTGCCTTCGGCTCAGGTCATGATCCCAGGGTCCTGGGATCAAGCCCCACATTGGGCTCCCTGCTCAGCAGGGACCCTGCTTCTTCCTCTGCCTCTCTCTCTCTCAAATAAATATTTTATTTGAGAGAGAGAGAGTGCACAGCAGGGAGGGCAGAGGGAGAGTCTAACAAACTCTGTGCTGAGTGTGGAGCCCGACGCAGGGCTGGATCTCATGATTCAGATCATGACCTGAGCTGAAACCAAGAGTCGGTCGCTTAACCAACTGAGCCACCCAGGCACCCCATTTATTCAGCTTTTAATACTGGTTTACAATGTTCTTCTACACAAGATACAGAAAGAAAAGCTGAACTGGAAGGAGACCAAAATCTCTCAACAAATACGTTTTCCTCTCTGGTATAGGAGAACGAGAGGCTCTGTTTCAGTTTTGATCAAACTTGATCTGTAATCCTTGAGTTGTATTTACAGGAGAAAAGATAAGTTAAAGGCACCATTTCTCCTTTCCAGAAATTAGCTTGTTAACTAAAGCTTCTATTCAGACCTTCTGACTGAGGTCCAGATACCTCTGTTGTGTAAGTAATGTGAATAACAAAACCTAACCAATTTGCTGAATGGTTATAATCACATAGGAAATGGAGACTTCAAACGCAATGTAATTGTCATTTTTCTCCTAATTGGAGTTTAGTTTATCTGAGTTTAGTTTATCTACCCTCCCCCCCAACCTAAAAGGAACACCATGACTGCTTAAAATACAGGGTTATATTGAATGAAAATACTGTTTTGTAGCCTCCTCATACCCCTGCTAACTTTCTAGAGTTCTCTCTTATAAATTAAAATTCGTAACAGATTGTTCTATCATAATATACCACTGTGGTTAATATGACTTCACATGACTGGATATTTAGCTATTCTTCAGCATTCTCCAAATATTGCCTGGTCCACTGTCTTCTGTAACTCAGGTTAAACATGTTAGGCCTTCTTGTTCCAGTCTTCATACCTCCTACCTTCTCCTTTCTGTATCTCTATGCCACATTTTCAGTAATTTTTGCTGGCCTATTTTTCACTTTACTCATTCTCTCTTCATCTCTTATTTGCGGTCAAACCTGTCAACTAGGTGTTTTGTTTTTTGTGGAGCCCACTGTGGGGCTCAAATCCACAACCCTGAGATTAAGACCTGAGCCGAGATCAAGACTCTGACGCTCAACCAACTGAGCCACCAAGGCGCCCCATGTCAACTAGGTTTTTATTCTCAGTTACTGCAATTTTCAGTTCTGGAATTCTAACTTTTTCAAAGATGTCACTTTTTATACTGTCCTGTTCTCTAAAGATGTTTTCTGACTTATATTTCTCTAAATATAGTAAGTATTTTGTGATTATTCTAATATTGGAAGTCTTTGAGTCTGTTGTTTGTTATCTGCTAGTTCTTGCTTATGATTTCTTACCCCTTCTGTACCAGGTTGCCTTTGACTATGAGCAGTAAGTTATATTTGAAAAATTGCTTGTAGAAGTAATTTGAGGCTGAGGATGAATAAACTTTCTCCAGAGAGGTTTTTTGTTTGTGTCTGCAGATGCACACAGGCATTCTAACCCAGGACCATCTTAATCCAAGTTTAAGACATGAAATTCCCTGGATATTTCGGTAATTATGAGGGATTGATTCACCTTTAACTTGAGACTTTAGCACTTCAGTTTCCTTGCCTGATGTGTGGAGAGGTTATCAGACAAGCCCTCCCTGCCTCTCCCCCCATGCAAGCCCTGGACTTTGTCTTCTGTCTCCTTCTCCTGGAGAGGTGGCCAGAAACACATTTTCTTGACTATTTCTCTGGATTATCAAAAATGCCTTCATGGTGGAGGGTTTGGGGAGGGTGGTGGAGTAGGAAACATTAGGAATATGTCTCCCCACCTAGACAATAATGACATAGGCAGAATTTATCTGATGTAACTGTTTTGGAATTCTGGAGTCTATTTAAGGCTTACAACTTCCAGGGGAAGGCTTAGACAATTTTGGTCAATTTCAGGTTTTAGTTTGGTAAAAGCTACCCATCTGCCACCCCCCAGCCCATGGCAGGGAGCCATGCATATATTCCTGAAGCAGCTTGCATGCAACCTGTGGGAACGAGGGTGGGCATTCAGGACACTGTTCTCCAAACATTAGGGGTCTGTGTTCTGATTGCTGATTGCTCCTTCTGATCACAAGGATGCAGAAAGAGGTGGGCATGTTCCCCTGTCTTTTTCAAGTCCCTCTCCCTCTTGCTGAATTAATGTCCTTGGGATTAAAGAGCTGGTGCCCTCCCCTCCTCCTTCATTTTTCTCTTTTTCCCCTTTTGGGAGCCAGACATTAAAGACATCAAAAGTAACAACTGCATATATGGAGGAAATTAGAAAGTCACCATGCATCCCCAAGGAAAGGTGCAGGCTCAGAAAAGACCTAAGAAGACCTTTACACTTCAGGCTACCCCTTAGCATGAAGACAGTACCCAATAATAAACAAAACAAAACAAAAAACAGGAAACCCTGGTGAAGGGCAAGAATGTCATTTCCAGGGTTATCACATTCTACATTCAAATGTCCAGGTTTCAACAACAACAAGAAAAGACAGGACATACAAAGAAGCAGGAAAGTATGACCCAATCAAAGGAAAAAAATAAACCAACAGAAATATCCCTGAGAAAGACCAGATAGCAAAGCTACTAGACAAAGACTTTAAAACAACCATCTTAGAGATGCTCAAAGAACTAAAAGACATGGAGAAAGTCAAGAAAAGGGAGGAAATTCCGACATATTGCATGACATTGATGAATCCTGAAGGCATGCTAAGTGAAATAAATCAGTCACAAATAGGCAAATACTGTATGATCCCACTAAACACCTAGAGTTAATGAAAATCAAAAGAGAGAGAGAGAGAAAAAGTAGAATGGTGGTTGCCAGAGACTGGGAAAGGGGGAAAGTGGAAAATTCTTGATTAATGGGCATAGTTTCAGTTTTACAAGATGAAAAGAGTTCTGGAGATGGATGGTGGTGATGGTTGCACAGTATGAATGTACTTAATCTCACTGAATTGTATAATCAGAAATGGTTAAGATGGTAAATTTTATGTATATCTTAACACAATAAAAAAAAATCCTTATAAACTTAAAAAGAAGGCTTCAGGGCAAAAGAAGCCTTGGATGCTGAGCTTACTTCTCTGGGTTCTTGCCTTTGGGTTTTGGTCCACTTATTATCTATTTTATGGTCAGTTCTTCAATGTTACCTGTATTTCATCTAGCTTTTTAAATTGTCCTGAAGAGGAGGTTGATCTGAATAACCTAGCACATCATTACCAAAAGCAGAGGTCCCCTCATTAATGTATTCCAAAGTTGTCTACCTGTTTATTCTGTGCCGTATACTTCCTTTCTTCTCCACTATCTAGGGTAAGACCAATTTCCAAGTTCTGTAAATTACTACATTTATATTCAATGTCTAATACTACTAAGTTTTATTAGTGACACTTGAATTAAGATCCTAGGAAAGGACCAAGAAGTTGTTGGAACTGCAAACATAATTCACTCAAAAGAAAGCTAATTAGACTTCTCAAATTGTAGGCTGTTTGACATCGGAACGAATCTTTGGGAGTAACTTAGTCCAGTCCCTTCATTTGTAGATAAAGAAATAAAGGTCTATAAAAGTTGAATAGCTAGTGCAGAAGTCGAAAGTAGAACTATATCCTCTTGCTTCCTAGTCCACTCTTCTTTCTCTGACTAATTAATAAAGGGTTATTTCAGCAAATATTATGAAATTTCTTAGAATTGGCACTTCAAATATATCCACGTAGATGGTGAAAAGAGAGCAATTTAAGACATTTCCTTAGACCAGAACTCCCCCAAAGTCAAGTAAAAGGACAAGTAAGTTTGGGGAATTCTTGACTAAAGTTAAAAAAGTTATTGCAGTTTTTCTCAGGGCCATATGTTAACATGCACTGCAAATTTTCAAAAGAGTGATGCAAAATTTCAAAAACTTACTTAAATATGAAGCCATTTCCCACCAATCTTGGTCTAAGTTACACAGAACATATTTTGAGAAATTATATTTCAGACTATCATAATTTTCTTACACACACAGAACTTATTTTACTTACCCAAAAAGGAGAGTGAATTTATTTAAATTATTCACTTAAAAAAAATCTGAATACTTTTCTAAGGATTCTACCTGATCAGTTGTATAAGTTTGTTGCCTGCTGATTGCTTTATGCATATAAAAATATTTTTAAAACACAGGTTTGCCAGATCAGCAAAGGACAATCAGGTGAATATCAATAAAAGGATTCTAAAGGTAGAGGCCTTAAAGAGAAACATTTAAACTTTCTTTTCTCCAGACAATAAATATTACAGAGACATAGAGGTCAATTTCTGTTATATTTGGTAAGCTTTTTACCAATGAAAAATGAAAAATTATTTTTCTAACTTGACCTCTTAACATTTAAAAAATGGACTGCACTATCCATTGGGATCTTTTAATGCTAAATACTACTTTGAGTGTGACCAGGTATTTTTCTATCAGTGAAAATATAAAACCAAGTTTAAATGTATTAAAACATATATTACTACTTATTATAGGCCTTTCCATGATTTGTTTTCTTATAAGTTAGTAAATATGATTACATTTACTCTAACAGCTTACATGGCATTTTGAAAAGTGGAAAAGTCGTCAACTTGTGATCCAAAAACAAGAAATCCTAACTGAGCATAAGCAAAGAATATTATAAAAAACATGATGGCAAATCCTACTATGTCTTTGAGACAGCGGGACAAGGTTGATGACAGCTGAGACATTGTCTTATTAAAACTTATGAATTTGAATATCTGAAAAAGAACAAAGTTAATTGAAACAGAAGAATATCTAATATCATACTTACTTACAGTAAGTTAAATTAATTTCAGAAAAAATTTGCTTCAAATTAAAGGAAGTGCTTAATAGTGATAGTTAGGAGTGTCTGAGGATTTGCCCGCAATCATTGCAAGGCCAACCTACTTTTTAAAGTTACTTTATAGTTAAGAAAATCCTTTTTTTTTTTCATAACTTTGCCGCTTTAGTTCCCATTTTGCTATCTAAAAAAACCACTTATCTAATCTGTTCCATTTAATATAATAAAGTATAAATACCTTTATCCATGCAAAAAAGATGGTGACAGCAATTATATTGTTGTAGTAAGTGTGCCAGTATGCAAGAAAATAGAAGTCTGAATATTTTTCGGTATTTTTTAACAGGTTTCCAAGTAAGAGAAAAATTTGTATATTACAGTATATGTTGAAGGAAACAGTCACAAAACACAACTAAATGGGAAAATAAGAAATGTTAAATTAGAGACAATTTCTACTTCTGAATTTCCTGCAGCCTACGAACAGACACAGGAAAAAGTTCATCAGAAGTTTAACAAAAAGGGAGGGGAATTAAGACGTAGGCTTTTACGTGAATGGAAGCAACTTACAGAAGTTTAAGATAGCAAGACGATCACAGAAGTGCAGAAATACTGGTCACCTGACCATCCTAATCTATCTGCCTGTTTCTTTGAGTCATAAAGCACAAATGTCTAAAATGATTATGTTATTCTGACAAGGCTGCATTTCTGCTCCATGTAACTACGTGATACCTAGAAGTTTATTTTTATTTATGTGTTTATGTATTTATTTATAATTCCAGTGTAGTTAACATACAGTGTTATATTAGTTTCATGTGTACAGTATAGTAGTTCAACACTTCCATACACATGATCCTTAAAAGTTTAGTATTTTCTTTTTTTTTTTTTTTTTAAAGATTTTATTTATTTATTTGAGACAGAGAGAATGAGAGAGAGAGCACATGAGGGGGGGAGGGTCAGAGGGAGAAGCAGGCTCCCTGCCGAGCAGGGAGCCCGATGCGGGACTCGATCCAGGGACTCCAGGATCATGACCTGAGCCGAAGGCAGTCGCTTAACCAACTGAGCCACCCAGGCGCCCAAAAGTTTAGTATTTTCTACCACATAACACTGAAAGAAAAAATTTTTCAGTGACACAAAAATAAGCCTTGAGAGCCCTCTGACAGCTCGTCTAGAGGAGGATTTCGGAACCAGGTTGTATCAGGTATCACAGCTTTCGAACTGTCATGAAAATCTTCCTTTGACTTCCTTTGCCTGAAATGCTCAGATAGTTAAATATTCAATGTTATGCTGTATGTTAAGTATTATCGGGGATACCAGAGAGGTAGGTGGTACATTTCCTGACTCTGAGAAACTTTTAATCTGGTTTTGGGAAACAAGGATTATATCCTGGATTGGCTATAACTAAGGGTCAGTAAGGGTGTATAAGCCAGAAATGTTTGTTCATTGTTTCTAAGACCAAGTTCTTACCATTTGTCCCGCCCTGCCCACCTCTTTGTTTTAGTCCATTCCATTGACAAGAACTGGCAGTTTTTGGAATTTCTTTCAGAGACTATAGTCCCAATCCTGGTATTCTCTGTGCCCACAAGCTACCCTCTGGCTGCTCACTCTCCCCGGCCCCCCCTTTCAGTATTCTTCCTAGGCTTGATTTTGCATATTCTTTCAAAATTCAGTGTGAGGAGGAAAGCAGAGAGGCACCATAGAAGAGTACATGTACAAAAATAACCATGATTTTCAACATGACGCCTTATAAGAAACACATTTTTTTTGAGTGAGGGGAGACCTACTGTGTGCATTAAATAATAATACCTATAAAATCACCTATTCTAAGTTTATGCTGGTTTTCTCAAGGACCAAATCAGAGAAAAAAAAAAATCTCTTTTTTTTAGAGAGAGTGAGCAAGAGAGAGAGAGAGCACAGAGATAGAGTGGGAGAAGCAGACTCCCCGCTGAGCAGGGAGCCCGACACCAGGGCTCGATCCCAGGACCCCGAAATCATGACCCCAGCTGAAGGCAGATGCTTAACCAGCTGAGCCACCCAGGCGCCCCCAAAAATAGACTTCTTACTTTTGGAGGCCCACCGTTAGTATGCCCTATGACAGTTCCTTTTATAATTGATACTTGCAGCTTTGAAATTGTACCAGCTGGGCTCCTGAAGAGCTGAGGGGTTGGGGTGGGGGTTTGGGACTTGGGGACGGGGGAGGGAGAGACGGAGCTGCCCCTTAGCTAGTTGCCAGATGAAAAGTTTGCTTTTTACACCTCCCTCATTGGTGCATTCAGATTTGATTCCCTCCAACAATACATATGAATGTATACTTACCACCAGAAGTAGTAATTCTAGCCAGTTCCAAACACTTTTGAAATAGGCAGACTTAAATTCTCTAACTTTTTGGACTTCTTGTGTTGTGAAGACAATAAGAAAAATACAAAATGTGATTTCACAGGAAGCAATAATATAATCATAGTAGCTAACATATCTGAGGAGCTTCACAGAGTTAAACTGCCATGAAGTAATTATTCCTCCAGTTGCAGGGAATTCTGCCACCAATCTGTAAAATTAGGTTAGTGAAAGTAACTGTTCATTTATTTCAAGCATTTATATTTCAGTACCTAACTCAATGTGAAGTTTCTAATTTGTGATGATGTGTACTTTAATAATCAGTTATTTTATAGAAAATATGTTTTCTTGGGGTCATGTGTTCAATTTAAAAGAAATTCTAGTGGATTTACTTATTTTTTAATGGCTTCACTTTTTTTGTACTCTGATATTCACAGTGGTCAAAGACCAATGTCATTGAGAAAGTAAGATATGATGTTAGCCAGACATTCTTTCTATTTTGTGTTTAGATTTCTTGATCATCACTGGGAATACCACTTTATCTCCACAAGAGAATGAGATGATGTTCAAGAAATGCTATACTGTTAGTTACTGTTATTAATCAGTACTCCCCCCAGAATACATAATTCTTGAATGTTTCAGAGAAGGAAAATACACTCTCCCCCTTTAGATTATCAGAGATACTTCTTGCTTCTAAATGTCAAGATTACGTGGTCTACTAAAACAAATGTTTCCTGTTTACTTTAGGCACAGGATGTTGGATACAAGGATTTATATGCAAAGAGAAGTACAAAAATTAATTCCAACACTAAATAAAGATTTTGAGGTTGTTCACTGTATTTCTACTGCTCTCTACAACTTCAGATAATTAAGAATTCGCAATAATTTAAGGAACCCAGTATCTCTATCATAATGTAATTATTCCTACTTAGATATATTAGCAAATATTATTGCTACTGGAATAAGGTGCTGCCAAAATAAAACCCAAAACCAGTTAAACAGAAAACAGAACTGTTTGTTTTGCCTTGCATGTAGTAGGTGTGCAATGTTGGATAAGTGAGTGAAGTGAAAGAAACTCAATATTTTGATCTGAAGTGTACACTAGTAAAAAGGGAAAAAAGAACAGTATTCAGTTTAGTTTGCCAGATATGTTTACAAAAGGAAAGTACATGGGTAAGGTCTTAAGTAATGTGCTCCCATACAACTACTGATTAGATATACCACCATTTTAAAGTTTTAAAATCTGCTAGTTTTTGGGGCGCCTGGGTGGCTCAGTCATTAAGCATCTGCCTTTGGCTCAGGTCATGATCCCGGGGTCCTGGGATCGAGCCCCACATCGAGCTCTCTGCTCCATGGGAAGCCTGCTTCTTCCCTCTCCCACTCCCCCTGCTTGTATTCCCTCTCTCCCTGTATCTGTCAAAAAATAAAATCTTTTTTTAAAAAATAAAATTTGTTAGTTTCTAAAAAGTAACATTTTAAAAGGTAACAGAATAAGCATAAACCCCAGGGACAGGAAATCTGGACTTAGTCTAGTGTAACAAGGAGTTCTCCTTATGATTTTAAGCCAGTTATCCCAATGTTTCTCCTCGTGTTTAAGGCATAAAAATTATTTGTATTCTTTATCCTGATCAGAACTGTTGGAAAGAGTGATTAATGTTGGTAAAAAGCTCTGATTCCCTGAAAGAAGAGAAAAAAACTATGAAAGAAATGGTGTAATGTCCATGCTACTTAAGACAATAGATTTGTTTTATTCATTTTTCCAGATTTTAAAGGCCATGGTTGGTTTCACTGTCACTGTTGCACAAGGGCAAAATCCCCTAGTCAGAGTAGACACCAATTCTGTATTCCATTTAGGGTAGAAAAGTAAGACTCATGAGAGAGATTTAAGATTCACTGAGATTTTAGTGGATACTACTCTTTGCTTGTCTGTGGTCATTATTCCATTCCTCCTTTCTAATAGAACCCTGATTGTACCAGGCATCCACTCATTCCCAGATCACTCAGAGGAAGCTGATTCAATCCCCAGACAGATTCAATCACGGTAATCCTGTTTCTTTGTCAGTGTGTGATTCTAGAACACAAGCCTAAAGCCAATTAGCATGGTCCAGGTTAGGCAAATGCACTAAGGTCATCAGAATAATGGAAAGAATTTTTTCTCTTTAGAGGGTTCTCTCCCCTGCCTGCTGATTCTTTCCCCTTCTCCTCCTCCTCCTTCGCCTCCTCTTCTTCCTTATAAGGGAATGTCTCTTACCATCCTTCTGGGTCCACATCAACCCAGACATGTCCTTCTCATGTAATGGCAGAAATGCCAGAGAACAAGTTTTTTTTTTTTAAAGATTTTATTTATTTATTTGACAGAGAGAGACACAGTGAGAGCAGGAACACAAAGCAGGGGGAGTGGGAGAGGGAGAAGCAGACTTCCCGCCGAGCAGGGAGCCCGATTTGGGGCTCGAACCCAGGACCCCGGGATCATGACCTGAGCCGAAGGCAGACGCTTAACGACTGAGCCACCCAGGCGCCCCTAGAGAACAAGTTTTAATAGGCAAACTCATTTCAAACTTCTGCTTGTATCTTACCTGCTCCCATTCCATTGACCAAAGCAAGTCACAAGGCTAAGCCCAAAGAGAA
Source organism: Halichoerus grypus (assembly GCF_964656455.1). Lineage (NCBI taxonomy): Eukaryota > Metazoa > Chordata > Mammalia > Carnivora > Phocidae > Halichoerus > Halichoerus grypus. The sequence continues at coordinate 121,240,661 of NC_135713.1, forward strand.
ATTAAGGATTCAATCCCATTTACAATTGCACCAAAAACTGTAAGATTCCTAGGAATAAACCTAACCAAAAGGCAAAGGATCTGTACTCAGAAAACTATAGAACACTCATTAAAGAAATTGGGGAAGACACAAAGAAATGGAAAAAATGTTCCATGCTCATGAACTGGAAGAACAAATAATGTTAAAATGTCTATGCTACCTAGAGCAATCTATACATTCAATGCAATCCCTATCAAAATGCCATCAACGTTCTTCACAGAGCTGGAACAAATAATCCTAAAATTTGTATGGAACCAGAAAAGACCCCAAATACCCAGAGGAATGTTGAAAAAGAAAAGCAAAGCTGGTGGCATCACAATTCCGGACTTCAAGCTCTATTACAAAGCTGTAATCTTCAAGACAGTATGGTATTGGCACAAAAACAGACACGTAGATCAATGGAACAGAATAGAGAACCCAGAAATGGACCCTCAACTCTATGGTCAACTAATCTTCGACAAAGCAGGAAAGAATATCCCATGGAAAAAGGACAGTCTCTTCAACAAATGGTGTTGGGAAAATTGGACAGCCACATGCAGAAGAATGAAACTGGACCATTTTCCTGCACCATACACAAAAATAGACTCAAAATGGATGAAAGACCTAAATGTGAGACAGGAATCCACCAAAATCCTAGAGGAGAACATAGGCAGCAACCTCTGTGACCTTGGCCGCAGCAATTTCTCACTAGACACATCTCCAAAGCAAGGGAAACAAAGGCAAAAATGAACTACTGGGACTTCAACAAGATAAAAACCTTTTGCACAGCAAAGGAAACAGTCAACAAAACCAAAAGACACCCTACAGAATGGGAGAAGATATTTGCAGATGTCTTATCAGATAAAGGGCCAGTATCCAAAATCTATAAAGACTTTATCAAACTCAACACCCAAAGAACAAATGATCCAATCAAGAAATGGGCAGAAGACATGAACAGACATTTCTACAAAGAAGACATCCAAATGGCCAACAGACATAAAAAATGCTCAACATCACTCAGCATTCGGGAAATACAAATCAAAACCACATTGAGATACCATCTCACACCAGTCAGAATGGCTAAAATGAACAAGTCAGGAAACAGCAAATGTTGGCGAGGATGCGGAGAAGGGGAACCCTCTTACACTCTTGGTGGGGAATGCAAGCTGGTGCAGCCATTCTGGAAAACGGTATGGAGGTTCCTCAAGAAGTTGAAAATAGAGCTACCCTAGGACCCAGCAACTGCACTACTCGGGATTAACCCCAAAGATACAAATGTAGTCCTCAAAAGGGGCACCTGCACCCCAATGTTTATAGCAGCAATGTTCACAATAGCCAAGTATGGAAAGAGCCCAGATGTCCATTGACAGATGAATGGATAAAGAAGATGTGGTGTGTATATCTACAATGGAATACTATTCAGCCATCAAAAAGAATGAAATCTTGCCATTTGCAATAATGTGGATGGAACTAGAGGGTATTATGCTAAGCGAAATAAGTCAATCAGAGAGAGACAATTATCATATGATCTCACTCATATGTGGAATTTAAGAAATAAAATAGATCATAGGAGAAGAGAGGAAAAAATAAAACAAGATGAAATCAGAGAGGGAGACAAACCATAAGAGACTCTTAATCATAAGAAACTGAGGACTGCTGGACGGAGGGGGTTGGGAGGATGGGGAAACTGGGTGATGGACATTAAGGAGGGCATGTGATGTAACGAGCACTGGGTACTATATAAAACTGATGAAATCACTGAACTCTACCTCTGAAACTAATAATGCATTGTTAATTAATTAAATTTAAATTAAACAAATTAAAACAACAACCACAAAACAACAAAAAAAAACCAAGGCTGAGCCTAACATCAGGAGCTGGGTAATGCACGCAACCCTGGGTGGCAGAGCGCTGCAAGCTTACATGGCAAAGATGTGAAGAATTGGGGCCATTTTTGCAAATCACCACAGGCTCTAATCATTTCTAGGATGCTGGCTACAGATATATATTGTTTGAAATATAAATTTTTCATTCTTGAGACAAAAATTAGTAACTTAATAAAGAAGCTCATTCTGAAAAGAAATCAACAGATTTAAATGATCTGATTTAGAGGTAGAAATCAAGACTAAACGTGAGATCTGTGCAGCTGCAGAATAAGACTATATATCCTTAATATAAAACATATTGTATGTTAAGTAATTCTCCATGTTCTTGAATATATTCCAAAACAATGAAACAATGAATATGATGCTTCTTTACCATCTTATTCATTATTGGCATAACTACTTTATATTTATTTTGAGGCCTGTTTTTTTTTTTTAAAGATTTATCTGACAGAGAGCAAGAGCGAGAGAGCACAAGCAGGGGGAGCGGCAGGCAGAGGGAGAAGCTCCCAAGTAGCAAGGAGTCCAATGTGGGGCTTGATCCCAGGATGCTGGGATCATGACCTGAGCTGAAGGCAGATGCTTAACCAACTGAGCCACCCAGGTAACCCTATGATTTTTTTTTTAAGTAGGCTCCAGGCCCAGCGTGGAGCCCAACGTGGGGCTTGAACTCACAAGTGTGAGATCAAGGCCTGAGATGAGATCAAGAGTCAGATGCTTAACTGACCGAGCCACCCAGGTGCCCCGAGGCTTATGATTTTAATCTCAGTATAAACACGCACAAACTGGAAACCCTAATGAGGGCTCTGGATGCCATGTATGTATGTATGTATACATTTTAAGCAGGCTCCATGCCCAATGTAGGACCCAAACTCATGACCCTGAGACCAAGAGTCCCATGCTCCACTGAGTGAGCCAGCCAAGTGCCCCTCTGAAGGCTTTTTAAATTCAAGACACTAATAAAGAGGTTTTGAGTCACTTACCTGATTATGCAAAACAGGTTTACATTAGCATTGTATAATGAAAAATCAATAAAAATAACTCTAGTCCCTCTTGTGATCCAGCTGTTCAGTTGAAGGTTAATAAACTTGTTTTTTGTTTCAGATTTTGATTTTGATAAAGTGAAAATAAATCCCCCATTTCGGTAAACACCAACAAATCCCCAGTGCCAAGGGGAGGTACTATCAGGAGTAGCGTACTTCCATCTGTTAGGTATAAAAAGAATAATGAAGAGATGAGAAAGCCTGACCAAGATGTATTCTAAGAATTTAAGCTAACATTAAAAAAAAAAAGCAGTATTAAGTTCATAAGTTTTATAGTAACTTTGAAGCAAGACAATGAGTTAAGGATTAAAAGGACAAAGATTTAGTATGTTTTCATTTTTTAGTGTTTAGTGTGGGCAACATACTGGACTAGATGCAATGAGAAAAGGTTTTTTTTTAAAGATTTTATTTTATTTATTTGTCAGAGAAAGAAAGCACAAGCAAAGGGGAGGGGGAGGGGCAGAGGGAGAAGCAGATTCCCCGCTGAGCAAGGAGCCTGATGTGGGACTCAATCCCAGGACCCCTGGATCATGACCTGAGCTGAAGGCAGACGCTTAACCGACTGAGCCACCCAGGTGCCCCAGTAGGTATCTTATTTTACAAAAGTTTATAAATCAAAGTAAAATGTGCTTAACTGAATTTTGTTTCCATCCTTTCTACTTTTTTTGAGAGACAGAGAGAGCGAGCAAGCACATGTAAGGTGGGGGGAAGGGCAGAAGGAGAGAGAGAATCCCAAGCAGGCTCCATGCTCAGCATGGAGCGGGACGTGGGGACCGATCCCACGACTCTGAAATCATGACCTGAGCCGGTATCAAGAGTCCTACGCGCAACCAACTGAGCCACCCAAGCACCCCCATCCTTTCAACTTTTAATTATGGAATATCAAAAAATAAAGTTTTGACTCCTCATTTCAGTCCCTGTTCAGCCTCCCCAGACAGATTTGAATGATTATCCAAAGGTATACTGCTTAGAGTTGTTTTTCTGTTAGTAATACTGTTTGTTTTCAGGAGGGGGGAAAAGTGATACCACTAAGAAAAAATACTCAGATTTAATGAAAATTCCATTGTTGTATTTTTGAGTGTTTTCCACATGGTTGTTAAACTGAAACAAGAACATTTGTTACACCAATCCTCTCCTACTTCCAATTTTTTATGATGTTTTTAATTAGTGAATATTACATTTTAGATAGATAAGCAAGCACAGATTGATTCTTATTTTGTTAGGGAATAACAAGTATTATAATTCCAAGTCTGTAGTGTTAATTTTGGTATTTAACTTACTTTTAGTTGTTATGAGAATTTGGAATAATAGAATACCTAACAGATTAGTTTTTAGATTCCAATTTAAAATGTGCAATTGATTAACTGATTTATTTTGTAATTTTTCATTTAAAGAAAAGTAGTATACAGTTCAGTAATATCTAAGAGACTGTGTCACCATACTTATGAGTTCATCAGATTTCTAAGAATTATACGAGCACTTTGCTATCCTAAAGTATAACCAAAAACTTACACAAAGAAAAAAGTCAACAAAAACTGTAAAGCAGTGATTAATCTTAATGCTACAGGAGAGGTTGTTGAAAAAAAGAAATGTAATCATTGCTCATATTTATAATATAAACACTGACTAATGATTAACAAAAATTATGATCTAACAACAGGCTAAGGGAAATGGGAAGTGTGTGTGTAGAGGGAGGGACACATGACAGACACAACAGATACATAAAACCGTAAAATCAAGTAATAGCAGTACAAGCACATTATTTAGAAAGTACACCAGAAGAAACAACTAAAAGAGCTCAAAGAGGCTGCTTCTGGAGAATTGTATTTGTATCATTTTGATAAATATTAAATGAAAAATGTGTTCTCTGCCCCCTGTGATTTTCATAGGACTGTAAAAGCAATGACACCAGCAGCTTCTGGCTTTGGGTGTCCTGTCTTCAGTATAGACATGAGTGTACACCAGCGTTAGCCTCAGCCAATCTGGAGAACACTGCTATAATATCTCTGGCAGGCATCATCAGATGCGGTGCCTCCAGAGCATAACTGCTCCTTTTCCATATTGGCAATAACAGAAGATATCACTGAAGTAAGAGTGAGAAAGGAGGAAAGTGACAGAGCACACCTAACACACTCCCTAAGGGTCCCAAGAAGCTTTTGGGATGTGTTTGAGGGAGTCTGGTCAGAGACAGAAAAGCTGATTTGAGTACCGTAAAAGCAGAAATGGATGTTTTACCTTATGTTCAAAATGACTTAGCACTTCATATACCCCAGTTAGAAAAAAAGAATACTCTTTATATCCTTTGGTAAACAAAATAACAGGTTCACTCTTACTTTTCTAAACACTGCTCCTTCCTTTGTTACTATTATTGAAATAGTCTCCTTACCTGCCAGACCACTGTTGGTATTATTTGGAAAATATACATATTTTCCTAATTTTTTAAAGATACAATGGTAAGATGCTAGGAAAAGTTACATGTAATTTTATATTACTTACTCAGTTTCCACTTTAAGGCCAAAATCAGCCAGGTCTTCATTTTTAGAAGTGTATCTGTCATAACATTCATTCATCAAAGACTGAAGGGATGAATAGACCTTGCATGTGTTGTTGCGGACTTTTAGTTGACGGACTCTGGGGACTCCTAAAAGTATGTTCTCATAGTAGATGCGACTGGTGTTCTTTAAATCATACAACGTCTTGTTAGTGTACCATGCGTCCCAGTACAGACCTTCCAAAAGGGGTCCTTCCATAAACTTCATATAGAAAGATAAATGTTATGGGAAAAATATTTTCATGTCAGTTGTGTAACAGAATCTACGTTCATAATGTTACCTTAAGAACATAAAAATCAGTGATTTTGAGGAGTATGAAAATTACTAACCAAGCCACCATTAATATTAAAGATATGATGATGATGTCGATGATGATAATGAAGATGGTTAATATTTACTGAGCCCTTACTATGTACTATGCACTGCTCTAGCACTTTACAAATATTAATTCATTTAATTCTACAACTTTTCTTTTCCCTTTCTTATATGAGGGGTATATTGAAAACTGTCCCCTAATACATGAGTATATAAACCCATAGCCACACACTTATGGTTGTTACAGCCACAACTCATCACTTGCCCTCGAATTTGTCTGTGTTCTCCTTCCCCACCAGTTCCAGCAGTGTTGACTGCTACTACTTCCTGGCTCTGCCATTCTGAGATCCCCAAGCCTGGGTTTGGTGTTTCCTTTCCTGCTTTTGTCTTCTTTGCCATTGGCCATGTATACTTCAAGATAGCACAATAAAAAAATAGGGTGAACTGCACTTCTAGTCTCAGGGAAGATCTCCTTTTTCTTTTATATTTCACCTGGACTATACCAATGACCTCTAATCATCTGCTCTCATCTCAAACTTCCCCTCTCTCTCGGGAAGTGACCCTGTCTCCTTTCCATAAATTTCAGTTTCCTAGCATGGTATTCATGATTGACCTCTGTTCAATTCAGAGTTTGGCCTTTTCCACCTCATCTTCTATATTCCTATAATGCCAAACATAGCTCCATATGTAGAATTACTTATAGCACATATTGTTTATCCTTCCTAGAATGCCCTCCTGTTACTCATCCTTTAAAATGCAAGTGAACTGTCATCACCTCTGGAAAACCTTCCTTATATGCCCCAATGTTTGTGACTTGGGATACCTGAAACTTCTGTTCTCTTAATTGTTCTTTCCTAATAATGTGAGCATCTTGATAAGTTAAATGTAATGGAAAAAAACAAATCTGTTCCAAAGCTGAAGGAATGGTACTCTCACATAATTAAAAACACTATAAAGTTATATTTTGCATATGTACTTTTTATTATTTACTTGATTATATACTGTACATTACTGTAATACACACAGTACAAGGCTGTATACCAAAATTATATATATTTCACTTTATGGGCCATTTGAGGATTTTTAAAAATTTTTTTAGTAATCTCTACACCCAAAGTGGGGCTCAAATCCATAACCCCAAGATCAAGAGTTGCATGCTCTTCCAACTGAGCCAGCGAGGCACCCCCATTTAAGGATTTTTTTTTTTTTTTAAGATTTTATTTATTTATCTGAGAGAGAGAATGGGAGACAGAGAGCATGAGAGGGGGAGGATCAGAGGGAGAAGCAGACTCAACCGCTGAGCAGGGAGCCAGATGGGGGACTCGATCCCGGGACTCCAGGATCATGACCCGAGCCGAAGGCAGTTGCTCAACCAACTGAGCCACCCAGGCGCCCCCATTTAAGGATTTTTTTTTTATTAAAGATTTTATTCATTTGAGACACAGAGATACAGAGAGAGAGAGAGAGCATGAGCAGTGGGAGAGGCAGAGGGAGAGGAAGAAGCAGACTCCCCGCTGAGTCAGGAGCCCGATGTGGGACTCAATCCCAGGACCCTGGGATCATGACCTGAGCCGAAGGCAGACGCTTAACCATCTGAGCCACCCAGGCACCCCCATTTAAGGATTTTTTAAGAATAATTTTCATTATACGAAATTACAGTTTGACATGGATCCTAACCCCACATAAGCAGCAAGTCTACTATTTTCCAAATGCAATGATAATGTTTTTTAAAAAAAGTATAATTTTGGGGCGCCTGGGTGGCTCAGTCACTAAGCGTCTGCCTTCGGCTCAGGTCATGATCTCAGGGTCCTGGGATCAAGCCCCGCATCGGGCTCCCTGCTTGGTGGGAAGCCTGCTTCTCCCTCTCCCACTCACCCTGCTTGTGTTCCCTCTCTCGCTGTCTCTCTCTCTGCCAAATAAATAAATAAATAAATAAATCTTTAAAAAAAAATTTAAAAAAGTGTAATTTTGGGGTGCCTCAGTGGCTCAATTGGTTAAGTGGCTGCCTTCGGCTCAGGTCATGATCTCAGGGTCCTGGGATCAAGCCCCACATCAGGCTCCTTGTTCAGCGGGGAGTCTGCTTCTCCCTCTGCTTACTCTCTCTCTCTCTAATAAATAAAATCTTTTAAAAAAGTATAATTTTTTTTAAAGTTCTAAGAACTCTATCACACTGAGAGCATAGGTTCTCAATATACACTTACTGATGGGTTGATTCTAAAAGTTTAAAGAAATATTCACTTTTACTCTTTCCTTCAACAAATATGTCTCCAGTGCCTATTATGTGTGCCATGAGTTTGTTTATGCAATACCAAAAGCTACTTCATTCTCAATCACGATGCCTTACCTTCCAAAAATCAGTTATGCTGCGAATAGACTTAAAGTTGGTTCTTTCGTCACCAGGCACAGAAGTGTCCAAAAATAGAGATGACATAACTTTGTTTAAGTAATACATATGTGGGTTTACCATCCCAAAAGTCACTAAGGAGAAGAATTTTTGTTTAAAAATTTATTTTTAAAAACTCAGTTTATCAGGATTAACAGTTAAATTTTATTCCCAATTTTGTTTTGAAAATTCAAATTTTTTCTTGACTAATTATAAAATTAAAAAAAAAAGAAAATAGAAATATACAAAACAGGAAGAAGTTTCCTGTAATTCCACTGCTAGAATTAGGTTTAGCACATATTCTTCAGATTTTTCTATAGGCCTACACATTTATAAAGAAAATTATTTTTACAAAAATGAGAACATATTATGCATACTATTCTGCAAGCTTTTTCTCTATTTTGAGAGTAGGCAATATAATATAGTGAATAAAGCTATGGATTTTGAATTCAAACAAGTAACGATTTGAGTCCCGTCATAGGGATAACATCTCCTACCTCACAGTTTTGTTAGCAGAAGTGAGATAATGCATGTGGAACATTTAAATCCATGTTTTGGCACACGATAAGAATTTTTAAAAATATTAACTGGTATTTGTTCTCTTTCTAGGGTGGGTGGATAGATTTTAGAGAAGGGTCTTTCTTTAATATGACTAAACATGTTTCTCTTTTTTTTTTTTGCTAGCAGACTTTTAGTGTTTACCAATTATCTACCTTCAACATGATTCTAGGGCACATGAGCCTATGCCATGCTTTAACGTTCCATATTATTTCACTGTATATACCAATGATGTATTTCACTGGATATACTGATTCAATCAATGTTGACTATGAAAGCTTTTCATTACACCTGTGACCTAAAGCTTTGCCCTTTAAGAAATGGAAATAGTGTCGATCTAAATGAATTTAAGATAAGTCTAAAATGTGTCACTATTTTTTAGAGGTCTTAGTAGTCCCAGAGCCTATGGTTTATAAAGTACGTTTTTTTTCACCTCCACATAACTTCTTAGTTCAAACAGTGTCTTCATCTACATCTGTGTACTTACATATACATAGGTTTATTAAAAAAATAAAGTAGAGTGCCAACTCCTGAAGTGTGGTTCTAATTTCTACTTCCTTACTGTAATGCAGGCTATGTTTCGGAGCCCCTGTGAGACACAAAACAAATTGTTTCCTTACATTATTATGCCATTTATAATGTATATAAATAACGATGATGGGAAAACAGCCACTTTTAGCTGATACACTGTGTGAAGGAAAGTTCCAATGGCTTCTGGTTATTTTTTTATTCTCACTCTTGCGAAGGAGGAATAATTACTAACACTTCCCATGGGCGGGGGGGGTGAGCGGGCAGTCATTTTGACTGAACACTAGTGAATTTTATATATTACACGGACGTTTCCTCAGAAATCCCGTCTGAAAGTGAAAAAGCAAAATACAAAAAAGAAAAAAAAAAAAAGAGAGAAGAAAAAAAAAATCACTCATCTGTCCCTAACCGTTTTCTCTACCTTCTATATTGCTTCTTGGGAAGACTGGCTTCCGCTGGAGGGGGAAAATGACTCGGCCTGGGGTTCTGTCGAGGTAAGACTCCCTAGGTCAACTATGGGCTTCGCAGAATGGCCTAGTGACGGTATCTGTGCATCAAGTTAACAACCCCGGCTCGAGCCTCGGGCAAGGGGCGGGTGCCATATCGCCTTAAGGCTTCAGTTTTCCCATCTGTGAAAAGGGACCCCTATCCACCCCTTCTCAAGGGGAGACTGTGAGGGCTAAACGTGCTGTCTTTCATGAACAGATATGGGCCTACACAGTTCCTTCCACGGTACTTGTAAATTCCAAATCGGCCCTGCCCACAACTCCCTAGGATGACCCCTCACCGCCTCGGTGCCACCGTGACGCCTCAGCCATGGCCGACCTGGACAACGACGCCCGTTCGACCTCCCCGGTCTGCCGCGCCTGCGCGTAACTTTGCGACGCGCGCCACCTGGCTCCTGCGCCTGCGCAAGTCTTCACGGTCCTGCACCGGCGCAAGCCGTGCTACAGGTGGCCAGCGCGCGTGCGCACCGCGGACGCTCTGGAAAGCCGGCGGCTGAGGCGGGGCTGGGAATTGCGGCGTTTGTCTGGCGGAGGGCCGGCCTCTCGGGCGAACTTGGTTTGGGGCCTGGGGTTGGTCGTAAAAATCATAGTAATTAATAATAACGGGCTACTGTGTCTTGAACACCTTTTACATTTATTGGCTTGTTTAGTCTTCACATCCCCCCTTCTCGAAAGGTAGGTGTTTTATCCTCATTTTAGGTCTGGAGACGCCGAGGCGCTGAGAGGGTCAGTGACTTACCGAAGTGCACAGGTGGTCGGGGCAGGTCTGCTGGACGCCAGAGCCCGAGTGCCTAACCAAGCGCCCACTCTGCCGCTGCTGCTTGGCAGACATCGGTTCTCGTTAACCGAGAGCTGCTGCTAGAAATAGCTTCCACCCCTCTTGCCACCCAATGTGGCTAAAGAAAACGATAAAGTAGAATTAAAAAAATCCAGCTCTGAAGTGATTATTTGGAAGAGTGGGCCAAACAGACCTTGGGAACCCAGATTCACATCTGGCCCAGAAGCTTTGCAAAGATGGGAAGGTTTGTAAACCAAAGACATTTGGCTGTAAATTAAGGCATCCAAAACCCTGCCAGGATATGAGACAGGAGAGAGTCTCATGTTGGAAAAAAGGAAAATGAAACGGAATTCAGTAGAAAGGCCCCAGGGCAGCCAGCAAAGAAAACCATCAAACTGTTGGGGAAGTAAAAAATAAAGCCGCTTTTGTTATTTCCCTGAAAGAGATGTCGAGTGATGTTGATAAATGCTATTTTATGTGTAGATAAAAAACAAGCCGAGGCCACACAGCAGCGAGGGTCAAAGACTACCAAGGATAAAAGATACAGGAGAGGCCTAGGAAAAGGCCATGGCCAGTGGACAGGAGGCCTGAGAAGAAAGGGCTAGTGTCCTAGCTTAAGGAATAGTGTAATTAAAAGGATTTTCCCTTTCCCGTACTTAGACCCTCAGATGCTCACAAAATTGGCTTTCTAACGTAATAGGTTATCTGAACTTGAAATGTAGGAGGCCCGCCCCCCCCCCGCGTTCAAATTTATATGAAATGTAAGAATTAAGCAGATGACTTTACAGACTATTCATATTCCATTGAGCTCAGTAGACTCAAAGGTCTTGAAGACTTAGGGACTTTTTCGGTTAAAACAAAATCACCATTTCAGGAGAGATTCTGTCAGGATTTAGTTATTGTTGCTTGCTTTTGAAGTGCAAACCATGGAAAGTCTAGCTTAATTTCCGGAGGAATTGACTGAGCTGTAAGTGAGCTTCATTGAGACAGTTCTAGAACATAATATTGTTGCTTTTTTGGAACTTGTTATTCTTAGGTTTTGCTAAGTGTTGTATATAAAAACCAGAAGTTTTATTTTAAAGATCTAGACTTTTGTGAAGAGAAGACAGTCTGTTTTAAATATTTGAACTTTTATTCTCTTTTGACATTGAACTATGGAACACTCAGATAATCTATACCATGTTAGTATTCCTATAAGAGAAAATGGGTAAAACAGTATTTAGAAAGCAGTACCAGTAAACCTTATTACAAGCATTAGATGTGCTTAAAAAGTTGATATTCATAACCTGTAATTGTTAAATGTGTATGACTTAAATGTTAAAATCTCACATTTTAAGATAGTCTTCTACAATTACAAACCCATATGCCCAGATTTTCCATGGGCTTCGCAAACCAGAGAAGACAGAATGTGCAAGAGTCAAAGGATAAATATTACAAATATATATTAGTTATATTACCTAATTAAAACCATAATCTGTTAATACAGCTATGGATTTATTTTAAAAATTTAATTGAACATATTACTAATAATGTAGTTGTGTTTTTCAATGTTGGTAACCTCATTAAAGTTCTTCACTTTCGTAAAGTCCAGATTGAGCTGCCAGACGCTGAAATTCTCCTTCAGGGTTAAAAGCTTGTTTCACATCCAGACCTTTACCATTAAGTGCTAAGTATTTGCTGAAAGTTGGTCGAACACGTAACAGCTTAGGAGCTGGAAGAGTTTGGTGTTGACGGACTGAAATAGATAAAAAAGATTAATTCAGAAAAGCTGTTCTAAACAAATGGGTTGCCCTAGGTATTTAGTATCAGACAGGAAAAAAAAAAAAAGTCAGAACTGATTATTTTTATATTACTCTGGGATTTGTGTTTCTTACTAAATCTTTCTGATTAAGTCCTTGGGTTGATAGTGTGACATACCCGCAACATCTAATCTTGTGTTACATGTCGTCACTCCAGCTTCATTAACTGCAGACACAGTATACCACCCAGCATCTTTCTTGTTTACATCTTTTATCAGTAAAGTAACTCTTCCAGAGTTATCATGATACAAACTGAAAAGAAACAATAATAAAAAAATGAAGGGTAGATATTAATTTTCCTGTGAAACTTTATGATGCCTCTGACCCAGAGGGTCAGACTGTAAGAAAACGAAGCATTTGGAAATTCCGAGACTGTACCTAGTTAATGCCAAATAGCTATTGGTTTTATTGAGTTTAATTCCTCCCCTTTAATTTTTTGTGTCATCATTTCCTTGAGCCATCTTTCTTTATTGTTAGTAAAAAGGTAAATCCTAGCTTAATGCCTTAAATTTTTGATTAGTGGAATCGGGGTTAATGAGGTTTATTGTGTTTCTATACATGTTTTAAAAACTAGACAAACTGAGATTACAAACGCATGCCATTTATAATGCATTTCAAGTACAGCTGGCTTCACCCAAATAAACTACAGTTATGTCTAAAAATACTTATCCTACCTTATTCGATCAGTGTTGAATTGTACCATTTCATTATTTCTTTTCCAGAAAAGCTTTGGTGGAGGTACAGCTGAGATTTGGCATTCTAGCTTCACTGAGTCTCCCTCAAAAACTTTTTTGCTTTGTGGTTTGTAGATAAACATTGGTGCTCTTCTATGTTCTTTTGCTACATATTAATAAAAAAAATCAAGTATTTGAGATTTTATAAAAAGAAAATAAGTCAAACCAAGGTATTATGAAATTTGTATGTTGATAAAAAAGTTTCAAAAAACACTCAAGATGATTAGAAGCTTTATGTTTTACCATTAGTTAAAACAACATACAGTAGTACTATTTTGTATTATGCCAATTAGAGTTCTAAAACAGTAATGTTATGTGGCATTGAATTTATATCATGTTTCATTCAAAGAATTTAAGTTATATTCTCATTTATGTCTCTTCAATAAGGAGGCATCATGAGTGGTGGCAAGACTAGACAACTTAGGTTCAAATTGTCTATTTGCCCCACCAGCCATGCCAAATTGGGAAAAATTTGTTTAGTTTCTCTGAGGCTCAGTTTTATCTATCGTAAAATAGATAAATAGAAAATCCATTATAAAATAAATACAGGTAATAGTGACTGCTCTACCTACCACTACTACTCAAAACTACTGTGAGGATCAGTAGTTGAAGATAATGAATGAAGAAGCATTTTGTAAACTGTAAAATAGTATACAAATATCTGTAATTGTTATGTCATTTCTTTTTTCCTTTTTTTTTTTTTAGTTTGTGCCAAATCATTTTTAAAATTTGTAGCTTTGAGGCATTTTATTATAAAAAGCTAGCACTTGTATACATAAACTAACAAGAACTTAAAATTCATCACACATTTACTTCATTTTTTAGCTTGACCTTCTAGTAAATCTTTAGCTTCATTGATTTTGGCTGCTATATACGGAGATCCTCCCTTGTCTGGGTGGTTTCAAAGCATAATTCGTTGATGAGCATCTCTTATTTTTCCTTTATTGGCAGTAGGGAGATTTTGGTAGACTCTGAAAAACTTGGTTTTACTTGCGGCTCCATATGTTTCATGGCTTGCAAAACATAACGGCCTGCAAGTCCTGCAGCAGCAATGGTCAGTCCAGCTGCTACCACTGTACTGGCCATGGCTCTGGCTCGGCTCCCTGGCCTCCGCCAGAGCGCGGGTCATCCCAGCCCAAAGGCCGCAGCTACCAACTCCCACTCCTCTACCAGACAGCCTGTTATGTCATTTCTTTAATTACCTGAAGGAAAAGAGGAAATGATACACTACTCTAACCCTAGCTTTTCTCAAGGAGAAATGAAATTGGACAGATGCCTTCCAAGGCCTCTTTTAGTTCTAACAGTAGAGTATTTCTCGAGCTATTGACACAAAAAGATTTGCCCAGAGCTTAATCACCTGAATTAGATTTTTTTTTGATTCCCAGATCATGATCTAAGGCTAAAAGTTAACATTTATTCCTCCATTTTAAATTATGTGTGATAATGACAATTCTGTAAAAATAAGAATCAGATTATTTTGGATTATAGATCAGAGATATGATTAGACTAACGTTTTCCACTTTAAGATCCTTCAGTTACATCTAGAAATGGTTATATAGTTTACCCTTGAACAATGTGGGGCGTTGGAGCACTCCTACCACACCACATGCAGTCAGAAATCTGTATGTAACTTTTGACTCTCCAAAACTTAACTACTAATAGCATACTCTTGACTGGAAACTTTACTGATAATATAAACAGACAATTAACACATATTTTGTATGTTACATGTATTATATACTATATTCTTCAAGTGAAGTAAACCAGAGAAAAAACATTATTTAAAACATCATAAGGAAGTGAAAATAACATGCAGTACTGTGTTGTAAAAAATCTGCATGTAAGTGGACGTGTGGTGTTCAAACCCATGTTGTTCAAGGGTCACCTGTACTGCCTTATTTGTTTTGCCCAAAATTGCATCATTTCTTTATTTCCTTTACTGAAAAGCTTTGGTTGTAGGTCTGTCCTTGAAGTTTCACTGAGTTTCCCTCAAAAATGCTCCCTCCCCTTCTCCCCACCATCCTGTGACTTTTAGATAAAAATTGGCATTCTAGTGGGTTGTGTAGACATTACCCTTAAATATGAAGTCATCTGGGCTTTTCTAACACTTGCTTTTAAAAATACTGCTGGATATTAAGGAACTCTTCAAGATCTCTTTGAAGGCTTACCCAGGACATCCATCTGCACAGTAAAGGTGGCTTCTCCTGCTCTATTCTTGGCAACACACACATAAGCACCTGCATCTGAAGTTCTGACCACTTCAAAGATGAGTGAATGAAAACCCTTTTCAGACACTATCATTTTGTGATAATCATCTGATTGAACTGGTCTTCCATTCAGATACCATGACACATCAGGAGCTGGCAGTCCGCTTACCTGGGAAGGAAAACACAAGAAGGAGATAACAGAATTTTAAATTATATCATCACTGGAACCTATTTGTCCGTTTGCAAATTTTAACAATTCCAGTATCTGAGTGGGTTTGTGATTCAAAATGCAAAGGAAGAGCTTAAAAAGGTATTTGGTTTCAACAATTTTTTAACAAAAACAGTGGAAATTAAAACTCTTGAAATTAATATTTTCAGACTGCCTCAAACCACATCTAGCCCTTTCGCATGTAACCTCAGGCTCCTTAAGATCTCTCAGTTACTATATTTAGAACATTATGTTATATACGTTTCCACAAGAAATATGAAGTCCTGTGGGTTTTTTCGATAATGGTGACTGCAGATGAAGTCCCAGAGGGACATACATGTCATGATTGCAGATCTAATGAATGGCTTTACCAAAACAGAGTGCTCTTGAGCTGTAATTCTATTTAAATGCCAGTTTGTTAAGTGTTTTTCTATAACCCTCAACAGTTAAATCCATATACTTTCATTCATAAGGAATCCAGAAAAACATTTTATAAAAAAAGGATTCCAAAATGAGGATAATAAAAATGTAGGTCTTTCTAAAGATCTCTTCGAGCTTGAAGAACTCTTCTAGGCCAAGTGAGCAGGTTGGCTTGAATTTCTTAATGGAGAAGAATTAAAAGAGGTATTTTGCTTTAGAAATCCTATTGTTTTGGTAGCTTCACTTATGTCTTTGTTAGGGGGTGGGCACTATTGCGAGTACCTTACGCCTGTTTACTCAGTTAATCCCCGTAACAACTTTATGAGGTAGGTACATTTGTTACTCCATTTTACAGATGAGACAGAAAGCACAGAGGTTAACTGCCTTATCTAAGGTTACACAGCTGGATAGTGGCAGAGCCAGGATTCAAACCCAGGTAAGCTTAGCTCCAGAATTTTTGTTCTTATCCACTATCCATGTTGCTTGTTAAGGTGTACAGCAAGTTACTTCTTTATTTATTTTGTTAGAGGAGCAGGGAGGGGCACACGGGGAGAGAGGCGCTTAAACAGGCTTCATGCCCAACGCAGAGCACGACATGGGGCTTAGTCTCACAACCCTGAGATCACAACCTGAGCCAAAATCAAAAGTTGGACACTTAACCGACTGAACCACCCAGGTACCCCAGGTGTGCAGCAAGTTATGAAGAGGAAGAGGACATTTTTCAAAACATAGTATCTTGTTAATTTTCCGCCAATATTTTTGAACTCTTACTTTGAAATCCATTCTGCAGAATCTTCCTTCTTCAATTGACATGTTCTCTGGCACTTGAATGAAACGAGGTGGGTAAAATTTCTCCTGGATTGCATCCTGATCATTTACATCTCCCCTTGAAGACGATCTACTTCTACAAAAATATTTTAATAATTACTCTGCAGGAAGGTTGTCATTGTTCTTCCTTTTACACAAATATAGTTAAGCCATTGTATTGGAATCCCCAGAGTCTATACTGTTTTATGTGTTAGTGTAATAACAAAGAGACCTTAGGACATGGCATATTTAATGACTATTAGAAATGGTAGCAATTTAAAAACATCTGGTACAAATTTTACATCTTTGTGTCTTTTGTACAATGCTATAAATTGATGAAGAAACTGATTAAAATGCAGAGTACCTCATGGACAGTTCTTATCATGTACAATGATTTAGTAATTGGAATTGGGTTTCAGTTATGAGAAAGTTGCTTAACATGGACATGTGGTCCTGGCTTATTTGATGAAAGCATATAAAAAACTTCCTCTGAGATAGTTCTGATAGTTAATAGATAAAAATTTTTACCATCCTCTCAGACTTTAGAAAATTCACATTGTTTTTTATAAAAGGTATAGGAGGCTTGAAGGCTTTATAAATATTACATTTTTAAGCTGAAAATATTTTTGGTAGCAAAATGTTTCTTTAAGATTGAGAATTTTTTTTTTTACCTTACTTGTGATGTAGGAACTTGCAGTCGTGCATGTTCTGAGCTGTGCTGCTTGAAATTAAAACAAAGTGAGAATGTTAACGTGGTTGTTAGCTTGAAATGAAGCAGAATTAAGTAGTCGTAGTTGAACATTCCTTTGTTGACTGTATTTGTGCACTCATGGTTAATTCCATATACATTTGATCCTTGAACAACACTGGTTTGAACTGCACAGGTTCACTTATATATGAGTTTTTTTTTAAAGATAAATACAGTACAGTACTTTAAATGTATTTTCTCAGCATCTTTTTCCTCTAAATTATTTTAAGAATATAGTATGTAATACATATAGTGTACAAAATATGTGTTAATCTACTTGTTGGTAAGGCTTCTGGTCAACAGTAGGCTAATAGTAAAGTTGGGGAGTCAGAAGTTATATGTAGATTTGAACTCTATGGGGGGGCTCAGCACCCTTAACTCCTGCGTTGTTCAAGGGTTAACTGTTTTAAGCAACTAAAATATAGTGCACTGACCTTCTAATACTTAAGCAAAAAATCCCCAGAATTAGTAGGACTATTCAACAGGTATAATATATGAAAACTAGCTAGCCTTAGAATTCCTGGTGGTTCATTTTTCATATGACTGTATTACAACAAAGGGTGATGTGTCCGCCTGGTGTATTTGAAATGGGAACACATAGTACAGATTGTCCTTTAGTAAATCAGGAATAGACATGAAGTCACTTGTGTTGGCAGTTGATAAAGGGTATTATGCCCACTGCTCAAAAGTGCACCAACAGCAATTAACACATACTAGACTGGAAAATACTTCTCTTTTTAGCTCATGGCACAAAATCATGATGGACACCATGGAAGATATGTGTAGAGCTATGAGAAGGTTTGAAAAACAACATTAATTACTTCCTGCTTAATAAAGATATATTTAAGCAAACATCTTTTAGGATTTATATTTGAGCACCAGAAAATTATTTCCATTTGAGAATAAAACCAGAAATTGATGGAAGTCATAATTAACTGATCAAATACTTAGTGCTTATTTTGTGTATTTTAGTGTTTGGCACAGTAGGGGAGACTAGTGAAAAATATATCTGTATCCAAATATCTGGAAAACATCTATATAGCAATGCAGCAAATCTGAGTACAAATAATTTATTTTGGGATGAATATGTTTAATGTATTTGGTCATTTTAAAATTCTTACAACTGTAACAATTTTTGGCTAGTCCTAAGGTTCTCTTAGCCACATGTCAAAAAAAATTGATTTATTAAATCAACTAACTTTTTGGTAAAAAATAAAAATAATCCGATTAAACCCCAAATATCCAAATTAAGTTTTTAACTTTTCCTGTAGTAGTGGTTTGAGTATGTATATATTCATATTCAGAGGTGTAATATTTCAGTTTTATGTAATCTGATGACATTTGGATTATTAGAGTATTTGAAGCATACAAAAAAAACCTAGGATTTATCTTTTCTGATTTCATAATGGTATGTTTTGCTGCTCTCTTTTTTCTTGGTGCCATGACCTTCATTTTAATGTTTTTAAAGGAGGAATGAGAAAACTGTTAGATCTTTGCCCTCAAAATCATACACTGAATTTATAACATAAACCATCACTATAACACTGTTTTGAGTTACTTCTACTAATAGAGGTAGTTTCGCATCTTCTTCTTGCTGTAATCTGTACCAGTCCAGAGCCCAACACACAGTAGGTGCTCCATATAAAATAATTCATTGAATGAATGTATGAACTGTTGAGTAGCCAAAGAGAGATTCAAATTCTGTTTTAATTTTCTAATTAGTTGCACCTTTAGACCCTGCTCCATCTTTTTAGTAGTTGCATTACCAGAGACAAAAATCCTATTTTCAGCTTCCTGTGCTTAGGAGCTTAGAGTTCTTGGGTGTCCAGTTTCATCCCATTGGCTTCCAGTTTCTTTTGGAATTTTTGAAAAGATACGAGAGGTAACTACAGAAGGAAGACAGTTCTAACAGTTCAGTGTGTTTCTCCAACTCTGTATTTCTCTTCAGGGTTAAGTTTACTTGTTAGAATGAAGTTGACCAGAAACAAGCCTGTGGGATATTCACTTTATGCCCTCCATAAAGTTTATCCGTTCTTGGAAAGGGTCCTTTTGTTAATGTTAGAGCCATTACTCAGGCTTTTTTATTGTTGTTTTGTTTTTAATAAGCATTTTTGAATACAGAAACAAAGGGAATTGGATGTTTTATTAGTCCCACAATTATATTTTAAAACATTGAAATGATTAACAGCTTCTGAGAAAAAGTTATAATTACTTTGGCTTAAAGTTTTAACTTCTGTCCTATTAAAGATTTACAACTCAAAATTCTCTATCCCTTCTGACATTGGAAAAAGAGTTCTAGGTGTAACGGACCCCTAAATGTCCAGATGAAAAGTGACACTGTTAGTCTTCTGGTGTTTTGTCTTTGTGACATTTCATATGCTGATATTACAACACCAGAAAATGGGGTAAAATTTTAAGTTTCTCTCTATATATTTTAGCTCATCGTGGCCTCTCCTTTTTATACCTAATGGAGCATGGAAGTGATTGACTTTTGCCTCAAGCTGTATTTATCAGCATTTGGAAAAACACATTTGTAAATCACATGAGAGAAAAATATTCCAGTTAGGTAAAGATTACTATAATTTACCTGTTGTGAGTCTTGTGCCTCACTGTCATTTTGAGCTTGAAATACAGCAGCTGCGTTCTGTGGTCCTAGCAGTCTGCGGGCCATCTTCTCCTCATATGTTAGCCGCTTTAAAGAAGTCATTCATTAGGGAGATAGTAATGAGATTTAATAAAAGTTGTTTGTATACCTTTACCTTAAAACCACCAAGAATTATACCAAAGAAGTATGGTTCTGCCTATTGAATTACAGGTATATGCTATGTTTTATGTTTTATTTTTTTTAAAGATTTTATTATTTATTTGACAGGAGAGAGAGAGGGTGTGTGTGAGCGCACAAGCAAGGGGAGTGTGAGAAGGAAAGGCAGGCTCCCGTGCTGAGCAGGGAGCCCCATGTGGGGCTCAATCCCAGGACCCTGGGATCATGACCTGAGCTGAAGGCAGACGTTTAACTGACTGAGTCACCTAGGCGCCCCATATACTATGTTTTAATTTTTATTCAAAGCATTTCCCTTCCATTCTAGTGCCACTTCCCTCATCTGTTTTCCTCTTGCTCCTGGGAAAGGAAGGCATAATCACCCTTATGTAAGGCTATCCCAAGTAAGGGGAAATTCTTCACCTTCCTATTTGTTCTGCATGTTCTCATTGGCTCCGTCTTTGAATATAGTACTGCATAATCTCCCATGGAGAAATAACTTTTATTAAATGAACATTGAATATCATATTTAATTTCTGGTTGAAAGCCGTGCAACTGGTATTTAAATGTATTTGGATTTAAGGCATATGGTGCTGTTTAAGAGATAAGTGACTAATACAGTGGGTACAGAAGAGTTATGTCATAAATCTCATAGCTATGTATCCATCAGTAGTATATACCAAAGTATGTGAAAAAGTTGACTGAGAGTATTTCTTATTGGTTATTTGATCATCAGACATATTTTATGAGGAGTAATGCTTAAAACAAAATTTTCATTAAATTATTCAAATTTCTTTTTCTTTTCTTGCTTCATTCTTTTACTTTGTTTTACATTCTTTACTTCTTTTGTGTCATTCTTTTGCTACTGAAAACCACAAGGTGTTTTCATGCAGAGTATTTGGTATTGGATCCAAATAGTCCCTCTTTTTAGATAATCCTATCCCTTGCAGATTTTATGGACATAGATCTGTGAGACAGAAAGAACTTTCTTACTGAGATTTTATAGTTTAATTGGCTTTTTGTGCAAAATAGACTTTTTGCTTACTTGATTTCCATTATGAAGAAGGCTGTCCTTGCATTTTAGCTTTTTCTCCAAATCTTGAATCAGAGCTTCTTTTGATCCTTGTATTTCGTGGTCAGGAGTCCTTGGGGTGGGCTTAGCATTTGCACTTTGGGATGGTCTAGCATTTACAGGTTGGCCAAATGAAGGTTGTTGATAGCTTTAAAAAGAAAAAAGATTTTTTAAAAAAGGTTTTATTTATTTAAGTAATCTCTACACCCAATGTGGGGCTCGAACTCAGGACCCTGATATCAAGAGTCACATGATCTTCTGACTGAGCCAGCCAGGCACCCCAGAAAAAAGATTTTTAAAAAAGATCTTCAGGGTGCCTGGGTGGCTCAGTTGGTTAAGCGACTGCCTTCAGCTCAGGTCATGATCCTGGAGTCCCGGGATCGAGTCCCGCATCGGGCTCCCTGCTCGGCAGGGAGTCTGCTTCTCCCTCTGACCCTCCCCCCTTTCATGCTCTCTCTCTGTCTCATTCTTTCTCTCTCAAATAAATAAATAAAATCTTTAAAAAAAAAAAAAAAGATCTTCAGAGAAAGATGTGGTACTAAAATAGAATTGACCTCATTCTGTCAGTCACCTTTAGATAGGTTGAATCTACCCATCTAGTAGATTAATAATAGTATTATTGCTTAAACTTAGTACTATTAGTGTTATTAAAAACATTAATATTAAAAATTTCCTGGTAACAATGAAGAGGAATTTAATAAGAATGGTTACCAGCTTTTTTTTTTTTTTTTTTAACTCTTGGCAAATTAAAATTTAGTGGCTGGAGGAACAAATTAGATTAGGCATAAGGAGGATGTCCTTCCTCAAAGATCTTCCTAAAGAAGTGAAAGAGAGTAAGTCTAGTTACTGGCAGCTTGAGAGTTCTTCCAGTCTTATGATTGAATTTGGTAAGTTTGTTTTATGGGTGGATACCGTTCTCAGTGCCCTGTGATCTCATGTTGATAGTTTGAAATTGGTGGTGATGGGAATATGTACACCAGGGAAGTTGGTAAATACCACAAATCCTCGCTGCTTTCTCTAGAGCTGATTGTTAAACATTTACTACTATAACCACTAGGATTTAGTGAATATTCTATTGCTTTGAATGGAATCTACAGTTGACATAGTCTGGCTTTCCTTTTAATTTCCTGTTTTACACAATTCAAGTGTGGTACTATGTAATAAATAGCTTTTACAGTAACAGTCGTTTCTTTACCATTGCTGACGTGATTTTTAGAGAAAGAAAGGAATGATTTAGAGGAGGAAAGAGAATGTAACTAGAATGCAAAGGGGGGTCTGGGGGAAAAAAAGAAAGCAAATTTGAATAGTAGTTGAAGAGTTTGGTTTAAATCCGTACTTCAAGTTCTAATCCTAAATTATCTTGAAAAATGTTCTTACCGCTCCCCATGTTCCCCTGTTGATTGTGACAGAGTGTAGGTGTAGTATTTAGGGATTCCTGTATTATTACATTTGTTAGGTAGCTCGCACTTTCACAGCTGTTTGTTCAGATTTCACCTAATTTATTCATTTAGGGCCCTGTAGGTACACGCTTATATCTGTTTAATGCAGGATAACTGGTCACTGCCCTCAGTGAGTATTTTAGCATTATCATAATAAACGTTCTCCAGTTATCAAGATGAGGCAGGCTGGATCTCTTTTCTTTTTTTCTTTTTTTTTTTTTTAAAGATTTTATTTATTTGAGAAAGAGAGAGAGAGTACAAGCAGGGGGAGCAGCAGAGGGAGAGGGAGAAGCAGGCTCCCTGCTGAGCAGGGAGCCCGATGTGGGGCTCGATCCCAGGACTCCAGGATCATGACCTGAGCCGAAGGCAGACGCTTAACCGACTGAGCCACCCAGGCGCCCCTGGATCTCTTTTCTGACCTGTTCCTGTTCAGATATTCTCAAGGGTCACTAAAAGAATTTATAAGCTGAGTGGAAATGTATCTCCTCTGAAAGGAGCCAGAGTTTCAATTCTTGTAGACTTTGGGGACTTGGTTAGTAATCTGTAGATTATAAACATTCTGAAGTAAAAAAGATGGCTTATTACTCACCATTGTAATACTTATTTTCACTAACATGGAGTTTTGGTATAGGCATTACTCTATCAGCTGAATGAATGACTGTTTTTATTTGTATTCAAGATGCTCTGTATTGAAACTTGATGGTACACATTTCTCCCCCTTACATTTCAGGTATTCAGGGTTGTCTATATTAATGCTTCACTAAAGTCTGATTTATTCAGTTAAGTAAATAGCCAGACCAAGTGTTTAAATAAATAGTGAGTTGTATGTGTGTTTTTTGTTTTTGTTTCTGTTTTTTTTTTACGATTGAATTCTCATGTCAAAGTGGTAAAATTCCTTTGGTCTTATGGATCTCCTATTATTCTAACTATATGAAGTTTAATAGCCTATTTTTTTTAATTTTATTTTTAATTTTATTTATTTTAGAGGGTGAGAGTGAGTGAGGGGAAGGACAGAGGGAAGAGGGAGAGGGAGAGAATCTTAAGCAGACTCTGCACTGATGTGGGGCTCGATCTTACGACCCTGAGACCATGACCCTGAGATCATGACCTGAGCCAAAACCAAGAGTTGGATGTTTAACCCACTAAGCCACTCAGGCACCCCATAGCCTTTTTTTTTTTTTTTTTTTAATGTTAGCCTACCATCTTTATAAAAGTCACCTGTTAAAGTGAATTAGAATTAAATAATTTTGTTTTTAGACTGTCATAATGTAATATATCTGAGAAATCCTGAAGGATTATCAAAACCAAGCCTGAGAATCACTGATATGTATGTGACCTAGTCAATTTATTCACTGAATTCCCTTCTCAGTTTAGATGGCCTAAGTGTTAAGACTAGATACGTGCTCATATTTATAAGCTAATATTCTTCTTGCACTCTGCTTTATAGGTCTTTTTTCCCCCCCATCATTAATCACCCAAATCCTTAATTTTGTTACAGATCATAAAATTGAATCCCTGAGCAGGTAAGGCACACATGCTGAATGTCACACAGCAGACTTTTTGAATGGAATAATTAAAATTAGAGTTCTCAATTTCCAGTCTGTGGTTTGATCGACTGAGTAACATGTTTGCTTAAGGGTTTCCTACTGATGAAAAGCTAAATAAAGCTTTCAAAGCAATCTAGGTCAGAATCCAAGGGATTATTTTCGAAGGCAGGGCAAACTTAAGCCCACCATAACAATGAGGGAGTTGGGCACAAATGTTCAAAGGGACAGTTTTCCACCCTGTGCAGCTGGACACCGAATGGGTATCAAGTGGCTGTGGGAAGATTAAAAGAGTTATCTATGGTTGCTGCAAATGGAACAGCTAAAGCTGGATCTTTGATCTCTGGTTTGGGGACCTCCTATGCTTATTTCTTATACTCTCCATTTTTGCCTTTTTCTCTTAGTTCTGTGCACAGAGCCAGGAACATGGTTGAGGTTCTTTAATATTTATTTGTGGCTTTCTTTTCTGGTCAGATATTTGGAATAGGGTTGAAAGACCAAGAAAAGTAGTATAGTCAGAAAAGGTTATTTTATTTTATTTTACTTACTATATTTGTTCTTGGCCTGGGGCTCCCAGAAAAGGTTATTTTAGATTTAAAAATGCTCATATAGGAAACCTGAAAATAATGGAAAGCTAGATGGAAAATGATCATCTGGGTAAAATGTAACAAGAAAAATCTATAATGTGTGATAATGGGTATAATGGGAATTTTGGAGGGAAGAGAGAGAGGGCTCTTAATTCTTAACGGCATCTTTAAAAAATACTAGGTCAAACTTATGAATGCCATTTTCATAGGTGAAAAATAGTTGACTATCAGCCATTTCAAGTGGTTCAACCTAGTATATATAGGATTCTAACATGTGTTTTTGGCTTTATTTTGATTTTTTTAAAATGTTGAAAAGTACTCTTTGCAGGTTGAATTGCTGTAGTCAGTTCAACTAAGTGTCCAGAGTTGTCACCAACAATAGGAATCCCTAGAAAAAGTAGCCTCCAGAGAAGACTGAGAGAAATTATCGACAATCTTAGCAAATCTGTTGGTAGGCCTGCAACAAAACGTATTCCATCAGACAGTTTTTCAGATGCCTCTGATTTAATTCTCTGGTGTTTTAGCCAGCCAACGGATAGGAAAATTGATAGCTCTAGGCTTGCATAAGCACAAAGTATTCAGTTCATGTTTTAAAAAAAGCGCAACCACTGTGTCCTTATTCATATCAGGTTCTCCTAGGATAGTTTTAGGACTTTGGAAATAGTACATGCTTGCATAAGGCTCCAGGTATTCTCTTTATTTAGACAGAACAATCAGCTCAACCAATTTGGAGAAAGTGTGGGGTTTTAATTACTAAAGGGAACCCTAAGGTCATTTATTTATTCAAGCCTTTCTTCTGATCATAGTAAGGAAAATTCATACACTTCAGCATCTGAATCCCAGGTTTTTATTAAAAAAAAAGTTTTTTTGGTTTTGTTTTGTTTTTAGCCAAATGGATATTCAGGGTAAGAGGGGAAAATGGATAGGAAGAAAAGACTAAGACTGAGAAGACATTTAATAGCCTCTGCTTATATGAGAGGAAATCCTATCTGAGGAAGAGCAGACAGCTGCTCTTCATCTCAGCTGAGCCCAGAACCAGAGCAATTAAATTTATAGCATGAGGACCTTAACTTAGAACTGGGAGAATAGTTCATTGTTCTTGGGTATGTTAGATATCTTTTTTTGAAGATGGAAAAAAATAGGTAAGTAATTGTATGTGATAAAAGGTGATTTGAGTCTCTCTTAGTGTGGACACTAGAGAATGGGTCAGATGACTTCTTACTGCCAGCACCCATGTTCAAGGTGTTTTAGAATTATGAAGAGACCCTGAGGTCACATTGCCTGTTTAGATAGTAAATAGTGAACTAGGACATACCCCCCCCCACTCCTCAGATAAAGCTCAGTGTATATACAGTATATAGTTATACATATAAAAAATTCACTTACTTGGAGTCCACATTGGAAGGGATTTTACTGCTACTATAATCAGGCTGTGATGGTAATATGGAACTGAGGAAGCTGGCTGGGGACTGGTTATAGGTGGCTGTAACCCTTTGGCCTGGGTTGGAGCCAGCATGCTGCTGGGGAGAAGCAGGGAAAGCAGAGGAGGACATGGTGATGTGAGAGCTCACTGTTGAGGAGGCAGAAAATCTTTCCTCCGTGCATTGGCGGGGCTGGATGATAATGGAAGACTGTTTGGTCTGGCTAGAATAGCTGGAGGTTTCCGGTCCGGGAGGCTGCAGTCTGGAGCCACATGGATTTTGGGATTGAAGGAAGTGTTTTGGACGTTCGTAGTTAAACATGCTTAGCTGGTATATGGAAGATGGAGGCAATTTATTACTATAATGATTTGCTCCTGGAAGGGTGGGGTCCTGAATTTGGGGTGGCAAGCCTGGAATCACAGAAGGTCCAAAGGAATCAGAAGCAACCTTGGTCTGCCCCTCCTTGTTGAGATCTTGGGAATACTTTGCTTCTGTCTTTGATGGAGTGGCCTTCTCTTGAAGAATATTGTTCCTTCAAACGAGAAAATGATTCAGTTACAATATTTGCATAAAAAACAGTATTGTTTAACATCTTTAGGAGTGTATATGCTTTTTTTTTGGCCTTATATGCTTTCAAGGTCACCTCAAGGTGGAACTTTCCTGGCTTCTAGATTTCTTCCTTTATCTCTGTCTTTGTGTAAATGACTTTTCTCCTGAGAACAAGAAAAAAGGATTCATTAGTGTTTGTTTGCCTCTGGGTGATTCTTAAGGCATGCCCAGGGGCTTCAAGATACAGGAGTGGGAAGTTTGAGTTTGCCAAGTAGTTACTTATGAAAAGAAATTCTGTGATGTTGCTCAGTGTGAAAATTTAATGGTTTTAAGATTAGCTTTTGCCCAGAGGGTACAGTTTCATTAACCAGAGAGATTTAATGATTTAAATTATTAGCAGTTAAATATCTAACATGTCAGCTCCCATTCTATCTGAATTCTTCCCATTGCTAATAAAAACCAATGAATGGCTAATATACATCAGTTAATTAATGTCCTGGTGATAGGTGATGAATGATATCTTGGTAAATCAAGGGGTACACTATGCTTTTTAATAAAGAACGTGAACATCTGCATTTACTCCTTCAACCTTTCAGAATTTCGTAAAGTAGAGGGAACATGTATAAATCATTGTTGTCAACTGTGAGTGTATTTTTTTTAACCTTTCAATGCACTGTCTCTTTTTTTCCCCTTGATTCCAAATTCACCATAGTATCAAACCAGATGATAATTAAGAAGTATATGTGTCTTTCTGTGTGTATATATGTTACTGACTGTATTCCAGAGTGATATATAAATTTTTTGTTATTTTTAGATTATACTATCTAGTTATTGGTGTTGATATTCTCTTAGAGTTTTACTTTTTATTATTTTTCATATTTCATATGCATTTTGGATTAATTTGAAACTGTTTTAGCTTCTCTCTTTTTCTTTTGAAATGGCAGACAAGGATGTACAGAAGGAAGTAAGGCAGTATGAAGCTAGTTATGCCTTACCAGAAAAGATGGTTGCCATTTCTCTTACTTAGCTCTGCACTGGTTCTTCTGACTTCCTATAATAGATCCCAGTTTTCCATAGATGAATCTTTTGCCCCTAAAATCAGCCTTGAAGGGTTATATTTGCCTCTGATTCTCCCATTAGTATGGTAAATCTAAGCAGAACTATATACAGACATTTACACACAGACTAGCCCTATGAATTGTGGCATTGGTTCTGTCTTTATTCAAAATGTCAGGTAATTTAGTTCAAAATATATTTAATTTTACTTAGTATAAGCCAGCTCTGAGTTAATGATAAATCAAACTATTAATTGATAAAGTTACCCAAACTGTCATCATCAAAATGAAATCTTAAAATTGTTTAATTTCCTATCTTAAAGAATGTATCATTTTTAATGAAAAAATTTCAGACCAAATAACTTTATCCCAAGGCTGTGCATGTAGTTTAGAGTTAAAAGGGACGCCTGGGTGGCTCAGTTGGTTAAAAGTCTGCCTTCGGCCCAGATTGTGATCCCAGGGTCCTGGGATCGAGTCCCGCATCGGGCTCTCTGCTCAGCGGAGAGCCTGCTTCTCCCTCTGCCTGCCGCTCACCCCTATTTGTGCTCTCTCTCTTCCTCTGACAAATAAAATCTTAAAACACACACATACACACAAACCTCTAGCAGTTTTAGGAAAGAACAAATACTACTAAACAGCCAAGAGAAAGATTCTGTTGAAAAAGGACACTTAAAAAGCCACGTATTCCTTAATTTCAAGTTTATGAACACAAGCTTGTTCAACTAGAGTGCATTTTAGTAATTAACTATATTAGGCCTTTAAATTGTTGGAGGAAAACATCCAGAAGGAGCTTTAATTAGATCTTCTCAAAAAAGGACTCTATTTCAAGGCAAGTA
Source organism: Halichoerus grypus (assembly GCF_964656455.1). Taxonomy (NCBI): domain Eukaryota; kingdom Metazoa; phylum Chordata; class Mammalia; order Carnivora; family Phocidae; genus Halichoerus; species Halichoerus grypus. The sequence goes on from NC_135713.1 coordinate 121,269,409, forward strand.
GTTTTGTAGTTATGGGCTTATTCATTCCATTGCAGAATTGAATCCAAATTTCGTTCTTAAATTCCTTTTTAGGAAGGCAAATTATTCAGATTCATTTAATATAGCAAGGAATAAACTGTTTAACAAATAGCCAGTAGATATTTTCCAAAACGTTCTGTTTTTCTTTACATATGTTTTCAAAATATCAACTATCTTGTACATTTTGGTATCAGCCTACATGGTTAACAACTACTGTTATTTTTCAAAGCTCAATTGAAAATATGTTCTTTCAAGTTTCATTGTTCTCATGTCTCAACAAAATTTTATACAGTTATTCAAATAGAGAACTCTGAAAAGTTTTTCTTCGTGTTTGTAGTTACTGTCCAACAGTTTAATTCTATAATAGATTCTTTTATGTGACACTAATATTTTATTCCAAATAATGTTAAATAATTTACAAAGATTTTATAAGTAAAATACTATGCAGGTTCCTATTTAAAAAATCTTAACTTTTTTCTTTCTGTCTCTAACATAGCACAGACTTGCACAAAAAACTGATTGAGGATATTTTGAAGCTCTAGGACATTACCACAATTACAATCAGATCAAGTGTGCCTTTTCAAGGAAAAATGATGATTTAAAAATATTGACACACAGCCATCTTTCCTTGTACCCTTTCTCTAATGCCTTCCAGTTTCAGTGGAACAAGTAAGTTACTTTCTCGTCGTATCTTGGTATAATAACATGATGATATGACTTTCAAAGTTTTTATGTGAAGATCATCTTTGTACACGTTCCTCTGATTTGGACAAAAAACAAAAACAAAACCCAAAACTGTAGCAGAAATAAAGATGGGACTTACCCGTCGTTCCAGAGGGTGCCAGCTGGGTTTAACCCACTATTGAAGGGAAGGAAAAGGCATCCCCTTCCCTCACAGACTAATCTAGTGGCTCTGTGCTTAGTATTATAGCACCACTGACTTTTATCAGCTGCCAAACAGTGACATCTGATGTGCTTGCCTGTCCATCTACCTATGCTGGCATGTCAAAGTAAGAGTCTACAATCTAAACAATATCTCAGATGTCTTAGTGATATTTAAGGAGTGGGATTACATGAGCTTCTCTTACAGGCCTCTTTATTTTAGATGTGAATTTTGACTGTAAGCTTTTGTAAGCTCATGCAGGAGGAAGGGCAAAGAGTTGGGAAATGGAAAAAAGTATATAGAAAACTCAATTTCTTTATCGAGGTGGGGGCTTGGAATCTTTTCCTGTTTAAGAAAGGACTAAAAGGGAAACTGTATTCTGAGACTGATGTTCTATCCAATAAAAATTCTCCAGAAATAAGACCAGTGATTGATGGTTCCAAACTGATTTGTATTGGATAGTTGTTCTCTGAAGCTTTTTTTTTTTTTTTTTTTTTTCTTTCCTCCTCTTGCCAAATACAAGTAGGGGTGGAGCAGAGTCCAAGCAGTTTGTTTCAGGAGACAGGGTGTGGTCTCAGCAAAGGCAGGAGAGCAGGGTGATGGTGACGTGTCACTGGGAAGGTGGGGAGGTGGAAAAACATGATTTGATTTCTTAGCAAGTTTTCTGAATATGTATGGCATATGCCTCTTTGATCTTGTTCTTTTATTCTTCAAGAGTTTTGAAACACTTAAGAAATTACCAGACAAATAAACATTCTGTACATTTAGGGCTTTATACTGTCAACTCTTTCCTTCATCTCCCTTAACTCTTAGCGGTTACACAGTTTCCTTTCTCTTCACTAAGGAGACTGTCTTGGTATTTAGGTTTCCATTTTTGTGCAGGGAACTAAATAATTACAGAGGAAGAAACCTTCAAATCAACAACAGAAGTAATAAAGAGGGGTAGGTGGCCTGAGGATCAGGTCAATTGAGTGGAATTACCACCATTTAGTGGTTTCAGTATTGATATGTTTCTCCTGTTTAAAGCGTATCTATTTATTACCCTCCTTCATGGGTGCTCCAATATTGATTTAATTACCATATACATGAGGGTCCATCCAATAGATGTTTGAGCACATATGAGCCATATAAAAGTCTTCACAGCTGACCATGTACATGTATCTTCCTTTGGTGTTCAGAGAAAGTTTGATAATTGCTTCCTGGGCACACAGCCATTACTTGGTGGAAAAGGCATACTAGACTGGATGAGTAGGTGTTTGCCTACCAAGTCTTATTTCAGGAATTTCCCAAAGTATTTCTCTACATCTGCTCACTGATATTTCACTTTCCATTAATAGGGACAAAGCCTTTTAATCCAAATTATGGAGACTTAAAATATAAATGCAAGTGACAATAAAAGTAGCAAGAATAACCAACAAGTATAGCATTTACTATGAGTAGGGCTCTATTCTAAGCACTTTAAATTTGTGGTATATGTGACTGATACTTGGTTCTTCCAGAGAACAGGGTTTGATTAGGGCAAGGAAAAGGAGATACTAGATTTGAGGTCTCTTAATACCTAAAAGTTTAAGTTGTTATCCTACCAGGAAAGTAGGGAAGATGCCCAGGACAAACTATGAAGTCCCCAATTTTGCCTAGGGCAGATTCTAAACATACCATAGTTGAGGAGGAATTTTAGTTCCATTTATTTTTTATCCTTTAAGCTTTATCTCTTTTCTCTCCTATGCCTTTGTAAGATGTAACATTGGTTACAGTGTAGTAGTTCCGTGGTACATCAAGGCAAAGGTTCTTGCCCCAGTAAGGGGATTAAGGGCTGATTTTGGAAAGGAAAGGAAGGTCTTCTTTCCTGGCCCCATTGTCACAAGTTAATAGTCTATATTTAATAATCTATTATGAATCTACTTTTCTACTTTTAAATGTTTGGTTTGCTTTTTTGAATGGTGTTTTTTGTTTCCTCACACATATAGCTATTCAAATGGTTTAGTTGCTTATTTGAAAAAAATTTTCCTAAAACTGGAAGAATCCATAAGATGGCAGGTGAGTGAACTATATTCCAACCTGTCCCCAAAGACAGCTTTTCCAATTATTTCTCTAAATTATCAGTAAGGGCCTCTGGTGAATCGTTCTAGTGCCTCACAGTATGAGGGTAACTTCCCACTATGTCACTGAACCATTTCCTGCTGCACGTTAGGGGAATTCTTTCTTGTCCTGTCGTCAGTGGAAGGGTGACTTGGCTATTTAGCTGTCACTCATTCATCCTTTCTTCATTTATAGCTCTTGTATTTTTTAAAAATGTAAACTATGTATACTGTTGTAAAATGGTGCTGTGAGCTTTGTCTAAAATCTGATGTCAGATGTATGTGATGAAGCTAATTTCTGCTGTATCAACTGAGAAGGCAAATGCCACATTGAGGATGGAAGGACTAACGAGTGAAGAACATTTCATTTATTTTCAGGTTATGCATAATTCACAATGATTACTGAAGTTCTGTCCCACTGTAGCACTTGTAATTTGAAATCTCCTTTTGAGTGCTTAATTCGGTCTTATATTCTTTTCAAGAGAGTAGTAATAATGGACATTCCACTAGGTTTGGAGTCAAATAGTAAAAATGATAACATTAATTTGGTTAATGTTCTATAGCTTTGTAGACACATTAACCTTCTTATTATCTGTTTTGGAGACCTGAGTGTGAGTGCCCACTCTGCCATATACTTGCTGTGTAACCTTAGACAAGTTGCTTAATCTCTCTGAGCTTTAATAATTAACTGAAAAACGAAGATAGTATCTGTTTTACTAACCTAATCAGAGGAAATCATATGATGGACTCTTACATGGTATCATTTATCTCCTCAACCAAGTTAAATGTTTTCTGAGGGAGGGACTGTTTATTTTTTATCTTTGGGACATTGTGGCTTATAGTTGACATTCAGTAAAAACTTGTTAACTTTTGTGGAACTTTCATTGAATAATTTTTCTCAAAGATGATTTTTTAAATGAAAAAGATGGTAATCTCCTGTGAAAGATACTGTATTATAAATTCAGTACCTTTTTAAGTCTTAAAGGCTCACTGCTAAACATAGGTACTCATGGAGAAAAGTTTTAGATATCTGTATTGGCTGTCTCCCCAGGGAAGTCTCCCACAGAAACCGACATAAACACATAGGATGTACTTAATAAATGTTTGTTGAATAAATTGCAGTCTTTTGTCCCACACACCCGTTCTTTGACCTCATGAGAAATCTTTATAAGGGTAGCTGTATCCAGGTAACTAGAGATCCCAGAAGCTAAAGGGGTTCCAGAAGACTAATTGAGAAATTACAGTCATAGACTGTTATTGAAGATACATTGATTCTAAGAAAAAACAATGCAGTGAAGTAATAGCCACTATTATGAATTCCTATTATGTACTTGACATATGTTGTTCCAGGTCTGTTAATATATACGTTTAAACTCTTTCCTTCACTGTCTTCATTGTAAGAAACTCTTGGAGAAGTACCTATCCCAGGGTCATAGAAGCATGAGGAAGCAGCCCTCAACAATATCGGTCAGTCATCTACAATCTCAGTCATTTGTAGAATGAGGAACTTCATGTAGGTGACCTCTGATTCCTTCCATCTCTAATATGATAAATTTATTCACTTGATAGACCCAAATACTACTCAAGAAATCTCTTCTTAAAAGAGATTTCAATATCTTTTATTTTGTAATTAACAGAGGCTACTTAAACTAGAAAATAGTCAAGAATGTTCATTTATTAAGTTTTATTAAAGGTGTTTAACCTAAATTTAACCTAAAGGTAACTTTAGGTTTGTAAAATATTTAGTGGACTCTGTTAGATATTAGTAAAGTAAAAAAATTTAAATGACCTTAAGTATCAGTTTTTAGTCCCCCCCCCCCCATGACTATTTTAGTTTGAGGTTTGTGTTTGGGGGTTGGGGGATGATGGCAGATTTTGTTTTGAGTATAGCCTGGTTGGCAAATTCACCTAATGAGTTATCTTTCCATTTATACACTTGCCTTCTAAATGCAAGGAAAATTCTGTCTGTATTCTAAGACAACAAGAAGAAACCTGTATCACAATGTTTTTTATATTTACATTGAGATCAGACCCTGAATTCTTCTGTGGAAAAGATTCTGCTTCTTCAAAATCTTGTGCCATTTCAGCATTGTTGATTTTTTTTTTTTTTCAATGTCTCTAACAAACCTTTAGATGTGGATCTAAGCGCTTGGTTTACTGTTTCAGCTCTGGTGAAAGATATGATGGAGGGCAAGGGAGAAGTGACAGAATTAAGTGACTCACCTCAGAATGCAAGTTCCCTAAGGGCAGGAACTTTGTCATGTTCACTGTTCTGTGTGCAGGACCAAGAACATTTGTTGAATGAGCAAGTGTTAAGTCTGTCTGCCCTTACCATTGTGGTTGTAGCTCAGAGGAATTTTCATTGCAGAAATCCTCCTTTGGAACCTGGATCTCATGTTCATTGTGACGGGCTGGTTCGGGAATAGTTGAAATAACGTTCATTGGGGTGTCATCTGGATTTTTGTCCTTTGTGTGGCTATCACTGCTCCAGGGAAAGGTGGCCAGTTTTGGAGAAAGTTTACTCATGGGTAACTTTGGAGAACTCTCTGACTTCTCCACTTCTTTTCCTCCTGAAAAATATAATTATTTACCACCTCAGATAGAAACAGAATCTTCCTCCTCCTCTTGGCTGAACTGGAGCAGGGAGATCCCGAAAAGAATTACCTGGGGAAACAAAGAGTCTTGCTATGGAGACTGCAGTCCCAGCCTCATTTTCTGCAATGCACTTGAATTCCCCAGAGTCTTCAGGAAATACTTCTGTGATAATCAAGGTGCAGACTTCCTCTGGAAAGGCAAGAGATTCAACTTGACCAGAGTTTTGGGAGATCCCAAATTAACAAATAGTGTGGGAGGATGTCAGGGAAAGTCGGTACTAGGAATAAAGAGTATTTCTGAGATTTTTAAACAATCCATCAGATTAGACTTTTTGTCTTTGAGCGGGCTCCTGAAGATAAATAAAAAATGCAACCTAAAATAATCCCAGCAGAGTCCCTATCACCTGTCTCTTTGACACATCTCTTTGCTATAATGTGAGTTCCTTGAAAGCAGGGATTACACTTTATTCCTTGACTTCTAGATTTCTGTAGCTTTAGTGCTTAGCATCAGGTTCCTATAGACAGATTTTCTGAGCTGACCTAAAAGTTACCATTGCCAGGATAGTTCAATAGTGCAGTGATAGCCACATTGTGACGGGCACTACACCTACTTCTTGGACAGTCAACAACTTGGATGTTCGATGTCAGCACGCCTCCTTACTGCCTCTCTGTAGAGCTCACGAGTCATAGATCAGAGGATGGATGCATGCTCTGTGAGGGCAGGGACCTCCTTAGTGCCCAGAATGGAACGTGGCCATTGTCTGTACTATGTTGAGTGAATGAATAGGTGAATAAACACACTGACAAATCCCAGTTATCTTGCTGCTTTTGTTCTGTCAGTTCGAGTTGTTACACGGTAGCCTCAAAACCGCTCATGATGGCAAAAGTGATTTAGGAGACAGTCTTCTGATGGTAATCTTGATTTAATCGTTTATTACCAAGATGTTGAAAAATTGGGGGTGCCTGGGTGGCTTAGTCAGTTAAGCATCTGCCTTCGGCTCAAGTCACGATCTCAGGGTCCTGGGATCGAGCCCTGCTTTGGGTTCCCTGCTCATCGGGGAGTCTGCTTCTCTCTCTGCCCCCTTCCCCCCGCTTGAGCTCTCTCTCTCTCTCAAATAAATAAATAAAATCTTAAAAATAAAGATGTTGAAAAATTGTGCTTACCGGGAATGGATGATAAAGAAGCTTCTGGAAGATAAAACAAGGGAATAGAGAATTTAAAAGATGACGGTTAATTTAATTGGGAGAAGGGGCCATGTGTATATGATAAGTAACTTAAATAAATAAAGCACATACAAGGTTGACTGTAATGTGGAGTCACAGACTATAAACTCTGTAGAATCCCAGAAAAGATACATGATGGAATGAACACTTGGCAGGGGGCCAGAAGAACTGTATTTTTGTTCTCTTTAGCCCTGAATTGCTCTGTGATTTTGTGAAAATTCTTCTCTGGGCTTTAGTTCTTCATCTCTAACATGAAGAAAGTATCTGTTCTCTGAATGGGAACCATTACTGAACCCCTGGTCCTGTGGTGCTCTCTTTCTCCCAAGAAAGTCTTTTTCTTTTAGTCTCTCTAATGAAAATAAAGTTGAATATTACATTATAAACATACTATAGTATTATTGTAGAAAAACACATAAAAGGATAATAGTTTGGGTGGTGCGGATATGGGTGATTTAAAATTTCTTCTTTATGCTAATGCCACGTTATGTAATAGAGGTTTTTCTTCCTGGATGTGATGTGCAAGTGTTCATTTGTGCTGCATCAATATTTAAATATATTTTCTTTGCTTGGGGCAAGAACTATTTTGGGCTTGGACTCTGGCTGCGGCATTTATTAACGTTGTAACCTTGGGCAAGGCATTTAGTATTTCTGATTTCAGTTTTCTTATAAAATGGAAATAACAATGCACACTTCAAAATGTTGACGTGAGGATTAAATGAAAGGTTGCTTATAAACTCAGTGTTTAGCATGAAGTAGATCATCATACTTGTTACCCTTCCCTGAGTTTATTATTTGGTAGGAAACAAATAATAAAGTATTTAGAAAGCTGTACATCATTATTAATTTGTTTTATTCTTTAAAAAATATGTTTATTCTCACATTTTTTTCTTGTTTGTATGCCAAGAACTCATTAGCAAGATAATTTATGAAAACAAACCAGTCTTTTCACAGCTATTAAAACTATTGTTTCATCAGAGAAAAACAGCTATCTTTTCTTTTTTGTTTGTTTCGAGGAATCATTTGAATTTGAAATCATAATTGTTTAACAATAAAAATTTCTGAGCCTGTAACAAGTCAGCTATTAAACTTTGAAACATGTATTAGATTTCAAGGTTAATTGAAATACAAAGCAAATCGAAAAGCTTATCACAATACTTCTCCTCAGAATCTGGAAGTCCTCAGAGTCTGCTATCTGCTCTTTCTCTCTGTACCAGTGAATTTGAACTGTGGTTGTTGCCTGGACTCGGCATTCAAATGCGACAAACTGACCGCTGGTTGTCGAAATGTCTTGAAGATGCTGAAGAACAAATACAGAATTCACAGAATGGAAGAAACTTTCACCATATGCAATGATTTGGGATGCCATTGGTAGTAAGTATGCTTTTCGTCATAATTATTGACAACTGACTGTACTTTAATCAAAACGAGGAGTTGCTGGGATTCTTCTGTGCTTTATAGTGTGCTTTACAGTCATGTGTTAGTTATTTTTATCTTAATTTCATAAAGTTGTTGCTCACTTCGCCAAGAGCCATGTTCAAAATAGGAAACAGAGTAGTTGAAAACTCTTATCTTTGTTATATGATTTTGTTGAGTACATGGAAAGTCAATAGATTTAATCTTTATTATCAGTCAGATAGTGTGGGCAGCATTGTATTTTTTAAGGATTCTGAATCATGACTTAGAGGACTTGGACCAGAATCTCAACTCTGCCACTAACTGGTTGAAGCTGATCGTAGGAACTTGGAAACTCTTAACCTCTGTGGAACTCAGGTACTTTATCTGTGAAATAGGGCTAGCAAAATGCTCAGCCTTTTTTTAGGTTTTGAGGCTCATTTCCGATAAATTGAACATTTAAAGAGTGAAGAGTTATAATGTTATATCAAAAGCATAAAAATAGGTGGTTTGGTGTCACCATGCATTGATGAATCGGTGGCATTTGTAGTAAATATCCCCCTTAAACCCTGATCTCCCTTCTCTCCTGTTTTCAGCTAGAGTCCTCTAGAATCTAGAATTACATTTCAAGTTATAACTTGGCTGAGAGGGAGTATCTGAGGTCCTTCTATCAGGTGAGACACAGTGACCACCAGCCCAGCCCTTGCGGCCTGATGCCCAGGGCTACATATCTTCGGGAAGGAATGCAACAGGAAACTTGTAGAAATAATAGACCCATGTAGCCGACAGCCTGGGCTGCAAGCAAGCTTTTGGAATCTATAGCAGGGCTCCTTATTCTTAATGACATTTTTTCCTGACTCCCATCCTGTACTTGGTACAGGTTAAATCTTTGTCCTGCTTCTCATACTTTGGGCCAGCAAGAAGCAGTGGTTCCAGTTCTCTCAGGTTTGGAAACTGGGCGACAATGAGCCCAGAGATTTCAACCTTAGTTTGGTTTGACCTAGTTGATTGATTCCTGCTCTCTCCAGTGGATAATACGGGAGCCTTCTTAATCCTGATCACTCTCTGTTACCCAAGCAGGAAATAGATATTGTTTTGCTTATTGGCTTAGTCAGAAGGGCATCTTATGACTAGTTAGGAGAATCAGATGAACCTTGAGGTCAGGTAGAGCATAGTCTACTTGGACAGGACAGTCTGAGCATTGCCCTTGAGAGCTGGAGATTGGTGTAGAGCAAAAGTCTAAAGAGTATAGGAAACCCTGAGTTGCTCTGTGACATTGAACAGTAATTTCACCCCTTCTGGGACTCACTTTTCTCATACATAAAATAATAATTTCTGAGGTTCTTTTTAGTTTCCCCTTTTCCTTCTCACCCCTATGATGACATCTACAATTTATCTATAAAATCCTAACTCTACCATGCAGTATGGATAGGTTACCTTGGTGAACACAGGGGCTACAACACAGGTGGGTCTGGACAGGCTGCTGCAGGGACTCTGCATCTGGTTTAAGAAATAGAAGAGACAGGGTCGCCTGGGTGGCTCAGTCGGTTGAGCGTCCGCCTTCGGCTTGGGTCATGATCCCCGGGTCCTGATCCCGGGGTCCTGGGATTGAGCCCCATGTCCGAGAAGTCTGCTTCTCCCTCTGCCCCTCCCCCTGACTCATGCTCTCTCTTGCACACGTGCTCTCTCTCACTCACTCAAATAAAATCTTAAAAAAAAAAAAAACTAGAAGAGACACTCTCATCCATACTGCCAAGGCCCTGAAACCTAGAAGCATGGTGCCCGTGAACCAACAATCAGTTTTAGGTGCTACCAACCACACCCCAAGTGTCCTCTTTAAAAAGGTTAATGCTTCTAATTTAAATGTCATTTTGGGTATCTGCTCCAATGCCACCCTTTTTTTTCCTCTGTCCTCCAGCATTCCATCAGCTGAGATGGTGAAATACAGCACCAAGCAATTACACTTGAGAGATGAATTTTGACACTTATTTAGAGACTGTATATAAAACGCATAAATAACTTGTAAATTTTACTGACTAGATTTTTTTTTCCCTTCTCTATACAGTTGCTCTTGTCTGTTAGGTTTTTGTAAAAGCATCTCCCCCCCCCCCCTTTTTAATTAAAAGGGAATTCATTCCGTGGATAGTTGGAATACTCTGTTATGGGCCTGAACTCCTAGAAGCCAACTGTGGCTATGGTTTGGCACACAGACAAATGGCCAACCCACAGAACTACCATGGAGTTATTTCTGAGACCCATGGATTTCTTTTCTTGTTCTATTTGAGGTTATGCAATTGTAGGCTCTCCTCATGTATACTTTCAAGAAAGTTGCATTGATTCTTTTTCTCTGGGCCTGTGTCTCCACACTGGAGCCCCTAAGAAGGCTTTTAAGACTGAACATACCCTTTGGGGGTCAATACACAATGGTTGAACTAAGGTAGAGTAACTTGATCTGATGTTGGAGGTTTCGTTAACCAGGGAACTGATGGTCAAAGAAACTCTAGTGGTTTTCTTCTTTATCCTGTTGTGGAAACAAAACCAAACACAGTCCAGTGAAAGAAAGATTAGAGTCAGCTTTGATAGAAATGCCTCACTGTATTCATTTGGCATGAATCACATTTTTACTTCTAAACCTTATTTTTTCTTGATTTGCATAATAATTTCAGTTTTTTCCTTTTGATCAGTTAGTGGATTATGGCTCCTGATAGTTTTGCTTTAAATTTCCTTTGTCTTGTCTGATAATCAGTGAGCTGTTACTAAACACTTATGCAGAAGAAATAATTTATAAAGCAAATAATCACTTTAAAATTTGGAACATTTTAGGGGTTTTTTTTTGGTGTATTTTTTAAAGTAGAATTTCCCCTATATTCATATGGCAACAAATGCACATTCACATGCACATTCTGTACTTACTCTGACATTTCTGTAGCATATTCCAAGCACAATCACAGAGAGAAATGTTTTCTTTCCTCTTCCCTTGTAAGAAAGAGAAAAAAGAAGTTCTGTCTAGATCTCACTGGCATTTAATAAAATTTAGTTCGCCTGTATTGTATGCACAGTAGGACTAGCAAATTAGTTAGTTATGGGCAACAGGTCAATCCAGAACATCTGAATTTTTGACTAAGCGTGGAACTACTTTAATATTCTCAGTTTAAAAAATCCAGACGTTTACCTTTACAGAGCTATAGTGGTTGCACCCAGAAGAGCTATTGAGTCATTTCCCAAAAACAATACTTTATAGGGCCGATATTGTTGTCTTGTGAATTTGTGTTTTGGTCGGAAGTCTTCAGCATATTTGTTATAATAAAAAATCTTTTGACACATTGCCTCAATCCCAGGACCCCGGGATCAGGACCCAGGGATGTGTTGAAGGATGTTGTCAATCTTCATATTATCTCTATGAGTACTTAGTAGAGAAGTCTATCTCAGTTCTTAGTATCAAGAATAATCAGGGGGCGCCTGGGTGGCTCAGTCAGTTAAGCGTCCGACTCTTGGCTTCTGCTCAGGTCATGATCTCAGGATTGTAAGATCAAGCCCCACGTTTTGCTCTACGCTCAATGTGGAGTCTGCTTGAGGTTCTCTCTCTCCCCCTTCCTACACCTATGCAGGTCTGTGCACACACACACTCTCTCTCTTGAATAAGTAAATAAAACCTTAAAAAAAAAAAAGAATAATCGGGCTTCTGTGTTACAACTTTAGTTTTTCCTCACAGATACTACAAATCTTAGTATTGATTATATTTCCTCTATGTTAGGTATTTGAAAGTCTAGTCCTCATTATATAGCCAGAAATTCAACAGAGTTTGGAGTCAGGATCTCCTAAATTTGTAACCTGATATTTTTTCCACATTATGTCTGTGATGATTTATTTACCCAAACCAACATTTAGATCACATGACCCCATGAAAAACTTTTATGTTATTTCCAGGTAGAAGAGATAGATTGGAAGATATAGATTAGCCTGAATAACAAAATACTATAATTTTCAGAAAGCCATTGTCTTATGGAAATAGAGTATTTGAAATTGTAAATATTCCAGGAAACCCAGTCTCTAGCGTCACTTTATACTACAATGCTTTAATGAAAAAAAAATTATTTCCTACTTAAATCTTTTACATACAGTGTTTGATACCATGCTTTTGGATTAGATTTATCTAATCTTTTAATCTTAGTATATAATCTCATAATTCTTAGTGGCTTTTTCAGTCTTTAAAAACTTCCTTACCTTGAAGTTTCATAACCATTTTGTGCTTAATTTGCCTTAGGCTAAAATTTCAGCCATGTAAAAGATTTGCTAATACTATTTCATGCTTCATTTCTTAAGGTGGACAGTGGCTACAGAATGTATGTTTTATTTATTTAAAATGTCCAAATACTCAGGTCATGATCTCCTGAGTCGTGAGATTGAGCCCCACATCTGGCTCCACACTGAGCGGGCGTCTGCTTGAAGATTCTCTCCCTCTGCCCCTCCCCTCACATGTGCTTGCATGTGTGCACACACACACTCTCTCAAATAAATCTTTAAAAAAAATAAAATGCCCAAATACATTATATTTACTCATGTCTATGTGTATAGTATTTCATAATTTGTAAGATTAAAAAAATCTGTGAACTGGAACTGCCCCCCCTTTTTAAGGGTAGTTGTATTTTTTATTTTCAAAGTACAGATAGAATTATTCTTCGGTAGTTCAGAAGAAGATAGGTTCTGTCAGTGTACATATGCTAAAGGAATTGCAAACATGCATAGATTACCTTTATGTCCAAAATTGGGCAGAGAGTCTATACCTACAGACTCTCTAAACTGGGTAGAATCAAACTTGGAAGTGTTGACTTGAATCATTTTTCTAATGAATGAAAACTTCACAAATACCTCAGCTTTTGAACTGTTGAACACTTCCTGATGTCTCCTTTGCCAGGTCCTCAGGAGCAACACAAAGGGTTTTAGAGTTAGCTGACAAAATGAAACCATATGAACAGATGAGTTGTGCAAAAGACACATAATAATAATATAGAAACTACTTCAACAGTGTTGTAAAACATCAGAAACTTTAACATCATAGACATTAAATAGTGCCAGGGACATCACAAGACAGCACATCATCACCCAATAGGCTGTCAGAAATAAGTGCTATGACCGAAGGAGACAGAAGCTTGACTGGTCTAGGAAAACTTCCTGCCCACAGTTGACCTTCAGCTGAACTTAGAACAATGTTAAAATTGGAAAATTCAGAGGTGTGTAGGTTTGTGAGTTGGGGATGGGAGTTATTAGTGGTGGGGTGAATAGTGGTGGGGCATGGATAGAAAAAGGAAGTAAATAACATTTAGGGAACATTAAGCTGTGTGCCAGATACTATGCTGATCTCTTTATATCACACGTGGGGAAAGCATCCCATAGTCATTCAATGGTGAGGAACACCCTGGAATCAGAATGTCCGAATTTACCATTTATTAAGTATATTAGACTTCCCTCTAAGCATCACATGTCCCATTCTGTAAAATAGGCACAATAATAGTATTTATTTCTAGGGTTGTTTTGAGGTTTATGCGAGATAGTCCACAGAAGCACTTAATGCATGCATGTGCCATGTATCAAGCACTCAGTAAATGTTAGCTGCTATTATTATTGTGATTGTGGTTGTTATATATAGATCCAGGTGAATTTCCACCTTTCCTCAGAGGTTGGTTGGTTGGTTGGTTCATTCCTTCCCTTTTTTTTTTTTTTTTAAAGATTTTATTTATTTCAGAGGGAGAGAGAGAGAGGAAGAGAGAGTACAAGCAGGGGGAGGGGCAGAGGGAGGGAGAGAAGCAGACTCCCCCCTTAGCAGGGAGCCTGATGTGGGGCTCGATCCCATGACCCTGAGATCATGACCTCAGCTGAAGGCAGATGCTTAACTGACTGAACCACCCAAGCACCCCACCTCAGAGATTTCTAATTTAGCTCTCTTTGACTTTCTTCTCTTTTGCACTTAAAACCTCTTTCATAGGCTTTTAATTATTTATTATTGTGTACTTTCATTTGGAAGCTCCTTAAGTTTAAGGATCTTTTCAAAAGTGTCCCATCCTCAAAGTATCTAGTCTAGTGTCCAACACATAGTAGGTGTGGAGATGATTGATTTCATAGATTAATGCTTAGGAGATGTGTGTTGTTTTGTGCTGTTTCCTTCAATCCCATCCTACAAATAAAAGCAATTGAAATAGATTCCTCCTCTTTTGATGTTGGCAGGAAGTCCTCATACCACACCAGCCATCTTAGGTGGTGTTAACCAATCACCCATCACTGAAGACCAAGAAGAGACTTGGGAATTCTTGTCTAACATCTTCAAAGAACAAAACTATTATTTGCTCAAGATCATGCAGTCTGTTGGTACAAGAGTCAGGATTAGAATACAGATCTCCTTTCTTCTACTGCAATCCATATATACTTCTAGCAAATGGATTCTGTATTACCAGATAAATGTAAAACTGTGGATATTAGTCTGAGTAGTTGAGACTGTAGTAATTTTTTTCTTTTATCAGGATACATTGTATTTATGGTTCTGAATTCAGTGGGTAATGAAACAGTCCTTTTACTTTGTATGTAAGCTCCATGAGGTCAGAGCTAGTCTGTTTTGTTCACTCTTGTATCCCTAGTGCCTAGTATAGTGGAGTCGGCTGAGACTTCAGTTGAGAATGTTTGTGTGGCTTCTAGAGATTCTAACCTTGGAGTGTTAGACCCTGGAGAGAAACCCTGTATACATCAGGGACACTCTGGCTGTGGTAGGAAGATAAAAATGAAATGCTTCCCCTCATGGGAAGAGAAGGATCAAGTGAGAGAGTATGTATGAAACTTTTGGAACTTCTTGGAAGAAACATACCTTATAAATAAATATAAGGTCAGTTGGTTCAAGAGGCTAGAGTTTCCTCTAAGCCCCTTGGCGTGTGTCAAAGGAGAAGCCGGAAAATATCAACAGAATAGTTTTGGTGGTGGATGAGATTTGGTTTTTGCCCACCTTGAAACTGCCTGATATCCTGAGGCTGATGAGAACAAAAAAGAGAAGATCCAGTCCTTATAAAGGAAAGGTAATACTGGGCCTTCTAAATTCCAGATGCCTCCTGTTGTAAGTAGGAACAATCAAATTTCCTGGGCAAGGCGCCAGACAGCTCATATTGTCACTTAATCCATGGAGTGAGGAGGCCTGGCAGGACTTCCTCTGTCCTGTCCCTGATCTTCCAGCCAATGAAAGGAGATAGTGGTAACTAATGGAACCAAGAAGTACCCTGCATCTTACTTTGGACATGCCACTGGTTAGCATGAATTAAACAATCTATGTCTGAAGATCATAAAGAAAAGGATGAAAATATAGACAGGCCAGGTAGTTTGGGAGAGAGAGTGCTAATTCAGGATTGAGAAAATCTAGATTTTGATGCTAGATCGGTCATTAATTTGTTATATGACCTTGGGGAAGATCCTTTAGGGTCTCAGTTATCGCATATCTAATGAGAAGTGAGAAGGGAGATGGTCCCTAAGATTTCTTCTAGGTCTGTTAGCTCTTTTTAAATATTTTTAAATTCTCAGAGTCTGTGCTTTAAAAATCTCTGATTTCTGTAATTTCCAGAGCAGATGAAATTCAGAGGATAAGAGAAAGAAAGATGGACATTGGACCTAAAAGCAAAAGTGGTCAGTGCTTAGGCTGCTCTAGCACCCTGACGTTTGAAAGATGAATTGAGCTTTAGAAATTACTTAAACAGTTTAAAATGTTATTTATTTAGGAAAGCAAACCTTTTAGAGCTCACATTGGTTCAGTGGTAAAACAAAACCAAAGGTGAGAACCACTACTTCTTCCCCACTTTAAGAAAGGGAAGAATTTCTTTTTTTTTTTTTTTTTTTTAATTTAATTTTTTTTATTGTTATGTTAATCCCCATACATTACATCATTAGTTTTAGATATAGTGTTCCATGATTCATTGTTTGTGCATAACACCCAGTGCTCCATGCAGAACGTGCCCTCCTCAATACCCATCACCAGGCTAACCCATCCTCCCAACCCCTTCCCCTCTAGAACCCTCAGTTTGTTTTTCAGAGTCCATCGTCTCTCATGATTCTAAGAAAGGGAAGAATTTCTAAAAAAAAGTTCATTTTAGAATATTGACTTCTCTTGCTGAAGCTACTCTACTCTTTACATTCAATTCTCATGTATTTTTTTTAGGGGATAGAAAAGGAGGTTTTCAAAGGAAAAACAACAACAACAACAATAACCCTTAGCTTGACTGCTGTGAAATAATTCTACACTCCAAAGTATCAGAATGAAAATGTGACCTGTCCTGAAGTGTTCCTTCTTGATTTTAGGTAGCACTCGGGATGTCCTTGAGAGAAAAAATAGCTAGGGATTTTACTTTCATGATGAGTTATGCTAGCAGGCTTCATGGCTCACGTAAATGGTAACCTTTGCTGAGTGTAACCCTAGCTCTTTGTAAAGAGAACAGAATTAGACTGCACCAAATGAAGAGTCCAAGACCTTGGCAGTCTTACCCTGGAAAGATTACAAGATACATAGAGATCACACAAATGAACAGTGCTGATGTCCTTATAACATTGCCTGGATGGCTAGGATGTCTGCAGCGTTATACTAGCTTCATGGATATAATATAGGTTCAGTGGTCTGCAAAATAGAACATTAGAGCTATTTAAAAGTGAACAACTGAAGAATCTGGTAGTAGCTCCATTAGGCAAAAATTGGGGAACGAGAAGCGATGTAAGGCAGGTTAGCAACATAAAATGTGAGTTGTGGGGGAGGGGCAGAGGGAGAGAGAGATTCTTAAGCAGGCTCTATGCCCAGTGTAGAGCCCAAAAAGGGGTTCGATCTCACAACCCTGAGATCATGACCTGAGCCTAAATCAAGAGTCAGATGCTTAACCAACTGAGCTACCAAGGTGCCCCTCAAATGTTTTAAATGTCACATTATAGTGAGAAAACTTAAGAAAATTCACACAATAAGCTAAAGTTGGTGCATCCTTATTAAGTGTTACTTATTTGAGTTGATGGGAAAGTTTATTGTGCTTTCTTTTGTTTGCCTATTTTATGATTTAGTGTTTGTTTTAAATATTTATCTCTTGCTTGATAACAAATGCCATACTAAATAACCTATATTCACAGAAAGCTAATTAATTCGCATTGTCCACAAAGCACGAGATACTGTGGAAGACACTGTTTTCGCATTATACCTAACACAGCAAGAGGAAGAAGAACTAGTTGAGGAAAGAAGTACATGAGTTCAGTCAGAAAAAGAGTTGTGGGTTGCACGTATGTGTGATGATTTCTATCACTTTTTGAACAAGGCAAGAGCTTCTGCTCTCTATGGCCCACCAGTGTCAGTCCCTTTGAAAATGAATGAATTTGACTTGTGAACATACTCAGATTTTAAGAGAAGATGATATATGACATCCACTGAGTAATTTTTTTTTTCTTTTATAGAGAGAATGAGTATGTGCATGAGCTGGTTGGGGGATGTAGAGGGCGAGGGAGAGAGAGAATCTCAAGCAGGCTCCATGCCCAGCATGGAGCTCAAGCAGGGCTGGATCTCATGACCCTGAGATCATGACCCAAGCTGAAACCAAGAGTCAGACGCCCAACCACCGGAGCCACCCAGGTACTCCAACTGAGTATTTTGATGATGGTTTTGAAAAGTTCTTAAGGAAGTTTTAGTATATAGGGAGTTCTACAAATGCACCATATCATTTCTTCCCCAGTTTTTCTAGACCACTTTTTTTTGGTTTTGTTTTAAGGATTTTATTTTATTTTCTTTCATTTATTTGTCAGAACTTGAGAGAGAGAGAGAGCACAAGCAGGGGGAGTGGCAGGCAGAGGGAGAAACAGGCTCCCCGCTGAGCAAGGAGCCTGATGCGGAGCTCGATCCCAGGACCTTGGGATCATGACCTGAGCCGAAGGCAGACGCTTAACTGACTGAGCCACCCAGGCATCCCTAGACCATTTTCTAGCAACAGTGGATTTTTATTTTTCCCAGGTGTCTTTATGCTTTACCATACTACCTTCATGTTTGGCTCTCTCTTTCCTTCTTTCTCTTGCTTTTCAGAAAAAAGAAATAACCTGTTCTTATTTTCAACAAGTTAAACTATTGTGATAGGTGGACTACTGTTTTCTATATGACTAGAAAATTTATTTGATCATACTTAATGTTTTGCTTCTTCCCCAGAGTTTGTCAAATTTCTTGATTTTACACAGTGCCAAGCAGGAGATCTGTATCAAGGACATTATCAGTCATGTCTCTCTATGTTAGAATAAAATACTCACTGTTATTTGACTATAGCTGACATATAATGAATGTTACATTAGCTTAAAGGGTATAACATAGTGATTCATCTATATAACATCTCTATATGTTATACTATTCTCATCACAAATGTATTTACCATCTGTCACCATATAATGTTATTACAATATCGTTGACTGTATTTCCTATGCTGTCCCTTATATTCCCATGACTTAATTAATTTATAACTGAAAGCCTGTATCTCCCACTCCCCTTCATCCATTTTGCCCATTTCCTCACCCCCCTTCCCTTTGGCAGTCAGAGGGAAGTTCTCTATATTTGTAGGTCTGATTCTGCTTTTTGTTTGTTTTTTTTATATTTATATATATATTTATGAGTGAAATCATATGGTATTTGTCTTTCTCAGTCTTATTTCACTTAGCATAATACCCCGTAGGTCTATGCATGTTGCCACAAATGGCAAGATCCCATCCATTTTTATGGCTGTGTAATATTCCATCATGTGTGATGTGTGTGTGTGTGTGTGTGTGTGTGTGTGTGCGCGCGCGCACGCGCACGCGTGCCATATCTTCTTTATCCATTCATCTATCTACAAAGCTATTTTAAAAGATAACTGCTATATTCTAAGTGGCATACAGATTTCTGTTTGGGTATCTATGTGTCTCAACCTTTACTGACTGGTTTTCCTGTTGTCACAGTCCACATTGGGCATGGCCTTTCTCAGGATGCCTCTCTGTCAAAAGATAGGATGCCTGGTCTTGATTAGGAATGTCACTATTTCCTCTCCCTGATGCTGAGATCCTAGTGGGCTTGGAAAAAAGCGGGACATATCTAGGAGCTCTTAATTCATTTCTGATCATCTGGGGTAACTGGGCCTAGAAAGTGCATTTTTCCAAGATGGTTTGCTTACCAACATGCCTGACATCTTGATGCTGCTTGGTGTTCATCTGTCTTTATTTTTCTCTCTCCACATGGTATCTCATTCTCCAGGGCCTCTCCATGTGGCTTCGTTTTTTGTACCACAGTGGCCTCAGGGTAGTTGGATTTCTCACCCTGAGGCCTAGGGCTCGAAGAGCAAGTATTCCAATAATATTCTTTCTCTTTTAAAGGAAAACTTCTCGGGGCGCCTGGGTGGCTCAGTCGTTAAGCGTCTGCCTTCGGCTCAGGTCATGATCCCAGGGTCCTGGGATCGAGCCCCGCATCGGGCTCCCTGCTCGGCGGGAAGCCTGCTTCTCCCTCTCCCACTCCCCCTGCTTGTGTTCCCTCTTGCTGTCTCTCTCTCTGTCAAATAAATAAATAAAATCTTTAAAAAAAATAAAAAAATAAAAAAAAAAATAAAGGAAAACTTCTCTTACTTTGTTCTGTTGTGATTCTTGGACCCTCAGCTATGGCAGTACAGGAACTACCTGCCAAAGACCCAATTGATACAGTTCTTCTTATAAAAAATTCAGGTCTTAGGGCTCAAATACCAAGATAAACAGCTGTTTGGTTTGAATCCTGTGGCAAGCTACTTTTTACTTTGTTTTTTTTAGAGAATTTTCGAATTTAGCTCAGGATCGGGTTTAGCAGATTTTTTTTCTGACCTGCGCTTAAGATATTGAACTTGAACTAGCCCTGTGGCAAAGGAGCAGTGGTGGCAGAGGCCTAGACTCTAGGAAAATACTCTTTACTCCTTCCCGGTCTCATTCTGCAGCCCTGGCAGTGACTGTGCTAATGAGAGATGCCAGGAGAAAAGTTAACTGTCTTGGAAGCAATAAACCACCTTCATTCCAACTTTAGGCAGAACCGCCAAATTGATGAAAGTTTGTATTTTGTAAGCTCTCCCCACCTCTGTCACCCTCTTGCTCTCCAGAAACCTTTCCCGTAGGTACGGTGTTTTCTTTGTTTAGATTGAACCCTCAAAAGCTATCACGTCCTCAAGCCCACATCAAAACTGGCTTGTTTTATATATGTTAGTCCTCTGAAAGAGTGGTTCAGACAAAGACACCAATTTGTCCATGGATGTATTCCGCCCCTTCTTTTGTCTTTAAACAGTAAGAGCCATTACTTCAACCCAGATGACGCACTTTCTGGTGGGGGCACTCTGAAGCACGTTGGCAAGCCGTCTAGGAGGTAGGGGAGATGAGATTCCTCTTAATCTCTTTCACATCCTGCTAAGTTCAGAAGAGACTGGTATTTAACCCTAAAACTTTCATTCCCTTTTGGTATTTACCCTAAAATAGAGGATATTTGTCTTTTTTGATGCCACTGGCTTGAGTATGTGAGTTTTTATGTTATAAGATCATGCTTGATTTTTAGAAGTGTTCCGTTTCTATTTGCCCTGCGCGTACATGTAGAGTTATTGCCGAGAGGAATACTGTGTGCACAGGACAGCTAAGACCACACACTGTCATTAGCTGGGAGTCAGGTTACCCACCACATGGACAGCAGCATGTGCTAGAGCTCTCTGTAGCTAGAAGAGTCCTAGAGAGGAGAATTTGTAGCATTAAGCAGGCTTTGCAAATTAAAGAAAACAAAAAAGACCACGTACAGTCCTCTCTGAGCTTTGATTTTTAACAACCATAAAATGAGATTAATACCCAGGCACTGTATTAACCACTTTATATGCATTTTGTCATTGATTCTTCAAAAAACCCCAAGATGTAGAGATACTGTTTTTCTCATTTTACAAATGAGGAAACATAAGCTTACAAAGGTGACCCAAATTGCCCAGAGTCACATAGCTAGTAAGTGGTGGAGCCAGGAATAAAATCCACATAGTCCATCTCTAGAGCAGAGAGCCTTTTACCTCTGTTATAAGAAATATACTTCCTTGACCTGTGTATTTCTTGGGAAATCAGAGGAAAGGGTACCCAGGTTCTAAGGGAAAGCCTGAAGTTAACTTTATAACTAGCTTTTGGGTTCAGGAGGGACCTTATAAGGATATGAACCGAAATGTTCACGAATAATCTTCTCATACCCTGGACATTGGGTCAAAAACGTAACTCTGACAGTGGTTTCTGTTTATTGCTTAGATGTATTAGAAAATATATGTGGTGTTGAAATAAATTGAACTGGACAGTGTACAAAAATCTCTGTAAAATGTGAGAGAGATGTGTGGTAACTATATTGATTGCATTTTTGAGATGTGAAATAACTTTGGGTCAAAGCCTCCAAGACCCACATCAAAGACCTTGGCAGAGGCAGAACTGAAAGTGTGTTCAGTGAGAAAATAACAGATCCAAAGGGCAGATTCTTACTAGGTCCCGCCCCTTCACTCTAGAGTATGATATAATGATACCCCACTACACTTCTTTCCAGAAAGTTCCTAAGGAATTACGCACGGGAAGGAGAAGAGGATGGTTAAGACAGGTTAGCGGGACATCTTTCTGTCTTTTCTTCTTTTAGCACAGTTTAATTTAGCTCACTGTCACTTTGGCAGTGTGAAAGACTTAGAAGCTAAGTACAGACTAGGGGAGAGAAGTGTGACAGTGACAAGCTCATGGAGGCAAGGGGCAGTTTGAAGTGCCAGGAGGTGGGGGGGGCAGGGGTCATGATAGCAGACACATGTGCAGAGCAGGAGCTTTTCAGGGAGGTTACGGAGAAGCTGGGGTTTAGAGAGAACGGAGAGAGGAAGTCAGGCTTTGCAGCTTCAGACTTAATCTCAGGGCTCTCCCTGGTCCGTCCAGTCGCTTCTGGGACAGTGCAGAAGTGATATCCCTTCGAGTCAGAGAATCCTTAAATATTAGAGTCCAAAAATTAGAGTCCAAAGTCCAAAATACTAGAGTCCAAAATATCAGAGCCCATCAAGTAAAGCTAGGCCTTCAGTTTTAGTTCAAAAGAACTTAGAGTGATTGTCTGGTTGACCCAAAAATAGTTTGGATCGTTATGTCAGGCATGAACATCACTTTCTTTTTTTTTAAAGATTTTATTTATTTATTTATTTATTTGAGAGAGTGAACATGAGCAATGGGGAGGGGCAGCAGGAGAGGGAGAAGCAGACTCTCCACTGAGTGGGGAGCTCAGTGCGGGACTTGATCCCAGGACCCTGCTGAAGGCAGACACTTAACCGACTGAACCACCCAGGCACCCTGAACATCACTTTCTTTTACAATTTTCTTTCCTGTTAAGAATCCTATCCATAAAAGACTGTGTAAGCCCATGTATGCTTGTGTGGGTATGATGTCTATGTTTGCTCTGATTTGTCAGACCATAGAGTGAAGGCTGCTGGTTTTAGTTATCTTTTTAGCTGCAGAACTGAAACTAAATTAGTCAATCTGTAGAACTTTGTTGAGTATCCACTTAGTATATTCCTTTGTTTCTGAGGGTTCAGTAGCATATCTTAGGTACATACTTTGGATGGCCCCTTGCTTTCTAGGTGCTCACGTGTTCTGTAGGGAGATAAATAATGATAACAGTTTCAAGCACCATGGAAAAGCATTTGATAGCTTTATAGTGGTTCTCAAAATTTAACATGCATTTGCATCACCTGAGAATCTTGTTGAAATGCAGATTCTGACTCAGTAGGTCTGGGTTGGGGCCTGCGATCCTTCATTTCTCACAAACTCCCAGATAAGACTGATGCTGCCTGTCTACAGACTACACTTTGATAAATAGCACGGGCAGAGTCTTAACATTGGCTAAAATGTGAGGCATGCATAGGGAATAGCAAGTAAGTCAGTTTGACAGGAGAGAGAAGGTTGGAAAGATTGGTTAGGATCAGATCTCAAACAGCCTTGAGCACCAGGTTAAGGATTTAGATGATATATGTGTTAAGGAATCATTGCGGGTTTCCGTACTGGGTATAGAATGACATGACAGGACCTGTACTTAAGGGAGATTTATCTGTCATCATGTGTAGGACAGGTGGGTTAGAAGTTTTGTATTAACTATCAAGTAGCAGAGACTCTACTTCTGGTCCTTAATGCCAAATGAGAAGAAGTTGCAGAAAGGAGAGAGAGGAGGGGGCTGGCAACCAGGAAGTGACCTGTTTTACAGAGTGGCCCTTGGGTGGGAGCTGGGGGAGTTGTTTAGATCACAAATCTCTTTAGTCTGCTCAAATTCTAAGAAATCCCTTGTTATTTAAGGATGCAGTCATAAACTGTGTCCTTGGTAAATTTTTTTTGCTAGATTCAGTTCATCCAAAATGTATTGAGTGCCAGGTACAGTGCTTTGCTCTCTCAGGTATCTTTGTTTTTCCCAGTGTCTGATGCAGGGTCCTGCCCTTCATCAACATCATTGTAATGTTCATCCTGTTTAATTCTGGCATTTTAACATAAGATAGTTAACATAGTCTACCCTTGATAAAACTATGTAAAAAAAAAAAACAAGGATATGATAAAACACAAAATAAAGGATTGTGGTTAAAATTGAGGGAAGGCCGGTAGGGGTTAGATTTAGGGGAGGAACACATAGATACTGTCAGTTATTGGTATTGTTCCAGTTCTTGGGTTGAGTGATGGGTTCACAGGATTCATTTTATTTTTTTAAAATAAATAAGGAAATGAAGCAGGAAATAAAGTAGAGGACGATCAGGTACCATTCATAATGTAAATTATTATATGTGTCATGCAGCTGAGGTCCCTTTAAAAAAAAATCTACATGTGCAAACTTAAAATACTCAAAAGTAGTATCATGGAGAATCCATCCTAAGAGAAGGAAATTAAAATCACCACCTCAGCCTACATCTGTGGAAGGCTTTTCTATGCGGTATGTCAGAATGCAGATAATTTGAGTAGTTATCTCCAGCCTGAGGTTTGGTGAGATCAGGTGAGGTCGTAGTCCTAGCAAATATACTGATGTTCTACTAAGCTAAATTTCTCATCCATTACAGAGTATTTTCCCACATCAGAACATGCTTGCTTGTCATTTACTCAGTCTTAGTTCCTTGGATTCTTGAACCTGAGGTCAGAGGTCTTTGTTTGTTCCTATGTTCATTCATTCATTCATTCATTCATTCATTTGCATATAGTTGACATGTTACATTAGTTTCAGGTATACAACTTAGGATTTGACAAGTTTATACATTATGTTTACCACAAGTGTAGCTACCATCTGTCTCATTATTTTGCTATTACAGTATCATTACTGTATTCCTTATGCTCTGCCTTTTATTCCCATGACTTCCTTACTCTATAACTGGAGGCCTGTATCTCCCTTTTTCCTTCACCCATTTTGCCCAACTTCTTACCACCTTCCCCTCCGGCAACCATCACCTCATACCTGTTAGAATGGCTCAAATCCAAAAGACAAGAAACAACAAATGTTGGCGAGGATGTGGAGAAAAAGGAACCCTCATACACTGTTGGTGGAAATGTAAATTGGTACAGCCACTGTGGAAAACAGTATAGGAGTTCCTCAAAAAATTAAAAATAAAAATATCATATGATCAAGTAATTCCACTATTGGGTATTTACCCAGAGAAAGTGAAAACACTAACACTGACTAAAAAAGATACATGTACTCCTATGTTTACTGCAGCATTATTTACAATAGCCAAAACATGGAAGCAACCTAAGTGTCTATTAATAGACGAATGGATAAGGAAAATGTGACACACACACACACACACACACACACACACACACACGCAGAGGAATATTATACGGCCATAAAAAGGATGAGATTGTGCCATCTGAGACAACATGGATGGACCTAGCGGGTATTATGCTTAATGAAATAAGTCAGACTGAAAAAGACAAATACCATATAATTCCACTCATAAATGGAATCTAAAAAAATTATCAAAAAGCATGATCAGACCTGTAAATACAGAGAACAAATTGATTATTGCCACAGAGGTCCTTTTTATGAATGTCTCGGAGGAATTTAATGTTCTCAGAGTATTGTCATACTTAATATTCTTCCAACATTAGATCGTATGGCATTAAATCTTTCCAAATCATTGAAATGACACCCAGGTATGAAGAAATATATCCTGGAAAGTCAAATCTATTTTCAAAATAAAAGAGATGTGTGAAAGCAGTTTCCTTTTTGTTATCTGTCATAGTAAGTGAATGGAATTCTGGCCAATTTAACCAAACCAAATTCTGGCCAATTACCAGTTTTCAGAGAAACAAAATACAATAAAATACAGTCAGTGTTATAAACTACTCTGAGTATAATTTAATTCTTTTGATTCATAAAGTACTTTTAGGGACTTGGGATGTTCCATGCAAATGAATTTTCCAGAAAATTGAAACAAATTTATGAATGCCACAGGATTTTTGTTTTTTGCCAGAGATTTTTAGAAATAAAAGTAGCAGATGTTTAAGGCAAAAATTCTAAAAATTCAGAGGGTAAGGAAGGTATGAAGTGAAAGTCAAAGTTGGCCCTTTCCAGTCTCCAATTTCTACTATTAACAATTTCTTAATATCCTTCCGGATATATAGTTATATACATGTATAGCTCTGTATATAATTTTATTATTTCATAAATGCAACCATACTATATATATTATACCTTGCTTTTGCACTTAATATATCTGGGTCATCATTTGATAACAGCACATAAAAATCTAATTTATTCTTCTAAATTTCTACATAGAATTTTTTATATGGTTTATAATAATTTATCAGTTCACTGTTGAATATGGGAGTTGTTAAAAACAATACTTAAATGAGCATCTTTATAAATACACCTTTGCATCTTCTTATAAGTATATCTGTAGCAGTGGAATTATAAGGGAGAATAAAGCACATACATTTTATATTTTAATAGTTAAACAGCCTAATTGCCCTTTCGTGAAATAGTACATTCTCAATAGTTATTTGAAAATAACTTCCTTATAATCCTCATAATATAGTATCTCATTATTTTATAGACTTGTATTTCTTTATTCATAAATGAGGTTGTACATCTTTTGTGTGTTTATTGATCACTTTTGCTTTTTCCTCTTATAAAATGCCTGTTGAGAAGTACGATCTTCTAAACTGAACATAGAATGTTAGCAATGTATTTTTACAGCTACACTGTTACAGTTAGATTTCAGTCAAGGTGAGTATTTGACAAATAATCTTTTAGAATCTTGAGATTATTCTTCCTTATTATTATTATTTTTTTTACGTAACACATTGTCATCCCAAATATCTCACACTGAAATGATGACATTTGGTCTTTACTGTTTGATTTAATGAACATACCTTATCCAGACTTCAGTCTAATTTGAGTCTCATGTGTGTTTGGAAAATTCCTATGGTGGAAAATTCCAGAATAAAAGGGTGGTGGTAGAGTTGTGATAGTTGACTTCACTTACTCCTTGCTCTGTTGAAACAGTACATACTTTTCCTCCCATTTGGGTGAGAAATAATCTTGGAAATAAGTTTGTACCCATGGGTATAATTCTATATGTTTAGGGTTCATGCCTTTTTTTTTTTTTTTTTTTTTTGTGATATATGCAGTTTCCACCACACTGTGGCTGCTTAGGAATTGTTCAAGAAAAACAAGAATAATGCTGGTATTTGGTTTGTCAGTTGTGGCTCAGGGCATCAGTGGGACATAGAGCAGAATTCTTGCAGAGAAATATGATCCTGACTCGATTCTAATTTTATCTTTGTGGTGTAGCTTTTAACTATGAGGACAGCTGGTGTTGGATAAATCTGTCCTCACAAGCTGTATGAGGTTGAAATAAAATTAAATATTTGGGGTTAAATCCAAATGCAAAAATGTGGAAATGTCTGATGAATATTTTGATATTTCACTTTCTGCATCTGGGTGAAAATACTCTCTATTCATTGTGAATTCCTTGCAACAGTCCTATCTGAAGCTTAAGATAAGCAGAATGTGTGCCTTAATTTAAGATCTAACATTTCATGAAAGGTAAAGCTGAATTCTTGCTTTTTACCCTATCCTCTACCCTGCTGATAAAAATGGTAGACTGTAGATAGACCTATTTTTTTAGCAACCTCTCTTTGTCTTTCTCCCTTGAGTCAAAGATTGCCACCAATGATTACTACCATGCTTCTACTTGGGTTGGGAAAATAATCCTGTGTGGTCTCTGAAAGTTTGCAAATGATGGGACCCCAAGCTCCTAGTAGGTTCTCCCCCAGATGACTAAATGTCTTGCTGATTGCTAAGAGATAAATAAGGGTGGTGAGCTCAGAGAATAGTCAGGTTGCTGGCTTTTCGTCAGCTTACTGGATTACTGAGGTAAAAAAGCACTAAAAATAAATCAGGGCACAAGTTCTCCTGCCAGGGTTGAGTATTGAGATAACTTGTCTTCTCGACTGGTGTTGACATCATCTGTTCTCCTAATGCTCTGTGCAAATGAGAGCCAGAGTGAGAAACAGGTTTGGCCATGAACTATTGTCGGCAAAAGTTTGTAGCCTTGTCCGGATATACTTATTGTTGGTTCTTGTCAGGCTCAGGTAATTAATTCCTCCAGCTCCTCTAGGAAGTAGCTAAACACATCAAGGTGAGAACTTGAAACCAAACTTGGGACCAACCTCAGGGGAAGTCATTTGATATCTTCTAGTTTCAAATATATCTTTGCTAGGTCTTTTCACATCAGTTGGGTTTCAGTGTTTCCCCCAGGAGGTCAGATTTTACCAGAACTGGAAAGGTAGGAAGATCTCTCAGGAGCTCATTTCTAGGACCTGAAGATTTCACAACGATAGAAGTTAACCTGATATGGAGTAAAGATTCTTACTGCTGAATTTCAGTTTCTGTTGTTGCTTTAGAATCTGTCCTGAGCAGAGTGCCTTTGCCAGTCACAATTAATCTATGGATCTCATTGGAACTTGAATGGAGGGGAAATACATTTAAATACCTACCTTCTTTATGTCTATCCCTACCCTTTTTTAGTTTTCTAGAAAGTTGCCTTTAACTGGAATAATACTGTCTCATACTGATTAAGTGCGTGATACTCACAAAACACTTTCACACATTTATCTTGTGACCTTCAGAACTAGTCTCTAAGGAAGGCAGATGTTATTATCCCCTTGCTAAATGCTGGACTCAGAAAAGCCAACAGATTTAGACTTTGGCAGCAGTTGGTGTTAAGCCCTGGGAGCTCTGGGATTTCTTGGTCCACTCAGCAATGTCTAACTGACCAGGGCCCTCTCTCCCAAATCTGGAGGTTTGTTTTATTTTTATAAGATAATTTATTTAAATATATCTATAAAAGTACATTCGAACTACAGAAAAGTTGGAAAATATGGCAGAGAGGTGAGAGCAAAAAATCAGCCACAGATCTAAGTACTCAAAAACAAATTCCTTGGGTTTACTTAGGTTATTAACTGTATCTGTGAGATGGAAGGAGAGATCAAATAGGTCTTCAGTAATGCTTATTTTGTCTCTCTCTGTTTCCCTGCATTTAGCATAATGTGTATCATAGATAGTTCAGTCTAGCCTCCTCTAGGGGATACTTCACAGGTAGCTTGGCATTGACTCTGGACCTTCCTAGCTGAGCTCTAAAAGCTGAACCAAAATCCCACTGCCATCCCTGCTAGAGGTCAGCTCTTCACTGTTCTTCTGTTACTCTTTTTTCCCCCCACAAAGCTTATTTCCTTTCCTTGTGGCTCTTTCAGTATAGTTTCTCTTGATTTTTTCCCTGCAACATGTCATTTCCTGTCTTAAAATCACCAGCAGCACTTCCTGCAGATCTTTCTTCAAATTCTGCTCGGCTTCCCTTGTGCAGAGTCAAGGGCTCAGAGAACACGGAGGAGAATGAAAGGCCTGCTCTTTCTCGAGTCTCCCATGTACCCAGCTTGGCACTCAGAAGGTACATCTGACCAAAGAGAAGAGTGTTGCCAAGTGCAGGCACGTTAGCAGCTCCAGATATTTGGATCCAGGAAATAGTAAATAACAGTGTATCTTTAAATCCCCTCCTGCATTTTGTTTAGTGCTTTAATAATTGACATTAGGTAAGTGTTAACTGATGAGTGTGTTTATGTGAGTGAGTGTATTTGGTCCTGAGAGTAGAGGTGCGAAGCCACTGTACTCACTTCCTATAAATTAAAAGCACCAGGAGTGTATTCTCTGTCCTGCACCCAAAGAATTTTGGTTTTCCTTATCTGTAGGGTCACCATGCTATGAGAAAACCCAGCCAACCAGCAGCGTTGGTGTGAAAGGTACTCACAGCTTCCACGTTGTCTGTCGGCTTTCCAGGTCCTGAGGTCCTCACAGAAAACGCCCCTCGAGGCTGGGTTTGTTTGAGGTAGATCCCTGCTCTCTGGCAAGGAGGGGCATAAACTGGAATGACAGCTGTGTGCAAAGAGGCTAGGCTATCAACTGGAAGGGATGGGGAAGGGTCTCCCTATTCCGCTCTATTTGGTGCAGCCCTGGCTTTCAATTAACCACACTTGGGGAGTGCGCATGCTTATGCGCGTCCTCCCAGCAGAAGGACAAAAATTACATGACCCTGAGCTAACCACTAATAATTACACATTGAATCTAAATGAAAATGAGGAGAAAAAGGCAGGGCAGAAGCCAAAGTCTTATGGTAAGCAAGGCATTTTTAGCTGGAATGTAAAGAATTTTGGTATGGGCATTTCAGGGAAATTCAAGCTGCCCTTTCTCTCAATCCAGAAGACAGGAAGTAGCTCACAGTTGCTTGGGTCAGGATTACAGTTTTACTGATTTCAGAAATCTAATATTAATCTTGGCATTGGCTTTGGTAGAAGATCTGTGCAGGATTGTAGATCTTTATGGAAAATTATGTGGAACAGCACATTTTTTTTCTTGGAAGCTTAAGACTTCTGTTTTACACACTGTTGGTAGATGTGCTTTCTTTGTGCTACATTGATCAATACATTTAAATATAGTAAAAATAATTTAGTCCAATGAATAGAGAAACTTGATGTTATCATGAGTAAGCAGAATATTTCTGTGACAAGTATAGACTTCCACTCTCTGTAATTAACTTTATGATTAAGCAAGCTTTGAGGACCTACTGTGTGCCTAGTACTGGGCAGCTGGATAGTGCTGCAAAAGAGACGTGTCATACTGCATTTACAGTAAACTAAGTGTGTCATCAGTGTAATTCTTAGTAATCCTTAGTTTCCCTGAGTCAGTAATTCCTAAGTAAGTAATGCACCATTGCTGTAATACAGTAAACTAAGTGTAAGTGATCACAGTCCCTCCTCCCCGCCAGTGACAGAAAAATTTTAAAAGCCATTCAACTCAACCAGTATTTTTTTTTTTTTTTGACATCTCATGTAGGTCAACTATTTTGTTTTGTTTCATAGGTCCAGACTACTTCTCACTCTGGTTTCAGTCATTTGTTTAAAAATTAAATGATGCTCGTTGGTCATGACAGAACCTGGGGGAATTCAGTATAATCGTGTTTCCAGTAATAGTGTAAAAAGGCAAATTGTCCTGGAGTGGTTCATTAGAAATATGGTCTCCTTCATGGAGGAATGGCATGTCCCATAAGAAGAGAAGTAATTTATGCGATGTGATTCTGAGTGCTGATGGCTTAAAGGGCTCTGTTACCTGTAGGAATCTCTGACTCAGCATCTGGCCTTTAGAAGTTGGTTGTTATCAAGCTGTCAAGGATCAAGACAGGCATTAGGTCATCCAAGCCAATTCTTTTTTTTTTTTTTTTTTTTTTAAATAAGGCAAGGACCTGAAGTCCAAGAAAGAGAAGCCATTTGCTAAGGTAGTGAATTACCTTGAATGCCAGAAGAATGTCAGGAAAAATTGTGAAATCTAGGGGGAAGAAATCACTAGGTATCTTTTAGAACACGAGGCATTGACTAGTGCATCCTTCCAAGTTATCTGGTTTATCTTTCATTATCTTTGAGCTATTGAAAACTCTGTAAAGTTGTAGAAAACTGGGAGTAATGCAGACTATTCTTGTCTGTAGAAAAGCTGTCAAATTTTGTTTTGCGGAGATGCGGTTGATCATCCCCCAGCCTCCACCCTAAGAAGCTAGTTTTCTATCTATTAACAAATATACTTCAGTGTTTCTCCTTGCCTCTTGAACCAGTTTTTAATGTCTTACTGGTTCTGTCTTAAATTAATTAGTTAAGTAAAAATCTTTGACATGTGTTCATTTTATATGTGTATGACAGTCATAGTTTTACCTTAAAAAATTACTCTTTAACAGGAAGAAGCCAGGATTTTAGTAAGAACAGTCTCTTCCTTCCTTCAATGTGAATAAATAGAGGCCCTATTTACATGGATTTCTGAGACAGTTAAACAATCACTTATAATATTTTTCTTATGCTTTTTAAAAAACATTTATTTTTTATTTTATTCTTTAGAGAGAGTGAGAGCAAGCAGGGGCAGAGGGAGAGGGAGAGAGACAGAATCTTAAGCAGGCTCCACGCAGGGCATGGGTCTCAATCTCATGACCCTGAGATCATGACCTAAGCTGAGATCAAGAGTTGGATGCTTAACTGACTGAGCCACCCAGGTCCCCCATATACTTTTATATGTTTATAGGACACGTGGACAGTATCTTTTTTTTTTTTTTTAAACTTACTGAGATTAATTTCATGTAACCTAAAACTAACCTTTTATTTTTTTGGAAGGTTGGTTATAAAACTGTTCTGAAGTGAACAATGCAGTGGCATTTACCACATTCACAATGTTGAACAACTACATCTCTGTCTGGTTCTAAAACATTTCTATCACTTCAAAGTAAAACCCTTTATCTGTTAAGCAGTTTCTCCTTATTCTGCCCTCCCCGAAGCCCCTGGCCTTTACCCCATCTGCTTTCTTTTTCTTTTTTTTTTTTTTAAAGGTTTTATTTATTTTTTTGAGAGAGGGAATGAGAGAGAGAGAGAGCACATGAGAGGGGGGAGGGTCAGAGGGAAAACAGACTCCCTGCTGAGCAGGGAGCCCGATGTGGGACTCGATCCTGGGACTCCAGGATCATGACCTGAGCCGAAGGCAGTCGCTCAACCAACTGAGCCACCCAGGCGCCCTGCTTTCTTTTTCTATGCATTTATCTATTCTACATAGTTCATATAAATGTACTCTTACAGTACGTGTGATCTTTTGTATCTGGCTTCTTAGTGTAACATATTGGAGATCTATCCATGTTGTAGCATATATCAGTAATCCATTTCTTTTTATGGCTGGGTAATACTACATTGTATGTATATACCACATCTTCTTTATCATTCACCCATTAATGGACACTGGGCCACCCATTAATGGATATTTCCACTTTTTGGCTACTGTGAATAGTGTTTCCTTGAACATACATGTACATCTTGCTTGTTGAAGTACCTGTTTTCAGTTCTTTTTGGTTTATATCTAGAAGTGGAATTGCAACCTTATATGGTAATTCTGTGTTTAACATTTGAAGAACTGCCAAATTGTTTTCCACAGAGACTCAACTATTTTATGTGCCTATCAGCAACATACGAGGGTTCCAATTTCTCTACCTCCTCTCTAACCTTGTTACTTTCCATGTAAAAAATTGTTTGCCATCCTAGTAGGTGTGAAGTGGTACCTCCTTTTGGTTTTGATTTGCATTTCCCTCATGACTAAGGATATTGAGTATCTTTTCATGTGCTTGTTAATCATGTGGTACATCATTTTTTTAATATGTTAGGAAAGCTGGCCATTGAAAAGAAAAGATGACTCCCATTGTAATAAAAGTAATTATCTCCTAGTTTATGTTTCTTGATTTAAGATTTTGTACATTAAGTTTTATCAAATGATTCTATAGAGGAAGTTATCTTTTTCGGACATAAACTGGAGAGGATTTTCTCCACCTGTTATATGATGCCCTTTACACGGTGTTTTCAAGACCATGCCTGAACCTTCCACAGCATCCCGCAAGTGTTCTTAAGGAACTCAGAAAAATATTGCCATGGTGATAGTATCTGTCCTTGTGAAACACTGCCATGTGAGCTGTTTTATACCCTCAAATCTTGCTTGGAGCTTTCAGTTTGTAAGATTTATTTGCTGATTTGCTTTTTAAATGTGGATATACGATACATTTTTAATAATAATGATAATAACAAGTAGCATTTATTGAACATTTCTTAGGTGCCAGACTCTGTACCGGGCATTTTATTTGGATATATCCTTTAACCTAATAGAATGTTAGCTCCTCGGGGTATGATCTTTTATTTCTTGTCTGTTGTTATATCCCCAGCATCTAACACAGTACCTGCTTAAGAGCAAGCGTTGAACCAATGTTACTGAAAGAATAAAAAACCCTTTGAGGTGGTTTCTGTGATTACCTTCATTTTACGAATGAGGAAGCTGAGACTAAGAAATGTAAAGCAATTTTCCCAAGGTCATAAGGATGGGCAATGGCAGGGGCGCCTGGGTGGCTCAGTTGTTGAGCGTCTGCCTTCGGCTCAGGTCATGATCCCAGGGTCCTGGGATCCAGCCCTGCATTGGGCTCCCTGCTCAGCGGGAAGCCTGCTTCTCCCTCTCCCACTCCCCCTGCTTGTGTTCCCTCTCTCACTGTCTCTCTGTCAAATAAATAAATAAATAAATAAATAAATAAAAAAGGATGGGCAATGGCAGAGCCCAAATCAGAACTCAAGATGCCTACTCCAGAGTCCACACCACACTGCCTTTTAAGCCATAGCATTCAGAACAGCACTTTAACCCCTTCCTTCCACATTATGCGGAGTGGCCAGGTAGTTCTGTCAAAGAAGAAGAAATTAAATACACTTCACTTCAAGAAAATATTTGTTAATGGCCATCTGTGTGCCCAGACATTTGTTGGGTATAATGTTGAGAACTGGGAGTTAAGAAAAGGAGATTCTTTTATGGGGTCTGACACTATCTGGGTGACCTTGAACAAGTAATACACTCTCTCTAGACTGTCCTTCTCATGCGTAAAATGGAAAGGTTGGGCTAGATGATCTAACTGAGTTCCGGCAATAAAATATGATAACTTTAAGAAATGGCATGGATAAGGCCACCTTGAACTTGTTTGCTGGGGATGGGGTGGTGGGTGGTGAGAGATGTCATTGGTTTATATATCTTAATCTTTGATCTAGAAGGAATGAAGAAGAGGAAAGGGCCACAAAGTGGTAAATATACGATGACGGTGCTAGAGTGTATCATCTAGAAGGGAAAATAAAGCAATTATCCAAGTAGCAAGGAAGCCTCAGCTCATCTTTAATTTTAAGAAATGAGATTTACTTCTATCCTGGCCCTTACTTTTGAGAAGTATAGTAGCCTGAAGTTATTTAATATTTTATGGTTTCTCAACACTTCCCTCTCCTTCGTGTCCTGTAAGTCTGCTGAGAAGTAGTTTGGGGATATTTGGAAAAACCAAGGGCTTGGCCAATATTAATACAATTGTCTAGTGAGTCTTGATCTTTTTTTTTTAATACCCCAGTCTGTCTTACCCTGGAATTTGAAGAAAACGTCAAATTACTATTTTTTTAATATTGTGTATTTTTCTCTTGAATTCATTTCATTAAAAAAATACATATGCCTCATGACAGTTTTTCCTTAGGTTTCTAGGAGTAGGGGATATTGTCTAATAAAACAGATAATAATAGCGAAACTTCAAAACAATATGTTAATTTTTTGAGGAAAAAATCTTACAGGTAAAACACACTTTTAAAGGCTCACTTATTTTATATTTTAAATTTGGTTGAATGATTATACTTCTTATTCTGCCAGGTTTAGCCAATAAGTGCACGAACACTCATTAGTTGCCTGGTGGTTACAAAGCACTCTGCTGGATGCCAAAGAAATTCAAATATGATTCTTGCCCTCAACCTTGTAAAAGTTGTGAAACCTATAAACCAACACACCGTCTGATAGAATATTATAAATACCTCAAGCTAAATGTAAAGTGTTAAAGGAAATCAAGAAGATAACCTTTCAGCTACAGTGGTTGAGAAAGCTTCATGGGAGAGGGGATGCTGAAACCAAGTGTTGAAGGATGTACATGTTAAGAGTGAAGGTAAGGGAGTTGGGGGAGGGATATTAATAGGTGGAGGGAATAATTTGAACACACCATCAGAAGGAAGAATATTTGGCATATATTTGGGGAACTATAAGTAGTTCATGGGAGTGGAGGAAAGTTATGAGAAGATGAGTAGTGGGAAATAAAGAGAAGAAATGAATTGGAAGTTGTGAACAAGTTTGTACCCCCTGATAAAGACTATTAGAAAGATCCACCCAACATTGGTTTTCTGCATGTCTATCCATGTTCCTTTCCCATTTCTGCCCCACTCCAAATAAAAGACAAGTAATTTCCTCATGCAGCAAGAACTGAGTACCTGGTCTGTCCCAGATACTTTGCTAGGAGCATAAGCTCTAAAGATAAACTAGACACAGTCCTTGTCCTCAAGTAGGCCACAGACTGGGAGGGAAGACCAACTCTTAGTTAGAAAAGGGATACATATAAAGTGCCC
Source organism: Halichoerus grypus (assembly GCF_964656455.1). Classification (NCBI taxonomy): domain Eukaryota; kingdom Metazoa; phylum Chordata; class Mammalia; order Carnivora; family Phocidae; genus Halichoerus; species Halichoerus grypus. The sequence continues at coordinate 121,305,135 of NC_135713.1, forward strand.
ATTTTATTTGAAATGGGGCCACCTTGAAAAAGAATGATCTTGGCTGCAATGAGCTGATCGCCTGAGCTCTGTTTTTAGCCCTTGGGAGCAACCTCAGGATGTGTGCCATACCAGAAGAGCAGCTGCATACTATATTCTGAATATGATGAAAGTGGCGCCTCCGTTTTTCCAGACCCACAGCAGTGACTCTCCCTGGGAAGGAGAGCCAAGCTCTTTCTCTCCTGGCTTGTGCCATTGGGCACATTGTTCTATAGAATTTTAGAGGGAAAGTTTCAGAAAGAAGATATGGAGAAGGAAGGGATAAGAAAGTAAAATATAGAGTAATTTAAAAAAGTGTACAGAATTCAACCATTAGTATCTTTTAGACGCAGCAAGATAATAATAATACTAATAATGATAATAGATGATAATTACTGAGTGCTTATTTTGTACCAGGCACTATGATGAGGGCTTTAACATACATTACCTAACTTAACCCACATAGTAGCCCTAAAAATTTGCTACCACTTTCATTGTTTTTTATAGGTAAGGAAACTGAAGCTTAAAAAGGTTAAGTAACTTTCCCCTATCGCATAGGTCATAAGTGGATATAATGGAAAGTATATTGGGATGGGTTTTATATGTCATATTTTATAGAGAGACCTGAAGCCTAGAGAGAAGTGAGTAGTCCATAGGCACAGAGTAGAGTGGTGTCAGAGCCAAATTTAAAATCCATACCTCAATTTTATAACTCCTGAATAATTTTTAAATTCTTTTATAATAGAAAATTTCAAATGTATGTATCAGTCAGCTTCTATGATTACCATATATGACCTGCTTTTTAAACATCATATTATTTCATCTATAAATATGCCAGAATGTTTCTCTAAGAGAGAAAATAATAAAAAAAATCAGAATACCATTACCACAAATTAATAATGATTCTTTAATACCATCAACTAGCTTGTCTGGTTTGAATATGAATTTCCAGTTGTTTCATAAGTGTCCTAATTTTTTCTCAGAGTTCATTTGCTTGAATCAGGATCCACATGAGGTCCACACATTACATTGATATGTTAAGTCTCTTTTAACCTATAGCTTTATTTCCACCTTTTAAGTTTTCTTAGAATTTAAATTGCTGAAAAAAACCTGGTTGGTTGTTCTACAGAGTTTCCTGCAATTTTGATTTTGTTGATTGTATCATTGTGGTGTAGTTTAAGATATTCCTCTGTCTTCTGTATATCCTATAAATTGGTAGTTATATCTAGAGGCTTGATAAGATTCAAATTTGATATATACTTTTTTTGCAAAACTACTTCATAAATGATGTGTCATCAGGAGGCACAAGATTTCTGATTATCTAATTTATTGTGATATTAGCAGTCATTGATGCTTAATGCATTAATTTATTTAGGGTTGCAAGGCCTTCCAATTCCAGCCATGACAGAGTATCAGGAAGAGAATTTACTTCTCACCTTAAATGACCAAAAAAAACCCAAGAAGATATATAAAACAATATTTTAGACATTGGACAACAGGTATCACATGATTGTGATCTCTAAAGGAAAGGAAATGACATAATGTCTGGCTTCTAATGAAAAATTACAGGACATGCCAAGAAACAGGATCATATATTCATAACATGGATAAAATTCCATTAATAGAAACAGAATTCCAGAGATTAGAGCATAGAATTAGTAGACAAAGATATTAAAACAGCTATTATAAATAATGCTTCACTTGTTAAAGAGGTGGAAGAAAAGGTGAGCATAACAAAGAGAAAAAATGGAAGCTATAAAACAAAGACCCAAATTTAGGAAATAAAAATATTTGAGATGAGAAGTATGTTGGATGGGATTAATAGATTAGACACAGTAGAAAAACAGATTAGATACTTGAAGGCATAACAATAGAAGCTATCCAAAATAAAGCATAGAAAAAAAAGACTGAAAAAAGGCAAAGCAAAGCAATGAATAGAGCATTAGTAAGCTGTGGGACGATATCATGTAATTGGAGCTGGAGAAGGTCAGTGACACCAGAAAAATATTTGAAGGAATAAAGGTACCTTAAAAGGATCTGGAGACTTCTTTTTCTGTTGTGGTGAAAGATAAAATTGCTTCTCAGCAGATAAAGAATGGTTTCATCACCAGCAGGCAGAAAGCTCTAATCTAGATTGACCCTTTTAGAGTACATGATGACCTTCTACATGAGAGGTTGTATTGCCTTCCTTTTAGGACCTTAATGGAAAAATTGTGATGTTTCTCTTTTATCTTCCTCTTTTTTTCCATCCTTCGATCTCTCTCACCCACTCTTTTTTTTTTTTTTTTTTGGTCTGGGTGCAGTATATTTTATTGATGATACATGACAAGTTAGGGCCCCTCAGGCCACTCCCCTTCTTCAGGGTGTCTGGGATGGAAACTGGGTAGAGGTTGGGAGGTTCTCAGTGTGTTAGGGGATAAATTGGAGCAAGAACTCTCCAGCAGCTGAGGGCCTCTCTCTTCCTCTTGTTCTCGCTGAGGCTGGTGGTCCGGGGGCTCTTAATCCTTGGAGGCCATGTGGACCATAGGGTCCACCGCCTGGTTGCTGTAGTCAAATTCATTGTCATACCAGGAAATGAGCTTGACAGAGTAGTCATTGAGAGTAATGCCAGCTCCAGCATCAAAGGTGGAAGAGTGGGTGTCACTGTTAAAGTTACAGGAGACAACCTGGTCCTCAGTGTAGCCCAGGATGCCCTTGAGGGGGCCCTCCAGTCCTTGCTTCACCACCGTCTTGATGTCATCATATTTGGCAGCTTCATCCGGGTGGCAGGTCAGATCCACTACTGACATGGTGAGGATGGGACATTGAACACCATGCCAGTGAGCTTCCCATTCAGTTGAGAGATGACCTTTGCCCCAGCCTTGGCAGCACCAGTAGAAGCAGGAATGATGTTCTGGGCAGCCCCTCAGACATCATACCACAGCTTCCCAGAGGGATCATCCCCGGTCTTCTGGGTGACATTGATAGCTTGGACTGTGGTCATGAGTTCCTCCATGATGCCAGAGTTGTCATAGATGGGGAGCCAGAGGGGACCAAGAAGTTGGTGGTGCAAGAGGCGTTGCTGCTCATCTTGAGGGAGTTGTCATACTTCTCATGGTTCACACCCTTCACTGACATGGGGGCATCAGCAGAAGGGGCAGAGATGATAACCCTCTTAGCCCCACCCTTCAAGTGAGCCCAGCCTTCTCCATGATGGTGAAGACCCCAGTGGACTCCACAACATACTCAGAACCAGCATCACCCCATTTGATGTTGGTGGGATCTCGATTCTGGAAGATGGAGATGGGCTTCCCATTGATGACAGGTTTCCTGTTCTCAGCCTTGACTGTGCCATTGAATTTCCTGTGGGTGGAATCATACTGGAACATGTAGACCATGTAGTTGATGACAATGAATGGGTCATTGATGGTGACAGTACCCACTTTGCCAGAATTAAAACTAGCCCTGGTGACCAGGTGCCCAATACAGTTAAATCCCCTCACTCCAGCCTCCACCATTGTGTCTTAGGGATGTGGTTGGCTCTACACCAGAAGATGTAGCTGTCTTTGAATGGGGAGGAGCAGAGAGCCTCTCTTATCTACTCTTTTTTAAAAAAATATTTTATTTATTTATTTGACAGAGAGAGAGGGAGAGAACAAGCAGGGGGAGCAGCAGAAGGAGAGGGAGAAGCAGGCTCTCCACTGTGCAGGGAGCCCAATGAAGGGCTTGATCCCAGAACCCTGGGATCATGACCTGAACCGAAGGCAGACACTTAACCGACTGAGCCACCCAGGTGCCCTGTGTCTCTTATCTACTCTTAAAGTGATTCCTTTCACTTCCCCACTGAATGCTCCCAAAATGTCCCTGGCTACCCAAAGAAGTCCTGCACCCATTTCCTGAGCTGTCACCTGGGTTCCGGGATCCTTTCATTTATCCACACATCCACCCCCAGCCTCCTGTAATGAAATTTTGACCCACTTTGGTCCAGTCAGTTCATATTAGAGGTTAATCCTTGATAATCAATCCTCATGGGTTCCAGTAATTTCATGTACAACATTAATAAGTTAGTATTCACATTCAGAAAGCCATCCAAAGATATACTTTAATTGCTATTTATTGATTTAAGGTTTAGCTCAAATACAATTTTTTATTTAATAGTAATTTCATATACTGAGTCATATACTATTGTTAGGTGCTAGGGAAGAATGAGTAAGGCCTAGCTTCTGTCCTCTGGAGTCTCTCAGACCTGAAAGACAGACTTACAAACAAATACAAATTGATATCACATAAATACAGTAAAGGAGATGTGAACAAAAGTTCTGAGCACTCACAGGGAGACGGCTAGCATAACCTGCGGCACTCAAGTGAAGAGACTTGTGATGGCTCTAAAGGAGAAATTGGGGTAAAACAGTTTGAGAAGGTGAAGGGAATGTCTGGCAAAGGAAACATGATCAAAGGCATAGAGATAAGAATATCAGTGGCTATTTATTAGGTCTTTACTATGTGTTGGGCACAAAGCCAGGTTCTTTGCATACATTTCTATCACTTGACTCTCACAACCCCCCCCTTTTTTTTTAAAAAAAAAGATTCATCTATTAGGGAGGTGGGGGAGAGGCAGATGGAGATAATCTTTAAACGGACTCCCCAGTGAGTGCGGAGCGGGACACCAGGCTTGATCCCAGGACCCATGAGATCATGACCTGAGCCGAAACCAAGAGTCAGACAATTAACTGACTGAGCCACCCATGTGCCCCTCAAACACTTAATATTTACATCTCACATGCAGTTATAATGATTTTCTTTCCTTATTTCCCTCTTTTCACCACTAGGCAACAAAGTCTTAAAGGGTTTGTCACAGTGTCCTTTTCATTTAGTGAATGTGCTCTACTCAGTGAATGAATAAATGAGTGAAACTAAAGGAATATCTATGGTGGTGGGAAGTTCAGGCACTGGGCTTTGCAATTCTTTTTTTTTTTTTTTTTTTAAAGATTTTATTTATTTGTTTGACAGAGAGAGACACAGCTAGAGAGGGAACACAAGTAGGGGGAGTGGAAGAGGGAGAAGCAGGCTTCCCGCCGAGCAGGGAGCCTGATGCGGGGCTCGATCCCAGGACCCTGGGATCATGACCTGAGCCGAAGGCAGACGCTTAACGACTGAGCCACCCAGGCGCCCCTGGGCTTTGCAATTCTATATCAAAGAAGTTATGGTTGCCTTGGAGAAATTGGAAAGTCTCAGATTAATTTGAGGCCATACCTATATGCCAGTTGATGAATCCTACAACCCCAACTTTGCCCTTCAGGTTTCAGTGAGCATGACACCATTATGGGACGAGCCAATTTGGCTTCCCTCTGAAACTTACAAGAAAATTTGAACTGAGCCACCAATATTATGAGCTCTAACACAGGAACAGAACAGCACTCCCAGTAGTTCTTGTGGATTTCTGGGTGTTGTGGCTTCCTTGACTGGGATCCATTTGGTGTTCAGCTTTTAGCTATAAATAAGTCTTGAGCCGCCATGGCTGGTCTGGGCTGGGGAGCCGAGGAAGGCAGAGCAGCTGGAGAGGCCTAGAGATGTTAGCCAAGAATGTGCTAACTAGGAAGGAAGGCAGGAATCCAGGCTTATTTGGATGCCTTTTTCTATAGACATGCAGCCTAATTATGGTCTTTGGCCAGTTTTGTCTGTGGAAGAAATTGAGCTTTCCTCTTTGTAAACCTCCCTCTCTCAAATTCCTAGTCCTAGAGAGAGCATACCTAAACCTGTTTCATCCCCACCCTGTACAATGGAGTCAACAAATCGCCTGATTCAGAGTCAGGAGGCGTGGGTGCAAATTCTGACTACCTGTTAGTAACTGTGTGACTTTAGGCAAGTGATGTAGTTTCTTCTTTCTTAAAATGGAGCTTTACCTCCTTTCCGCTATTCCACATAGTTGTTGGGAGAATGAAATGAGATAATAGGGTTGAAAGTGTTTCCATGAGTTATCAAGCTCTGTGTAATTGTAAGGGAGGAGGAGGATGTGGTCTCCTGAGGGGCATTTAGACTGGGGGACCCAGATTAAGTAAACCCTTCTTTCTAAACTGCCCAGTGTGCCACAAGGTGGCAGCAGGATCCTGTCTTTGCTCCTGTCTTTAGCATAGGGGGAAAAAATAGGAAAGGGATTTGGATGCTGCTTAGCTCTGCTCTGCAAAGGTGAACAGGATTTATTCCTTTGCCACTGCCTGCATTTCTCACTCCACCGAATCCTTCAACTCCCCATTAAATAATTTCTCAAAGGACTCACATTCTTAAATCTGAATCTCAGGGCACTTCCCCTACTGTGGGAGTTAATCCAGCCCTGGCAGGTCTTGGTTAATGGTTGCAAATCTATTCTGAGCTTTGGGCTTTCATATAACTCTTGCCCTCCTGGGATTTCACTGCTGTAAACTCCAAGTTCACGTTTGTTTTCTTCCTTGAATCAGAGCTCTAGTGACCCTGGAAAACCAGCTAATCCAACTTCTCATCACAGGAGAGGAAACTGAGGCACAGGGAAGGGAAATAATTTGTTCATGATTAAACAATTAGTTCATTCAAGAGTTAGGACTTTAATCCAGCTTTCTTCCTGTGGGTTCAGTCCTTTTGCAAATGTGAATATTTTCAAGGTGTTTTGGGAGGCTTGAAACAGCTTTGTTTCTCCCACTGGTGAGAATTTTGAGGGCTTTCTGAGGCAGAGGGAAACATGAGACCCTCTAGCATCCACTCCAAAAATCTTTTGAAGCAGCTTTGCCAGAAGAACCTCATTAGGAATCGCCAAGTATCCGAAAGGTAGGCATTAGAAACTGAGGGATGCATGCTAGGACTGCAGCAGATAATGTGTCAGGAGAGGGAAAGAATCCGCTTAAAGGACACATTTCATTATATGGGCTTTTGCATGAGGGTTGTCTTCCCAATTATATTCTTCTCAGAGGCAATGTTCAAATGAGGCCATTCCTAGTCTACCACGGCTGAAGGCAAAAGAAGGCGGGAATGAGGGAAGCCAACCTTAAACATTTGCTATCTTGTGCAGGGCGTTCTCTGTACAAGGGAATCCATATAAAGGTGGCAGAATAAGAGCTTGTGACTTGATGGTCTGACAGATATTGGTTCAAAGCCTGGCCTAGTTACTTACCTTTACAGGTAATTATCATAAGTCTCAGTTTTCTTATCTATAAAATGGGCATAATGATACCTACCTTATTAGCTATATAACCTTGGACAGGTTATTTAATCTTTGTGTACCTTGATTATATTGTCTGTAAAATGAGAATAATAGTAAAATGAGAAGTCCCTTTTCACAGGTTGTATAAGGATTAATGTTATTACCTAGAACCATGCATGACACATAGTAAGCAGTTGGAAAGTATTAGCTGTTGTTGTTATTGTTATTACCACCATATAGGGTTGTTGTGAGTCTTAAATGGGACCATGTATGTAAAGCTTTTAAAGAGAATAAGCACTCATTAAAATGGTATTTATTTTTATTTATATGTAATAACCACAGTGATGTGAATAGTATTCACAGTAAATGAACCTGCTTACTTATAATCTAGGTAAAAGAATATTATTTCGTCATTTGTTTTATGTTTATTCTTACTCTGTTATTTGAGGATAATGCTTGGCTTTTTGAATTATGATTCATCTCCTTTTTAGTAATCTAAAGGCAATAGTGATTAGCATTTTTGAGCCCTCACTTTGTGCCAGACCCAGTGCTTTATGTACATTGTCTCAGAAGGGTTCAGTAACTTGTTTATGTCTACACAGTAAGCAAGTGATAGAACTGGGATTTCTGGAGTGTGCTTTCTTGACTATTTCTTACTAATCTATCTGCCTTAAAAAATGTTTACAAGGAGGGGATTCCATTTTTAGCAGTAGAATTCTAATACCCCAGAGCCAAAAGATACTGAAGAATTCATCAAGAATATCAGGCATAGTAAAAATGTTTATAACCTTTGACCTGACAGATCCACTTTTAGGAATCTGGCATAAAGAAATAATCCAAAGTACAAAGTTTTATCACAGTGTCATTTTATCACAGTGTACTTATAATATGGAAAACTTTGAGGCAATCTAAACATCTAACTACAGAAATGATTAGTAAAAATATTGTATATCTACTTGATTTTTAGTTTTAGTTTTAGTTTAGGTTTTAGTTTTTACTAAGTGTAAATAGTGATGCTTTTTGGAATTAATTAATCAGTCAGTTAATTTTTGGTGCAAAGACATTTGGGCTATTTTTCTCCAGGGCCTTCCTTTCTTTTCTTTTTAAAAATTTTACTTTAAAGTAATCCAAAGTGGGACTTGAACTTACAACCCTGAGATCAAGAGTCACATGCTTTACTGACTGAGCCAGCCATCACCTCCAGGGCCTTCCTTTCTAACAGCATGGTTTTCCTTGGTCAACTAATATATATGACTTTCTTGTGTGAATCTCCTTGATGAACTTGCAAGGAAGTTTTCCAACACTCAAAGGCCCTCAACCTGTTTTGTTCTAGCTTCTGAAGTAGGTGACATGGGCTACCACTTTCTGTGAGATTCTGGGTTCTGGTCCCAGTTGGGTTCCATGTTGTGGAGCTAGGGGCTCATTAAAGGCCCTTGACCATGACCAATCCCTTCCTCTTGGTGTACAAAGGTAAAAGGGTCAGAGTGGGGTGCCTGGTCCAGGCTGACAGAGAAAGTGGAGAGCTGGTATTCACCTTGGTGGGCAGCCTTGAGCCATAAATCCTTTACCTCCCCCACAGACCACCTGCAAGCCTGGGTGGGACACAAGGACACTCCTCTTCTCCTCCTGTCCTGTTGACAGTGACTGTGAGATGGGGTTTAGCTAAGGCCAAAACACTTTGATGTGGCTTCTCCATGTGGCTTGAGCTTCCTCACAACTGGGTGGATGGATTTCAAGGATAAATGTCCTATACTCTTGGAGGAGCTGGGACCCCCTGCCTGGTGCCGTTTTGAAGGTGTCTGATGAAGCCACCTGAAGCCCCTCAGGATAAATCTGGGAGGCTTTGGGAAGGCTGAAAATGATCTGTCTCCTTCTTTCTCTGCTCTGCAAGATTTTCTGGAAGGCTTTCCCGAGTGTGAACTGCATAGGGTGCTGTTGCTCTCAGCTGCTCTTACATCCAGGAGACAGTCTTTTGTCAGGGCCCTGTCTCATTTCATCAGACAAGACCTGCAGAGTGTGGGAGCATAGCTGTCATTCTGCTGATCAGGAAATTGAGCCAGAAAGGGGCTGTCATATATTCCATGAAGGTCCAACCATGCGCTCTGTGCCTAGGTATGGTTAGAAAAGCAGCAGGGAGCTTTCTCCTAGTGTTACGTTGATTATTCGAGATAATGCACTTAAAACAATTCACACAGTGAGTGGCTTGGTGCAGTGGTTAACAATGTCAGTTGCAGTAGGTAGGCGGGCTATCCTGTGATGATGTGAGCCAGTAAGATGCGATCCTGTTTGGAAATGTGTAAGAAAACAGATGCTGTATGTAAACTCACGAGAAGATAAATAAATAACACCTATTTTCTTGTTTTCTTCTTGGTTACTAATCTTCAATTTCTTCACTCTGGCAAGATTCATAGGACAAAGGGATTCTCAATCCTGTTTTTTTATATATATATATGTGTGTGTGTGTGTGTGTGTGTGTGTGTATTTATCTATTTTATTAGAGCGAGAGAGAGGCAGAGGGAGAGGGAGAAACAGACTCCCCGCTGAACAGAGAGCTCAACTCGGGGCTTCATCCCAGGACCCTGAGAATATGACCCGAGCTAAAGGCAGCCACTTAACTGACTGAGCCACCCAGGTGCCCCTCATTCCTGTTATATATTATGATTTGAGGTATTTGGGTAGTTTCTGAAGGTTAATTTTCTCTAGCTGATAGAAAGTCTCTCAGTAATCTTATCTTTACTCATTAAGTAGATTTGGCCCTGTGCTGGTCACTCAGCGAGAGGCGAGATGTAAAGGCCTGAGTCTGTGAGTGAGGTGCTCACAGTTTTGTTGGGGACAGGATGGTGGCCTGGAAGTACAGTAGTATGTGTAGAAATGGAGAAGGGGTGGGCAGCGGGAATAGATGACTTTGTGCACATGTGCTGAGCAGGCCCAGGACTGGAGACACAGTGTGAGTCAGGGCTGCCAAGGAAAGGCTCTCTAGGGAAGGTGAGTCTTGGACGAAGGAAATTATGGATCAAAACTGGTTGCTTTCCAGACCAGAGGAAGAGATGGTGGGCAAAGGCCCAGAGACTGCAGTGACCATATGTTGTGGACAAAATAAATGACTGTCTTAACTGGAGTGGAAGGGCCACCTTAGGAAGGGCAAGGGGTGAGCTTTGCTTTGTTTTTTAAAAATACAAGATCATTAACACACACATAGTGTAGACCATTAAAAACACATAGTTCCTGATCATCTTGTTCTGGCTTTCTGGCCCAGATTCAAGGATAGTGAATTTTATTTTTAGTTATCTTTTTCTTGACCATTTTTAGGAGTGTGTGATTGTGGTATTGCTGTGCTGGGAAGGTAGGAGGACAAAGAGGAATAATAGGATAGAAAGAAGCTTTTTCATTATGTTAGGAAGAAGCTGTAAGGGAATGCTTTTGGTCAGTTAATTGGTGGTCCTATGGGCACCAGAGTGGGAGTCACTTGGAACAAACATATTTATGAGAAGAGTCAAGGCTTAAGGACTGAACAACAAACCTGTCATCCCTGGAATTTTAGAAAATGAAAAATGATAGAATGATACTCAGATAATGATAGAGTGATAATCATTTTCTCTTAGAAAATGAAGAATGATAATCATGAGGTATTGTAAAGCCCTTCACGGTCCCTTGTAAAGGCTCTGAGCTGACTTGTCTGAATCAAGATACTAAACATTTCAGATTCTTTGTGGTAGAGACTTCTGGTGTTCACCCATATCTGCTTCTCTTCTTCTAGGCACACTACTGGGTTGTATTTTTCCCATTTCTTGCATTTAGGTAAGCACATAGGAATATTTCTGGCCAATGAGTTGTGAGCAGAAATGGTGTGTATGTCACTTTCAGGCCAAAGCATTTATTTTTATTTTTATTATTTTTTTAAGATTTTATATATTTATTTGACAGAGAGAGACACAGCAAGAGAGGGAACACAAGCAGGGGGGAGTCTGAGAGGGAGAAGCAGGCTTGTCGCTGAGCAGGGAGCCCGATGTGGGGCTCGATCCCAGGACCCTGGGATCATGACCTGAGCTGAAGGCAGACACCCAACGGCTGAGCCACCCAGGTGCCCCAGGCCTAAGCAACTGCTGCTGTGAGACTCTTCAGCTCCTCCTATCCTTGCCTTAGTAACTGAAAGGGTTGTGTATTCCAGATGGTATAACTACAAGATGGCAGAGGCTCAATATCTTGGATCCTTGAGTAATTATAGCAGACCCCTCCCCATCTCCCCCGAATCCCAGGCCCAGTCCTAAGAGATTGGGTGTTGTTTATTACCATAGCAAGTACTAGCCTATGTGGACAAAATAACCATTCCTGCTCATTTCTCTTATTATTCTTTTCTCCATTCTTGGGACTTAGAAGATGCATGTATTCACTCCTAGGGAGTGGGGTGAATGAGTTGTATAGGTATGTTTGGGAGGGAGTGGAGAAGAGCGTGGATTTAGCTGGAAATAGTGATTATAGAATTGCTGGTATGTGTCATGAGGGCAGGAGAAGGAGGAAAAAAGGGATAAACTGAGAGATCTGTTGTTTGTTCATCATCTCTGTGGGTATTATGGTCTGTCTTGGGGAGATCACGAGCCACAAATGCTGTCTGCACAGATTTGCCCATGTTTATCCCTTGACCTACCTGCAGAGGCCTTCCCCTGAGAAGGCTTTGAGTGGTGACCGAGCTGAAAGGAAAGTGTTCTGGAAAGCTTGACAGTTAAATCCATGGTCAGCTTTAAAGGCTGAAGTTTCACGTGCTCTGAGGCTGATTGTTCATAGAATTTCTTTGAAGACTCACTACGTAGGAAGAAGTCAGCTCATGCAGCTTCATTTCATTTGAGGCCTCTGTGTGAATTTGAGAATCGTCAGCCATTAATCACTGTCAGTTCAGTTAGAGAATACATATTGTCTTAATGTAACGTATTCTAAAAATACTTCTCACCGGCCTTCTCATTTAATTCTGCTACTGACTAGCTTTGTGGTAGATAGCAAGTCTCTTTCCCCCTGAGCCTCAGTCCTCTCTGTAAACTGTTCTAGCCCTGACATTCTAAAGTTCTGAGAGGGGAGAGTAAGAATGTTCTCAATTTGTGGGTTGAAGATTCTAGGGTGAGAGAGGGAAGAGAGTTAACTCTGATCCGTGTTTAACACTCACAGAGGCTGTTCTTGTTCCCTTCCACATAGGATGGTGATAGTGCAGGGTGCATGGGAAATTGCTTTAAAGCTTCCTCCCTCGAGGCTGTCAGTGCCTTGAGGTCAATAACCTGGTCTCATTTGTCTCTGCCTCTCATGTACCTGGCAAAGCTCTTGCTGCAGGGTAGATGCTTAGTAAAGTTTGCTGACTTGAGTTGGAGTAAATACTTTGTGTTTCTTAAAAAAGTTTTTATAGGGGCACCTGGGTGGTGCAGTCAGTTAAGTATCTGATTCTTGGTTTCAGCTTGGGTTATGATTTTGGGGTCTCGAGATCAAGCCCTGCATTGCGCATTGAGATCAAGTCTGCTTAAGATTCTCTCTCCTTGGGCGCCTGGGTGGCTCAGTTGGTTAAGCGACTGCCTTCGGCTCAGGTCATGATCCTGGAGTCCCTGGATCGAGTCCCGCATCGGGCTCCCTGCTCGGCAGGGAGTCTGCTTCTCCCTCTGACCCTCCCCCCTCTCATGTGCTTGCTCTCTCATTCTCTCTCTCTCAAATAAATAAATAAAAAAATCTTTAAAAAAAAAAAAAAAAAAAAAAGATTCTCTCTCCTTCCCCCTCTGCCCCTCTTCCCTGTGTACTCTCTCAAATCAATCAATCTGAAAAAAATTTTTTTACAGCTTTATTGTGGTATGTTGACATACAATAAACTGCATATTTTAAAGTGTATAATTAAGTTTTGACATGTATATGTACTTATGAAGCCATTACCAAAATCAAGATAATCAACATATCCATTACTCCCAGTTTTCTCATGTCCCTATGTAATACCTCTCTTATATCCTCCCACCCTTGTCTTCAGACAACCTCAGATTTGCTTTCTGTCCCTAGAGATTAATTTGCATTCTCTAGAATTCTATAAAAGTGACACATGCAGTTTGTACTTCATTTTCTTTGGAGGGGGGGGTGTCTGGCTTCTTTTACTCAGCATAATTATTTTGAGAGTCATCCATGTTGTAGTATCTATAGCTCATTCTGTTTTATTCCTGAGTAGTATTACATTATATAAATATACCATGGTTTATTTATTCATTTGCCTGTTGATGGACCTTGGATTGCTCTGGTTTTTGCTATTACACATAAAGCTGTTATGAACATTCATGTACAAGTCTTTGTGTGGGCATATGCTTTTATTTTGGGCAGGTAAACACCTAGGAGTGGAGTAACTGGATCAAATAGTAGGTGTCTTTTTAATTTGTAAGAACATGTCAAACTGTTTTGTAAAGTGGTTGTGTTATTTCTGATCCCATCAGCATCTTATGAGGATTCAATTCATCCACATCCTCGCCAACTCTTGGTATGTGTCAATCTTTTTAATTTTAGCCACTCTAATAAAATGTGTAGTAGTTAGTATCTTGTGGTTTTCATTTAGATTTCCCTAGTGACTAATGAGCCTGAGCATCTTTTCATGTGCTTATTTGCCATCTGCAGGTCTTTTTTGGTGAAATGTCTTTTCAGTTGTTTGCCCATTAAAAAATTGGGTTGTTTTCTTGTTACTGAGTTTTGAAAGTTCTTTATATATTTTGGACACAAATCCTTTTTTTTTTTTTTTTTTTAAAGATTTTATTTATTTATTTGAGAGAGCACAAGTCGAGGTGGGGCAGAGGCAGAGGGAGGAACAGACTCCTAGATGAGCAGGGAGCCTGATTCAGGGCTTGACCCCAGGACCCTGGGATCATGACCTGAGTCGAAGGCAGACACTTGACTGACTGAGCCACCCAGGCGCCCCTTGGATTACAAGTCCTGTATCAGATATATGCTTTGCAAATATTTTGTCCCTGTTTGGCTTGTCTTTTCATTCTCTTATTAGTGTCTTTCAAGAGCAGAAGTTTTAAATTTTGATGAAGTCCATATTATCAATTTCCTCCTTAAAGGCCTATACTCTTGGTGTTATATCTGAGAAATCTTTGTGTAACCCAAGGTCGCAGTGTTTTTTGCCCTGTATTTTCTTCTGTAAGTTTTATAACTTTATTTTTTTTCCTCGTTTAATTGCACTTTGCTTTATTGTGCTTCATAGTGCATTTTCAAGCAAGTCTATTGGTCTTCTTTTTTTTAGTTTTATGACTTTAAAATTTACATATAGGTTTATGATCCATTTCAGTTTTTATATTGTATGAGGTATGAATGAACCCCCCCCTTTTTTTCATATGGATATCCAGTTGGTCCAGCTATTTGTTGAAGAATACTTTATATATAATTTTTCAGATTAAAAAAATCTCTGTTAGCCTGGATCCTTCCATTTTACAGGTAAGAAAACAGGCTTGGAGAAGTGAAGTGACTTTTGCAAGGCTACATAGCTCATTTGTGTTAGATCCAGGCCTCGAACTCATGTCTTCCAATTCCCAGTCCATTAATTTGTTCACTGTGTCGTCTTTTTGTTTTACCCTTTTCAAGTACCTTGTTCTTGAGTATTCTCTTTCTGCCTAGTTTTTATTTTTATTTATTTTTAAAAAAATTTTTATTGTTATGTTAATCACCATACATTACATCATTAGTTTTTGATGTAGTGTTCCATGCTTCATTGTTTGTGCATAACACCCAGTGCTCCATGCAGAACGTGCCCTCTTTAATACCCATCACCAGGCTAACCCATCCTCCCACACCCCTCCCCTCTAGAACCCTCAGTTTGTTTTTCAGAGTCCATCATCTCTCATGGTTCGTCTTCCCCTCCCGATTTCCCCCCCTTCATTCTTCCCCTCCTGCTATCTTCTTCTTTTTTTTTTTCCTTAACATATATTGCATTATTTGTTTCAGAGGTACAGATCTGTGATTCAACAGTCTTGCACACTTCACAGCACTCACCATAGCACATATCCTCCCCAATGTCTATCACCCAGCCACCCCATCCCTCCCCCGCCCCCAGCAACCCTCAGTTTGTTTCCTGAGATTAAGAATTCCTCATATCATTGAGGTCATATGATACATGTCTTTCTCTGACTTATTTCGCTCAGCATAATACCCTCCAGTTCCATCCACGTCATTGCAAATGGCAAGATCTCATTCCGTTTGATGGCTGCATAATATTCCAATGTATATATATACCACATCTTCTTTATCCATTCCTCTGTCAATGGACATCTTGGCTCTTTCCACAGTTTGGCTATTGTGGACATTGCTGCTATAAACATCGGGGTGCACGTACCCCTTCGGATCCCTACATTTGTATCTTTGGGGTAAATACTCAGTAGTTCTGCCTAGTTTTTAGAAGGAAGAACTGAGGCCTAAGAGAGGACCATCACTTTAGAGACCATATTGTGAGGTCTCTCACCTCTAGGACCTCATCCTCTATTCTCCCCTCACTCCCACTGTGTCAGTCTCCCTGCTATTCCTTGAATCCACCAGGCTCACTCCTACGTCAGGGCCCTTGAACTTACTGTACCTTCTCCCTAGACTCTTTTCTCTCAGCTGTCCTCATGTCTTGTTTCCTTACCTCCTTCAAGTCTTGGATCAACTGTCACCTCAGGGAAACCCACCTGAACCACACATTTAAAATTGCAAGCCCTGGGGCGCCTGGGTGGCTCGGTCAGTTAAGCGTCTGCCTTTGGCTCAGGTCATGATCCCAGGGTCCTGGGATCGAGCCCTGCATCAGGCTCCCTGCTCAGTGGGGAGTCTACTTCTCTCTCTCCCTCTGCCTGCCGCTCTGCCTACTTGTGCTCTATCTCCTGACAAATAAATAAATACAATCTTAAAAAAAAAATTGCAAGCCCTTCCTCCAACCATCCACATCCCCCTTCCCCATAGTATTTTGTAGTCAGGTTGTGAAGCCAGGTCCCATGGGGGTGACAAGAGATTTCCTGTCAGAACGATACCAAGGCTTTGGCTGAGTGAAGCTGGAGAATATTTTTCTACATGACCAGGATTGAGGAAGGATGCTGAAAGCATTTGAAATCATCTCATGTTTTTCTCCTATTATCTTTAGGAACTTAGAGTTTTCCATAGATTTTCAGCCTAACTCTGATCTGTGGGCTGGGTCTAATGCATGTAAATTTATAGAAGAGCAATCTCCTCAAGGTTTATGTTGGTGTCAGAGATTTTAATATTGCTGCTATTTCTTTAGTCCCTTCTTGGTCCAGCTGCTGTACATACATTATCTTCAGTTTTCACAATGGTCCTGCAGGGCAGGGATTACTCTCTCTCTTATGGATATAACTTTAGGGCCACAGATGTTAATGAAGTTTGCCTGTGTTCACACAGCTAGTATCTGGTAGGGCCAAGATTCAAGCCCAACACTGGATGGCTCAAAACCTGAACTTTTCCCACTATGCTTGGATAATGTGTTTCCCTTTCCTGCCCATCTCTCCCCACCTACAAGCAATATCATGAGGTAACTATTGGAACATGGGGGTACAGAGGGAATGCTGTTCCAGTATCATCTCTACATCTCTTCCAGAAAGGAGGATAGCGGGAATCCCTTTTCATAGATGGCAAAACTGAGGCACAGAAGAGTGCACATGCTTAGGGTTACAAAATAAGTCCATGAAAGAATTGAGATGAAAGTCCCAAGACTCCTGGCTTCCAGGGACATTGTTTCACAATCCATGTCCCACCAACACAGAGGCAATGTTATTGTAGGTCTGAACGTATGAGCAAGTGGATGTGTCTTGTGGCCTCTCAGAGGGATGAGTAAACACCTGAGATCTTTGAGCTCTTTCTCTCTTTTGCTCTGTGGAGGAATTGAGGTTCCTCTACACAGTGCTGTAGGTCTAGGTTCTACTGAATTATTCTAAGATATATCCCAGAGTAATTCTAGCAAGCTAGATACCTTGCATTTTTGTTAGATTACAAAATTAGATATAATTTTCTATAATGTTTCTATAATGTTTGGTTTTTGCTTGTTTTTTTATCTCCCATTTGAAAACATTATAAAATGTTTCTCTGTTTCTGAGAGCTCCTGGTTGAAGCTTTTCCAGGAGCAACTCTGAAATTTTGGTTTTGTACTTCTTTTCTGAATTCCCAGAAATCAGAGAGAGGGGTGTTCTTCAGATGACATTGGGGTAAGGAGGTTTTGTCTGAAAATTTTCAGGAAGTGTCCCATGGTTACAGCAGGCATTATTTAGCTTATGCATGTCTTTTTTAGGAGCCTGTGATGCTACTGCTGAAGTTCTTCATCAGTTTGGGATGCCTGAGAGCATGCTTATTCTTCATAGTAAGATGACTGGATACCATTTGGACATGCATTCCCCTGGAAGATTTACAACTAAACAGAGTGGCAGGGCCTAATGGTACAGCAGACAGAGCTGTGGGTCAGTGCCAGTCAGGGATGCTGGGCTTCAGCTACAGCTTTGCAAATTTCCCAATTTGTATAGTGTTTGTCAGTGATCATGTACCTCCTGGGTTTCCTAGGGGAGCTAGGGAACTTGATTCTGTTGAAAAGGCATAGTCCCACTCTGCCTCTTTCTAAACACATCACGATGTTGTAATTGGCGACTTACAGTCCCCCCTCAAACAGTGCATTCCTCAAGAGCAAGGATTTAGTCTTACTGTTCTATTCATCTCCAGTGTCTAGCAGGGAACTTGGCGGTACTTAGTAAATGATAATTGAATGATGAATGAAGGAGGATGGGATTTTAGATTAGATAGATGAGGATTTACCACTGTGTAGCTTCAGGCAACTTGCTTAACTAATACTTTCCTCACTTGTAAACTGAAGTAGCATTATCTAGCCACAAGAATGTTTTTAGGAGTAAGTGAGTTAATGAGTAGAGAGACAAGATGAGTGGCAGATGGTCCTTTGGACTCTGTGATTCAGTAACACAGCTTAGAACACAGAATCACAGAATCACAAAACACTTAAGGGCATAACCAGCCTCATCTCTCCCTGGCTAAATCCTAATCATCCTTTAGATCTCAGTTTAAAAACTATTTCTTCCAGGAAGATTCCCTTATCTTCTTTCTGTCCCCATTCTTCCCAGGTGACATTAGTTTCTTCTGCTAAATGCCTTCGTAATATTGTATTTTTTTCTGTTACTTGCCATAATTTACTTTTTAGAAAAGTATCAATATTACTCAGCCATCAAAAAGAAATAAATCTTGGGGTGCCTGCGTGGCTCAGTCGTTAAGCGTCTGCCTTTGGCTCAGGTCATGATCCCGGGGTCCTGGGATTGAGCCCCACATCGGGCTCCCTGCTCTGCGGGGAGTGTGCTTCTCCCTCTCCCACTCCTCCTGCTTGTGTTCCCTCTCTCGTTGTGTCTCTCTCTGTCAAATAAATAAGTAAAATCTTTAAAAATAAAAAAAGAAAGAAAGAAATCTTGCCATTTGCAATGATGTGGATGGACCTAGAGGGTATTATGCTAAGCAAAATAAGTCAGTTAGAGAAAGACAAATACATGATTTCACTTATATATTGGAATTTAAGAAGCAAAACAGGTGAACATAGGGCAAGGGAAGGAAAAATACAATAAGATGAAAACAGGGAGGCAAATCACAAGAGACTCAACTATAGGAAACTGAGGGTTGCTGGAGGGGAGGTGGGTGAAGGGATGGGGTAACTGGATGATGGGCATTAAGGAGGGCATGTGCTATAATGAGCACTGGGTGTCATATGCAACTGATGAATCACTAAATTCTATCACTGAAACTAATAATACACTCTATGTTAACTAACTTGAATTTAAATAAAAAATTAAAAAAGTATCATCTCTAATAGACTGCCACAAAGGCAGGGAATTATGCCAGTCTTTCTCACTCTTGTATTTACTGACACAGTAGACCCTTGTTTCTTGACTTCTTGTACAACAGCTGCCTCATGGTCAAGCACTTTGGATTTGGATTCGTAGGTTTTTTGTTTGTCTTGTGTTTTGGTTTTTGCTTGTTTTTTTATCTCCCATTTGAAAACATTATAAAAATAATACATGTTTCTTGTAGAATATTTAGAAAATATAGATAAGCAAATAGGCAAAAAGAATGAGAGAGGAAGAGAGGTTAGAAGGCAAGATGAGACAAGGAAGAAAGAAGTAGAGATAGGTCACCCCAAAGTCCTGTCACCTGGGCAACAACACTGTTAACATTTTGGAATATTTCAGACATTTTTCTAGGTGCATGCATAAATGTGTGCACACACACACACACACGTTTGTCTTTGTTTTTAAACTGAGAAACTTTGCAGGAAGTAGAAAGGTGTAAAACTTGAATTACCAGGAGATAGCTGTCTTGTAACAGTGTCTGGGAGTCAAGGACTCCTGCTGTAGAAAACCAGAAGGTGTCTGGATGAGGAAGACTGCCTCCAAATCAATAACTCAGTAGCTTTTGTTTTTAGATTCTATGTTCCCTTAATGGAGAAGAAGAATTTGACTCACTGAAAAAGACAAAGTTCTGTCCTGCCTTGGCCTTTTATAGAGAGTCTGTTTTTTTCTTCTGATAGAGTCATAATGGGGCCTACTATCCAAGAGCCTGGTTGCCCCGGAAGCCTGGCCTTTGATTTCTTAAAAGTGTTTGCTCCTAGAACCTGTCAACTTAGTTAATTGGAAGTTAATAGAACATTTTCTTTCAGTCCTAGCATCTGCCTAGTTAGCTGACTCTTACTGGCATAACTGTTATTGGCAAATAACATTTGAGCCACGAATAAGTACACTTTGCCCTTGAGCCTCCCCTGGAACCAAGGTGTGTTTGTATTTGTCCTCTTGCCATTGCATAGTTCTGAGCACTGGCTATTATAGTTCATATGGAAGTTTTGCATTCTGCTTCTCCAGGTACTGAGTCCAGGGAGTACAGGCCCCATATACCATTCAGATCCACATACCACTTCCAAGCAAAGATTTATTATCCTCAGATTTATTCTCTTCCTACCGTTTGCAAATATTAATTGATTCCCCACTTGGTGCCAGATGCTCTAGTTGACACTGGAGCTACTACAGTGAATAAGACCTGGTCCCTGCCTTCAGGGAGTTCATGTCCTGTGGAGCAGGCACACATGTAAATAGGCCTTCAGGCTTCTGCATGGTAGAGATGCATGGGGTGCCATGAGAACAGTGACTAGGGGATCCTCACAACCCTAACATTTTAAACGGAGTCCCGAAGGACTCAGGATTTTGCAGTTCTTTGATATTACCATAATCTCTGTGTAATTAGGATTATGTCTTTCTACTCTCATTGGATAATTAATAAAACATAGGTTTGAAAATATTCAGGTATTCATTAAGTGAGTAATTACTGCCTAGCTGGTTTTTTAAGAAAGAACTTTTAAAATCTGTATGTATTAGGGATGCCTGGGTGGCTCAGCTGATTAATTGTCTGCCTTCAGCTCATGTCATGATCCCAGGGTCCTGGGAGCAAGTCCCACCCTCCTTGCTCAGCAGGAGGCCTGCTTCTCTCTCTGCGTCTGCCTGCCCCTCACCCTGCTTGTGCGCGTGCGCTCTCTCTCTCTCTCTCTCTCTGACAAGTGGATAAATCGAATCTTAAAAAATATGAATAAAATCTATACGTATTAAATGTTTTTTTCTTGCCTAGTCCTATCTTAAATACTGAGGTGGCAGTAGACTGCTGGTACAGGAGGAATAATGGATGTAGGCCAAGGTCTGTGAATGTTCCCAATCCAGTTAGAAGAACAGATTTAAAATAGAGAATCCCAGCAAACAGTCCACAACCAGATGTCAGATGGATGTGTTCCTGTCACCAGCATCCTTTCACTTGTCCAGCAGGGGAAACACCATCCCAGCTTCAAGAAGGAGTTTGATTTGGGCATAGAAACAGCGGAAAGAGACCTGCTTGCCTTCATTGGCCCACTGGAATTATCTGTCATCTTCATTCTCCAGTTTATTGCACAAGCACATCTATGGCATAGATGACTTCAGGGAGGATTGTAGGAATTCCTGAGAATCTCAGCCTTGACATACTCCCCCCTTCCCTTCACGGGGGATCCTTACTCTTCTCTTGCCCAGTATATTCTCACTAGGGGTATAGAGATAAATCGAGGGCTCCGTTATTATTAAGTCTGCCTTCAGTGACTCTCTACTTTCCTTTAGGCAGCTTTCACCTTAGCCAGAAGGAAAGCCTTCAGAACCAAGACACCAAATTACCCCTCTGTTGTATTCTGAACTCTGACAGTTCAACTAGATTGTAAACTCTTTAAAGCTGTTTCTTACACTTTCTTTTTATATCTAACACAGTGCTAAGTATATAGTAAGGACTTTCCATTGTGTGTGTGTGAGTGTATATATATATATATATATATATATATACACTCTTCAGCATGGAGTGGGAGGGGAAGCAGCTTCTTTGAGTTGAAGCCTCATGCATGTTGCTCTGTCACGTTATTTATACCTTTTTCAGAATATCATATTTTCCATTGCAGAGAAGTACACACCATACACATTTAAACCACATTGGGGTATTCTTTATTTTGAGTTATTTATATTGTTGATTCTCTCTGTTAGAGATTGTTTGGGTATTATTCCTGGGGTAATCTTTAGAAATAGGCAGAGAGAAAACTTAGGGGACTTGTTATAAGGATGTTTTAGCATTTTTCCATTCAACTCTGGTGAACTGGACAGACACATTCAGAATAGTTAATTTAGTAATTGAGGGCATAAGTATTCATCTCACTGATAGTCATCTTTTCTGGAAACAATTAAAGATATGAAACATTACTCTCAGTCCAGAATGATTTGCGGTCAGGAGATGGAGGAGCGGATTTTTGGATCATCGACCAGAGGACATTGTGTTTCCAAGGCTGTCTGGCAAACATCATGAGGTTCCAGTCTCAGATTCCTAGAAGGGAGAATACAGGCCCATCAGGCATGTGAGAAAAGAAAGCCTTATTTCATTCACCAAGTGGCTCAACAATAGACCAGACTGATGGACCAGATCTACAAATACTACAAAACAGGAAGTTGACTTTCTTGAAATCTTTCCTTGTTTCCTCTCAAAAACAATTTTTACCTCTGTTGGGCCCCCACAACTCTTGGTTTATACTTCCATCATACTTTCTTTTGTCTTTATTTTTTATTTCTTACTATTTTTTATTCAGTAACACGTTATAACTTGGACATTTTACTTTTTTAAAATGTATTTTTTATTGAAATATAATTAATATGCAGTGTTATATTAGTTTCAGGTGTACAATATAATGATTTAACAGTTCTATAGATTACTTAGTGCTTATTATGATAGGTATACTCTTTTTTTTCATAGTACAAAGAAGCCAGAAATACATTTATTGAAGGATGAACCATTTGCTTTCACGTAATTGTTGGAATTATCTAAATTACTTACATATATATGTATATTTTAAATTTTATAAATAATAAATAATTTCATTTATTTTTAAATTCCAGTATAATTAATATATACTATTACATTAGTTTCAAATGTATAATACAGTGATTCAAGAATTCTGTACATTACTCAGTGCTTATTATGATAAGCGTACTCTTAATCCCCTTTATTTATTTCACTCATCTCCCCACCCACCTCCCCTCTGGCAACCAATAATTTATTCTCTGTATGTAGGAGTCTGTTTTTTTGTTTGTTTGTTTAGCTGTTTTATTCTTTGTTCATTTGTTTCTTAAATTCCACATGTGAGTGAAATCATATGGTATTTGTCTTTCTCTGGCTTATTTCACTTAGCATTATATATAACCTCTAGGTCCATCCATGTTGCAAATGGCAAGATCTCATTTTTTTTTTTTTAAGATTTTATTTATTTATTTGAGAGAGAGCGAAAATGAGAGAGATCACAGAGGGAGAGGGAGAAGCAGACTCACCACTGAGCGGAGAGCCCAATGCGGGGCTCAATCCCAGGACCCGGAGATCATGACCTGAACCCAAGGCAGACGCCTAACTGACTGAGCTACCCAGGTGCCCAAAGAGCTCGTTCTTTTTTATGGCTGAGTAATATTCCATGGTGCATATATACCACATCTTTATCTGTTCATCTATAGACAGATACTTGGGTTGCTTCCATATCCTGGCTATTGTACATAATGCTGCAATAAACATAGGGGTGCGTGTGTCTTTTTGAATTAGCATTTTTGTTTTCCTTGGGTGAATACCCAGTAGTGGAATTACTGTATTATATGGTAATTCTCTTTTTAATTTTTGGAGGAACTTCCGTACTGTTTTCCACAATGGCTGCACCAAGTTGCATTTCAGCTAACAATGCAAGAGGGTTCCTTTTTCTCTACATCCTCACCAACACTTGATATTTCTTGTCTTTTTGATTCTAGCCATTCTGATAGGTATGAGGTGATATCTCATTATGGTTTTGATTTGCATTTCCCTGTCCATCATACCTTCTTAAGTAATTGCTTATAGACCTGTCCTGTCCTACTTGCAGAATGTAAGGCCCTTAAGGGGAAAGGCATGCATTAAAAAGTACATTTAATTCACTACTTTTTTGAGGTAAAAATAACCGCAGGAAAAACTATTATTGACAGTTATACATTAGTGACTTTCGTTTCATTAAAGCTCAAGGTAAATTTAGAAGAAAGACAAAACAGTTTAATAGAAGGAAATAGCTCTTAGCATGGAGCCAGAAATACCACCATAATATTTAATCATAGATTGGAGATCTCTTTTGAATGCTCAGTGTGGTGGGGGTCAAGGTTAGAGGAGCCTGAGTGCATGTGTGTGGATGAGTGGATGGGGTGATACCAGAGTTGATGAAAGCCTTTTTTTGCTTTTAGTGGTTTGGTCAGAATCATTTTAGTAATGGAAACTAGAATTAGTGTGTCTTTACCAAGTAAGTAAAATAACCTATTAGATCTTAATTATAGGACTAACCACTATCTGTCAGGAGAGATAGAAGGGGTTATCTAGGTAGAGTTGACTATTTTCTGGGCCAAGAGGTCACAGTCCTGTACCTTTAAAATTCTAAGCTGTACCATTTGAAGTTGGTTTTTATTTATTTTATTTTTATTTATTTATTTTTAAAGATTTTATTTATTTGACAGAGAGAAACATAGCGAGAGAGGGAACACAAGCAGGGGGACTGGGAGAGGGAGAAGCAGGCTTCCCGCGGAGCAGAGAGCCCAATGTGGGGCTCGATCCCAGGACCCTGGGATCATGACCTGAGCTGAAGGCAGACGCCCGCCCAACGGCTGAGCCACCCAGGTGCCCCTGAAGTTGGTTTTTAGACAAGAGCTTTTACTTGCAGCTGATTCTGTGAAACTGTTACATTTTTTTTTTCCATTTGGGTGTCCTGCAGTGCTTTTGTTGTTCATTTTTTTTTCAAATGATAGAATAGAAATCCTAAGGGGAAGGAAAAGATAGGGAGAGGGAGGGAGGGAGAGGAAGAGGTAGAGAGAAGGGAGACATTTTTCAGGAGGGGAAAACATAAAGGCTAATGTGCAAGAAAAAAAAATACAATAGGAAAATCACAGGTATTCAGAGAAATATTACCTTTTATTCAAAAGAAAGAAGATACAGTTACATTTTTAACAGATACATAAGCTGTAGCTCAAATGTGATAGTATAAAGGAGATTTATCCAAGGAAGAGATAAAGCTGGTCATGATTTAGTAGAAATCCCTGAGCTAATGGTGATTGAACACTAGCTTAGTATTCTTTTTGAAAACGGTCTGATTCTTCTATGTGACACTGTGGGGATGAGCAGTATTTTTTAAAATTTAAGTCATAAACTTAAAACTCATAAGATTTATGAGAGGTTTAAAAAATCTGGAGCTAATTATAAAAGTGCTACTGATGAAGTCCCTCAGACTCAATAATAGATGCATCATAACCCCTATTTAATACACGTAGAGAATTTGGGATGAAAAAGCCATTTCATAATTAAAGGTCTATATACATTGGCCATTAATAAGTTAGTTAATGTGGGGGCGCCAGGGTGGCTTAGTCGGTTGAGTGTCCAACTTTTGGTTTTGGCTCAGGTCATGATCTCAGGGTTGTGGGATTGAGCTCTGTGTGGGCTTCATGCTCAGTGGGGAGTCTGCCTGAGATTTTCTTTCTCTCTCTCTGCCCACTCTCTTTGTCTCTCAAATAAATAACTAAATCTTAAAAAAAATAAGTTAATGTGATTTCTGACATCATTGGAGTGCTAAAGAGTTTGTGGTCATTTCTAGTGGTGCTAATAGCATTGTTAGAGAAGAAAACGTATGTTACCATAAACTACAGAATCAGATTCAAGCATGGGAGGTAATTATAATTACAATACTTTTATTTATTTATTTATTTATTTATTTAAAAGATTTTATTTTTATTTATTTGACAGAGAGAGAACAAGAGAGCACAAGTAGGGGGAGCAGCAGAAGGAGAGGGAGAAGCAGGCTTCCCGCTGAGCAGGGAGCCCGATTCGGGGCTCAATCCCAGGACCCTGGGATCATGACCTGAGCTGAAGGCAGACGCTTAACCGACTGAGCCACCCAGGTGCCCCTACAATACTTGGTTTTAATGTGAAGTTAAAACTATTCCTTCAACTTCCAGTCCAAACTTATTTTGTTGGGTAATTAATAAATTATGATGCGGGCTTTCTGATTTTGCTAATTAATTGAATGGTTACTTGATTGAAAGTTACAGTTCCCAAATATGAAAAAGAAATTTCTTTAACACTAAAGCGGGATAGCAGTGCTTTTACTAGGCATATGGTCAGTAATAACTTTTGTGGGTGTCCCATTGAACAGCAGCATCTGGGACCTTGTTCCCCAGCCAGCAGCACTGCTTACTTCTGTGGCTTTCTCGCTGTTATTCTTTATCCTAAGCAGCGAGGTTGAGTTGTTTTTTTTTTTTTTATATATATATATATTTTTAAAGATTTTATTTATTTGACAGAGAAAGACCCACAGCGAGAGAGGGAACACAAGCGGGGGAGTGGGAGAGGGAGAAGCAGGCTTCCCGCGGAGCAGAGAGCCCGATGTGGGGCTCGATCCCAGGACCCTGAGATCATGACCTGAGCCGAAGGCAGACGCCTAACGACTGAGCCACCCAGGCGCCCCGAGGTTGAGTTATTAAGAGTTACTCTCCTAAGAGAAAAGGGCTGGTGTGTGTGTGTGCGCACGCGCATGTGTGTGTGTGTCTGTGTCTGTGTTTTGGGCAGATATATGGCATAGACAGGTCTGGCCTAAAGCAAAACTCAGTAGTATAAAGTTGCTCTCTTTTTTTGGTTCTGGTTTCTTTTTTGTGCATTTTGTCCTATTGCCAGCCATTGCCTCTCAATCTTTCATTCAGGAACATTTTTAGCATTGTTAACAATTTTTATATACCTGTTGATGCAAGAGCCAACCTTAATGATCCCTTGGATTCATCTGTGTGCATAGTGGAGATGGCAGCATTTTCTATATCTTTCCTGAGGTGGAAAGCACCAGCATTGTTGAATAAGCACTACCAGGTCCTTCTGGAAATTTTTGTTGAGAAGGCCATAAAATAGAGGATTTATGCATGTGGAAACTATAGCAATCAAGTGGCAAATTATAAATACCAAGTCATGGTGACAGCTCATCAGCACCTCATGACACCAATCAAAAATAACGTTGAAGATGTTCAGGGGCAACCAGCAGGCTTCAAAGGTCACTACAATGGACATCAACATTGTGTTGATCCTCTTGTTCTCACTGAGCGGGCTCTCAGTTTCCCTCTTTCTGTCTTCCTTCTCATTTCTCCTGTGGAGGCAGATAATAGTCTTCAAATAGCAGATGAGGATGAAGCTCAGAGGGACACAGTACTGGGCCATAAACATGAAGGTGGTAAAGATGAGCTGCTTCATTTTGGAGGGCCAGTTCTCTATGCAGGCCACACCGTGGGTGTAGAGGTCACTGGGGAGAGAGAGGTTCTGAAAAGGCTCATTGGTGGGTGGTAGTACAGGAAGAAGGGCATAGACAACAGAAGAGAAAACAGCCAGATCAATGTAATACCCCAGTAGGCATGAGGTACACTGGGTTTCCAGCCATAGGGGTTCACAGTCATCTGAAACCTTTTTTTTTTTTTAAGATTTATTTATTATGTTGGC
This sequence comes from Halichoerus grypus, assembly GCF_964656455.1. Lineage (NCBI taxonomy): Eukaryota > Metazoa > Chordata > Mammalia > Carnivora > Phocidae > Halichoerus > Halichoerus grypus. Next base: position 121,332,388 of record NC_135713.1, read on the forward strand.
TAATTGAATTTAAATAAAAAAATAAATGCGAGGGGCGCCTGGGTGGCTCAGTCGTTAAGTGTCTGTCTTCAGCTCAGGTCATGATCCCAGGGTCCTGGGATCGAGTTGGGCTCTCTGCTCAGTGGAAAGTCTGCTTCTCCCGCTCCCACTCCCCCTGTTTGTGTTCCCTCTCTTGCTGTCTCTCTCTCTGTCAAAATAAATAAATAAAATCTTTAAAAAAAATAAATGCAAAAAAAAAAAAAAGATTATTTATTTATTTATTCGAGAGAGAGAGAGAGAGAGAGTAGGGGCAGAGGGAAAGGGAGAGTGAGAATCTCAAGTAGACTCTGCCCTTGCTGAGTGGGGTACCTGATGTGGGGCTTGATCTCACAACCCTGAGATCATGATCTGGGCTGAAATCAAGAGTTGGATGTGTAATTGACTGAGCTACCCAGGCACACCAGTGGATACCTTTCAACAGCAATTAATACAAATGAGAATTATGGATAGGGATGGAGACACTCTGCTGAGTTTGCACATGGTATCCCCAAATATCCAGTGGCCCATCAGAGTGTAGATGACAGTAAAAGGTATGCACATTACATATAGGAAGATGTCAGAGGAGGCAGTCAGTGTAATGGTGAGAGAAAGGTTTACAAAAAGGGCTCACTCTTTTTTTTTTTTTTTTAAAGACTTTATTTATTTATTTGACAGAGAGAGACACAGCGAGAGCAGGAACACAAGCAGGGGGAGTGGGAGAGGGAGAAGCAGGCTTCCCACTGAGTAGGGAGCCCGATGTGGGGCTCGATCCCAGGACCCTGGGATCATGACCTGAGCCGAAGGCAGACGCTTAACGACTGAGCCACCCAGGTGCCCCAAAAAGGCTCACTCTTAAGACCACACTATAGACTATGAGGAATAGGAGCAAGGCTAGAGAAGGGGGTCAGTAGGCCTCAACGTAGAGAAATGCAGAGTTGTTGCTTTCTGGCATTGGTTTTATTAGATGCTGGATAGTTTAGAGAAAGTTCCATTTTGTTAGTATTGTAAGAAGAGCTTTTTCTAAGCTTATTTTGGCCATCAGTTCTCGGGAAGCACTTGACTCTGAGGCTACCAGTGAGTAATTAGTAGGGTTTAATCTTCCTTGATTTTTATCTGTGCTCAGTGGAAATGCACCAATGACTTGAGTATCAGCCTGAGATCCTAAAAAATTAAAGAGAACCCAGAATATTAGTGCAAGTTCTTAACAACCTGGACAAGTCTGTAGTGGAACAGGGTCCCTGAGAGGACATAGAGAGATGGATCTCTCTGCCCTTGCCCTCTTTTCATCTCAGGGTGCTTTATTTGTCCCAGCCGTTAGTCTTTAGAGCTAATAAGGAAGGGAATGTGATAGCATCCTGTTAACTATATAAGGTTGCCCAAATATGTTTCCATTCCTGTCACCTCCTGTGTTTTGTGTGGGTGTGTGTGTCAATGTGTGTGTATGCCAGCTATGAAGGCCAGAGTACTATGTTTGGTTTGGAGTTGAGTTTCAATTTGGAGCATCACTATTTGGTGTCTGTGTGACTTTGACACAAGTCACTTGCCCTTCCTGCTTAGGGTTTTTTTTTTTTTTTTTTTTTTTTTTTTTAAGTAGGCTCTATGCCCAGTGTGGAGCCCAACACAGGGCTTGAATTCATGACCATGAGATCAAGTCCTGAGCTGAGACCAAGAGTCAGATGCTTAACTAACTGAGCCACCCAGGTGCCTCTTCCTGCTCAGTTTTCTTATCTGTAAAATGGGAATAAACAGTGTCTGAGTTGTTGTGAGGATTAAATGAGATCATGCAACTGGATTTGTCCCTTAGCCCCAACATAGAGCATAGTAGTGTTCAGTATTTATGTCCTGAATAAAATTTGTCAGCTCCACTGCCCAGAGCTAGTCTACAGCCTTTAGTCTGGAGGCTAGAATCATAAATCATGCCTGCTGTGGAGTAGCACATGCTGTCTCCTCTTTGTACTAGTTATATTCTCTGGGACTGAACCCATACTCCGCACAGGGAGTTTCTGGGTATGATGCTCAGATTCTGGAGATCCAGGCGAGTATCTCCAGATTTGCCTAGTGAGCCACTCCTCAGAATTAACTTTATTTAAGAAGCATTCTCCCTTCCTCTGGGTCCCTTCCTCTGACTTCCAGAGGAAAGGGGAGCCCTGATCCTGTGGTTCAGCATGGCCTAGGGTGGTTATATTCAGTGGAATTACTCAGACCAGAATATACAACAGGCATGATGAACTCCCCACCATTTTAAGTGCTGAGATTTCTGACCCAAGGAGGATAAATTGAAAGAAAGCAAAGGGAAAAAAATACCCTTCATCTTGGTTTATTCTTTAGGAATTTGAGGAAAACAGCATAAATAACATTGATAAAGGAAGCTGAGCAGTAGGAAAAAAAAGAGAACAGATGTTTGTTTGCTGTTTGAAGTTACCCTGGCCTGCTCTCACATCTGTCTGAGTTCAAAGCCTTAGCAGATTCTTACTGGAAAGAAATCACCTTAAGAATACTTGTTACGTCTGTCGTGGTTTTAACAATAGATATTTCAATGAGGAACACCATAAAAATGTCATGGATGGATAGCAACTGTGGACTAAGACAGTATATTTTGTAAAAGACCCAAGGAACTGACCTGTGGCTCAGATATGATGTGGTGGCAAGTAGAGAGAGTGAAATTGATCAACAGTGGTATTGACATGTTTTAAGGCTTGCATGATTCAGGGGTTCAGCAGACCTAGAGTTCACAGATATTGGCTGAAGGGGAATGTGAAGACAGATTTAAGCTCTTTATAACAGACTAGAACTGTAAATGAGACCTAGAAGGCTTTGATTAAGATACCTTCTCCTAAGCAAGCTTTACTTGGAGGAGGAAAGGCATGAAAAGGAAGTAGGCGATAACTTCATACACAGGTGCACATCTGCTGGAGTGAGTGCTAGACTTCCTATCAGGAGACATGTTCTGCTGCCAACTAGCTCTTTGATCTTGGGCAAGTCACTCGGTTACTCTGGGCCTCAGTTTCTTCATTTGCCAAATGAAACAAAAAAATGGCCTCCAGGGCTAATGAAATAATATATTTAAAACATCCTATGAACTATTAAACACTGTACAAATCCACATGCTTGTTATTGTTGTTGCTGTTATACTTGTTGAATGTTTCAGACAGAATTGATCTAACCCCCATCCTCTAGAGAGCTGTAAGTGCTTTCCTATCCACTGTACTATTTATTTCTCCAGTATCACGGTTGCTGGAAAGAGGTGGGATTGTTATATTTCCATTTCATAGATGGAAATCAAACTACAGAAGGGTCTAAGGGCTTAGCTAAAGCCAAACAAGACCAGCAAAATCTTGTGCTTGTTTTCTTCCCAGTTCTTTTTGTCCACAAGAAAGGAAAGCTTCCTATGAATCCTTCAGAGAAAGGTGTGAATAACAGTTTCCTCTTTACTTATGTGGAAATTCATACAATTTTGTAGAGTTCCTAGCAGATTGGTAACAGAGATGGGAATACACATTGGGAACCTGTTGTGTTGCCTGTTCTGTTTGATCTGGGTTGTCTGGGCCGAGTGAATGGTGGGTTACTCACCACCCTGCAACAGCTGGTCTGAAGCTTAGCAGAGGTCCGTCTATGCTCCTGTGTTGATTAGTAGCAAAGTACAAATTAACTCCCCAGTCTATAAGTTCCTATAGAGGCTTGAAGCTCAGAAAAGCCAGAAGAAGGTCAGATGGGCCTCATCTGGGAGGAATTCAAAGGGGAGTGCTGGAGTTACATTATCCATTGCCCTCTACACAAGACAGAGAAGATTAACAGGAAAATCCCCAGTATGGATGTTAAATGGCAATGTGGGGCTTACACTTTACATAATTGGTAACTATTAAGTTAAAGTATTTAAATCCTGCATATCTGGAAGCAGGATCAAAGCTAAGCTTTGATGCATAAACAAATTCTTGGGATACATTTCTATTTTAGGAAAGTTCATCTTTGGTTTGTTTGGTTGGAAGTGACCCAGAGATGTGAAATCTCAAATTACCGAGTCACATTTTGCCCAAAAATATGAGTAGGCCATGGCAGAGGTAGGTAATCTTCAGTCTCTAACTTGACTGTATTTGGTTTGTGGAGCACATGCCTTGAACTGGCGCCATGTGTGCCTTTTCATGCAGAAGTACAACATTACACATTTTTGATAGTTTTGTGTTTAAAGGTTTTAGGATGAACAAAATAAGAGCGTTATTCTGCCAAAGTATCTCTATGCACCTTCATTTCTGTATCTACTTTTTTTTTTTAAATTAGTGTGTCTTTCTCTTTTTCTCTCTTCATGCAACTCTTATTTTTTGGTGGGGGTTTGGGAGCAGAATTCGTGTGTGACTGCCCCTTGGTCTCTGTGCTTTTTCCTTACCTTTCATTGTCTTCCTCTTGTGATACCTGTCGCATTGTCTCCTCTGTTTCCCCCTTTCCCTTAATTGTCCATAACACAGAAAAATTGAAGCGTATTTTAGACTATGTGTTATATTTCATTTGGTGCTATGGTGTCTTGACCTGGAGAAGACACTACAGGTATTCTAATAGACCCCTCTCATTTGACACTTGTTGGTTGCAGTTTTGCAATTAATTACTGGGAGAACAGGGACCAGAGCCCAAGTCTTCTGGCTCTCAGATTTCCATGCTCTTTCCACTATTTTCTGCTGCCTCCTGTTTTATATTTATTTATTTATTTTTTTAAGTAGGTTCCCCGCTCACTGTGGGGCTTGAACTCACAACCCTGAGATCAGGACCTGAGCTGAGATCAACAGTTGGACGCTTAACCGACTGAGCCACCCAGGTGCCCCTGTTTCATATTTCTTGAATAAATTTCTGTTTTTCTTATTTTTAATTTTAAAAGTAAATGAGTAGAACATTTCTAATTCTTTTATATTCAAACAGTTTCCTTAATGTAACTTCAGGGAGCGTGTGGCCTTGGGCAAAGTGAAGTTTTGCACACACCTGCACACCCCAAGTGTTTATGTGGGGGTCCCAGAATAGGTCAGGGCCACACTGCCAGCATCTCCCCCGTAGAACTCTTTCTCTTTTTCCTTAAACCTTTAGGAATACAGATTGTGCTGCTGTGTTGGTGCAGATAACATCTTGCATTTGTTTAGGGCTTGACGATTTTAAAGTACTACCGCACTCATTAATTTATTCAAGAATTTAAGTGTTGACAAAGTGGGCTGTCTTATTTGAGCTCTGTAGCAGTCATGTACTCTAGATAGGAATGATACTTTAATTCTGATTTAAAAACATGGCAGCCAAGACCCAGGGACTTGCTCATGGTTGCATAGTTAGTGGCAGAGTCAGGAGGAAGACTTCTACTTTCTAAACCATACCCAAAGCAATATTTCTAGTTTACTGGTCATTTCATTTTAAAGAAAATCAATCAAATTAATCATTTGCATTCCATGAAAACAAATAGAACTAGAAGCTCTGTAAAGACACGTCTTAGAGCTCTCCCTAAGAACAAAGTACCGTATTAACCAACCACAAGAAGCATCAAGAAACAAATGCCTACTCTTTCACAGCCTTATTAAAAAGTATAATTGGGGGGTGCCTGGATGGCTCAGTCGGTTAAGCATTGGCCTTCAGCTTGCGTCGTGGTCCCTGCAATACTGGGATGGAGCCCTGTTGTCGGGCTCCCTGCTCAGTGGGGAGCCTGCTTCACCCTCTCCCTCTGCTGCTTCCCCTGCTTGTGTTCTCTTGCACGTGCGCTCTCTCTCAAATGAATAAATAAAATCTTAAAAAAAAAAGTAATTGGCCTGCTTATTCTAGACCATGCAAACTCCTATTCGACTATTCACCCATTCCAAAAAATAAAATTTCACATCTGTCTATTGCAGAAATGTGTGCTGTGTTTTAAGATTTGGGGATAACATTTGACTCGTCCATTCTTTTATTACATGTATTTTGATTTTCTCTGCTGGAAATGGTTTATCTGTTTTTCCTGAAACTTGACAATTGCCTGAGTCCATATAAAGTGTAATTGGAAAACATACACATTTCATTTCCCAAAGCCTAACAGTTACTTTTAAAGTCAAGCCAACACAGATTGTCTGAATTGGCTTTAATTTTCTGTGAAGGTTAATGACTGGATTGTCATTATAGGGATGTTGAGGTTTTTAATTTTTTAAAATAACAGTATATTAAATGTATCAAGAAAGGAGAGCTACACTCTGCCAATAAAGGTATGTGTACCAGGTTTTTAATACAAACAGATAAACAGAAAGTAATTGAAACTGCATTGTGCCAGTACTACCGTTAAGTGATTTCTTTTGATAATTTTCTTACAGTGGTGCATTCTAAAGCTGTGGGGTTGTTTTTAAGATCACATAAGCAAGAAGACATCTGGTATAATTAGGCCTCAAAGCATGACAGTTCTAATTTTTAATGATCTTCACATTTTAAAACTGGATTATTTTAACACGAAATGAACATTTGAAAAACACATTTGCAAGATTTTTCTTTGGCACTTTAGAGGTTTGTTTCCCAGTTTCTTACCTGTTGGAAATTTCTAGTGCTATTGCTGTTCTTTTCATCTTGTACAGGTTTTCCTTCTTCATTTCCATGATTATTTTTCTATGTTTGTTTCTCTGTCACAAGATGCCTGGTGAGCTGCCTCTCCAAGCCAAACACCCCCTCTTCCCTTCTTGGCTTATTTGTTTCTTAAATTCCACATATGACTGAAATCATATGGTATTTGTCTTTCTCTGATGAGCTTATTTCACTTAGCATCATGCTCTCTAGCTCCATCCATGTCACTGCAAATGGCAAGATTTCATTCTTTTGTAGGACTGAGTAATATTCTATTGTATATATGTACACTACACCCTCTTCATCCATTCATCAACTGATGGACACTTGGGCTTCTTCTGTAATTTGGCTATTGTAAATAATGCTGCAATAAACATAGGGGTACATGTATCCCTTTGAATTCATGTTTTTTTGTATTCTTTGGGTAAATACATAGTAGTGTGATTGCTGGATCAAAGGGTAGTTCTGTTTTTAACTTTTTTTTTTCCCAGACCACAATATAGTTGAAAGGCCAAAACCAGAGAAGACAAAGTCAAAAAGAAAGAAGGTATCTGTTTCTACAAATCTTAGAAACAACAGCAATATATATTTCTCATAGGTAAAGGACAGTGTATGAGTCAGAGTTCTCCACAGAAACAGAGCCATTTGGATATTATATATATAGTACATATTTAATAAACATATCATATATATGTGTGTGTATGTATATATATATATATATATATATATATATATATATATATATATATATATATATAAGAGATGTAATATAAAGGATTAGCTCCTGCAGTTACGGAGACTGGCAATGTTACAGGATTTCCTCCTCCTTCAGTGCCCGCGGTTCTTGGTCACGCCACTTAGAAGAATGAAGAGGTAGACCAGACAGAGTGCTGGGCAGCAAAGCAAGGTTTATTGAGCGATAGTAAAGTGATAGTACAAAGCTCCTGAAGAGGGAGGGGACCCGAAAGGGTTGCCCTGTTTTTAACTTTTTAAGGCACCTCCATACTGTTTTCCACAGTGTCTATACCAGTTTGCATTCCTACCAACAGTGAGTTGATGAGTGATCAATAGCATGAGTGATCCTTTTTCTACACATCCTCACCAACACCTGTTGTTTCTTGTGTTGTTGAGTTTAGCCATTCTGACAGGTGTGAGGTGGTAGCTCATTGTAGTTTTGATTTGCATTTCCCTGATGGTGAGTGATGATGCGCATCTTTTCATGTGTCTGTTGGTCATCTGGATGTCTTCTTTGGAGGGATGTCTGTTCACATCTTCTGCCCATTTTTTTTTCCTTCTGCCCATTTTTAAATTGGGTTATTTGTTTCTTGGGTGTTGAGTTTTATAAGTTCTTTATATATTTTGGATACTAACCCTTTATCGGATATGTCATTAGCAAATATCTTCTCCCAGTGGAGCCCCAAATTTTAAAACCAAGCTATGCCAATCAATTCTGTTTCCTCACCGAATTCATGAAACTTGAAATTCCCAAGTGGTTAACAGCCTTGATATTGTGTATCTGTTTTTTATAGAACCCCGCCAGGTCACTGGATGGTTGGAGTAGGTGGCAGGGAGTGGGATGTCCACGACAGAAGTGGAAGCCAGTCTCCTCCTCTGTAGGAATTTGAAAAGCAGATGTGGTCACAGTGGTTCAAGGCGCATCCCTCTTATTTTCCCAGTCACTTTTTAGTGGTATTCTGGTACTTACTTACCTGTTTATACTTGAGAGAGTAGCAAACTTTGGAAGAGTGTAAGGCTTATTCAGAAACAAGTATCTTTTCCATGCATAGAATACTGGCAAAAACTAACAGTGTCCACACGGTTGGTAGAAACTAAGAGATCATCTTAATTCACAGTTGTCTGTGATATTGGTGAAGATAAAGCAGTTTGAGTTGGACAGACCTGTCTCTGAACCCGGATTCTCCTGTATTCCCTAGCTGAGTCACCTTGAGCTTCTCTCTGAGCTTTTGAGTCCTTTTCTGTAAGGTGAACATTACCGTCTATCTGGCAGGATTATTTTGTTGCATAGTAGATATTCAGTAAGTGGTAGTTTATATTATTGTTTTCTATAGTATTTCTTAGTACAAGTATATGATCCAGGTTAAGAGCAGAGTTAATTGTTTTTTATTCCCACACCCCTTTCCAAAGAAAGAGTAGAATGAGTGTGAGAGATTGAGAAATGGTGAAACCAGAGTTGTTGTTATTTATTTATTTTTTAATTTTTAAGGGGCTATTTGGTATAAACCTGTCCTTACTGGTGATGAAAATTTAGTGAGCATTAGAGTTTTGTTTGCCTCAGTTAAAATTCATTGTTTTAATTGCAGAAGCTAGTTTATAGACTAATAGCCTTGGACAGCAGGCATTAAAGTTGATAGAAGTATCCAAAGAAAGAACTAAGCCTCTGATTTCTCCCATCTCTCTAGAGCCCTGCAGCCTTGATATTTGCATTCTTGTTATATTATATACTTTATTTTTAGTTATAAAACATGTTTTATTGTCTTTATACCTTGATAAGCATTAATTAATATAGTAGGTGTTTCTCTGACCCCGTACTTTCACCAGCTTAGGGGAACTCAAGATTGAGGAGTATCTTGAAAAATAAAAGGAGCAGAATCTAAACTCAGAGTCCCAGTCATCTGTGTTACAAATATTATAACAGAAGCTTGGTAAAGAAAGGCTTCCTTTTTTTTCCTCACCCTGCTGCAGCTATCTTTACCTCTTTCAAGGACTCTCTGTTAACTGCTCTCTCATTATGATAAGTTGAAGTAATTGATTTTTCCTTTGATTTCAGTAGATCCTAGATGACCTGTTTACTCCCTGAAGCTTACAGTATTCTCTTAAGACCTGAGCGAGAGGATTCTCTCTCCTGGATCTTGTATGTAGACGACCCAGATATCACAAACTTTAAAAAAGTAAGTGTCATTTGGGATCCAGCACTCAGCACTGGTAGAGCAATTTGTAATCCAAACATTTACTCTAGTGACTAACACCTGTCAGGCCCCCAGATACACTTCTCTTCATCACTTGCCCTGATGCCCTTGAAACAAATGTCATGAAAGTTATGGGCTTTGATGCTGGTTATGGACGCTGCTTTGGTATGTAGCGAGGAGTCAGAGTGGCAGAAGTTCTTAGGTGAAAGGACAAATTAATTAACATAAATGCGGTAAATTCCTGCTTAATGAATTAATCACTTTCCAGTACTGCTAACCATCCATTTTCTTGTTTCTCTTTGTATTCCAGGTTGTGTTTCTACTTAAAAATTAGGTTGATATTTTTAACAGTGGTCCATGGCAGCTGAGGAATATTTTGCAATATTAAGCAATTCATATTACTCTTAAACTTTATATATGAAAGTCCAGATAAAACATGTGTTGTTGACATTAGCAATGGATGAAACTTGATAGACTTGTGAGTAGCTCTATTTTTGAAAAACACATAATACATAGGGGCACCTGGGTGGCTCAGTCATTAAGCATCTGCCTTTGGCTCAGGTCATGATCCTGGGCTCCTGGGATTGAGCCCCGCCCGCATCAGGCTCCCTGCTCTGTGGGAAGCCTGCTTCTCCCTCTCCCACTTCCCGTTTGTGTTCCCTCTCTTGCTGTCTCTCTCTCTGTCAAAAAAATAAATAAAATCTTAAAAAAAAAAAGAAAGAAAAATACATAATAGGATTATAATATGTTTTTTTTTAAATTACGTAAAAAATTCAACTTTATTATAATAATTTTATTTAAATTTGCTATTTGTTAATTATAATTTGTATATTGCCTTTTAATTTTATAGGTAATTTTTGGCAGTTTAGAAAAAAAGATTACATTTGAAAACAAATATAAAAATAATTTTAGGGGCTCCTGGGTGGTGCATTGAGTTAAACGCATCCCACTCCTGGTTCTGGCTCAGGTCGTGATCTCAGGGTTGTGAGATGGAGAGCCCCACGTCTGGCTCTGTGCTCAGTGTGGAGTCTGCTTGAGATTCTCTCCGTCTGCCCCTCCCATTCGTGCTCTCTCTCTCTCAAACAAATAAATCTTTAAAAAAATAATTTTAGTTTTTGATTTTGCACAATTAATATATATATTTCGATGACAGTATGTTCAAATTTTGTATACTTTGAATAAATTATATTTTATTTTTAATCCTTTAGATACTTACTGGCAATATGACACAAATCATGAGAAAATCTTGTTTATAACAACATAACTAGTGATTTTAATGAAATTAAGTTAAGAAAAATACATTTTTTGGAACATACCATAATTTATGCATTATGTGTGTCTTTATTTTTATTATTTATCCATTCATTGCCAGCTTATCAACATTATATCCAGACATGTGCAATAATACTTAAATTCAGTTGTCTTTGATATTTTGTCAACTTTTAGTCATATAAAAATCATAGCTCTACACTTTTTTAAAAAAATTTTTTTCAAGGTATATAGATTAAACACTTCTCCAACTTTATTTCATATCTCTGTGTCTCTCCCCTTCCCCACGACCTATCAAGTTCTTCCCAACTCCAGTTTTTTTTTTAATTTTTTAATTTTATTTTTTTAAAGATTTTATTTATTTGACAGAGAGAGACACAGCAAGAGAGGGAACACAAGCAGGGGGAATGGGAGAGGGAGAAGCAGGCTCCCCGCAGAGCAGGGAGCCCAATGCGGGGCTCGATCCCAGGACCCCGGGATCATGACCTGAGCCAAAGGCAGATGCTTAACGACTGAGCCACCCAGGCACCCCTCCCAACTCCAGTTTTCGAGAGAAGTGTTAGTAGGGAGCAGTGGGATCCTCTTTACTCTACAGGAACTCTGAGCTGGTGGCTCACTTTTATACCTGTCTTAGGATCGGATCTCACCTTCTCTTACCTCTCTTTCATGATGGCTGATCAGGTTTGGTGAGGGAGGGTAGAAGTAGAGGTGGGAATTGGTAATATTAGCCAGGAGATATTTCAAAGAAACTACTCCTTTGATAATAATAACTTACGGATAAAACATAATTTAACAAATTTCCTCTTGATGGTCTACCCCCATTACAAACAGTATCACATTATCAACAACAACCTCATTTGTGAGTCAGTATTAACCCACATTCATTTCTAGGAATTATCCTAGGGAAGTGACAGTCTGGGACACAGTGATGTTTGGACATGTTGGGTACACCCTCATATCCAGGCCTAAACAGTGTACTGTGATGGTATGGCGGATAAATGTGCAAAGCATGAAAACCTCCAAAAGAACTTTCACTAGAATTTTATTTGAAATGTTGGGGTCAGTTAATTCCAAATATTCCTTTCATCTCTTTCGTCCTTGGGTATTCCTCACAATGCAAGGCCTTGCAGGTACTGTTCCCCTCTTAGACCCTCTTGCCCATTTCATTCAGAACTTCACATGGTCCTTCTCACAGATCGTGTACATTCAGTTGATCCTCAAAGATTCCATATTGTGAATTCACTTGTTCACTAAAATTTATTTGTAACCCCCAAATCCAATACCCTGCTTTAGTGGCTGTTCGTGGACATATGCGGAGTGGTGAAAACTTCAGATCACCCAGTGAGCACCACGCTGAACAAGGTAACTATTCTGACTCTCTGTTTCAGCTCTCATACTGTATTCAAGTGTCCTTTTTGTGGTCTATTTAGTGCCATATTTTTCACATTTTTATGCTTTTTGTTGGTGATTTCCCTGTTTAAAATAGTCCCCCATCTATAGTGCTGGAGTGCTGTCCAGTATTCCCAAGTGCAGGAAGGCTGTAATGTGCCTTACAGATTAAGTATCTGCGTTAGATAAGCTTCATTCGGGCGTGAGTTATACGGCTGTTGCATGAGTGTATTAAATAAGTATCTTTTTTTTTTTTTTTAAAGATTTTATTTATTTATTTGACACAGAGAGAGAGAGAGGAATCACAAGCAGGCAGAGTGGCAGGGAGCGGCAGAGGGAGAAGCAGGCTTCCCGCGGAGCAGGGAGCCCGATGTGGGACTCGATCCCAGGACTCTGGGATCGTGACCTGAGCCGAAGGCAGACGCTTAACGACTGAGCCACCCAGGCGCCCCTTAAATAAGTATCTTTAAACAGAAGTCTCTTTATTTATTTTTTTGTTTTGTTTTGTTTTTGTCTTTTACATGTTGGGTGTCCGGTTTATTCAAACTGTCAGTCAGAGCCCCGCCCCCAAGGAACAGGAAGTGAGCTGGGAGCTATGGGGCTGAACAGGGCAGGGCTGAGCAGGTATCAGAAGGTAAAAGGAGCTCAGCTGAGCAGCCAGAGCAGCATCAGGGCCAGGCTGAGCAGGAGAGGCCAGCCCCACAGAGCCCAGCCCCACTCATGGCCTCAGCATAGAACCTCGCCACGTCCTTGTTGGGGTCGTGCTGGGCTGGGTCAAGCCACATCTGGATGCAGCGACCGCTCCCTCAGCTGTAGTTGCTGAGTTTGTAGGAGTGGCTCCAGGTCTCACTGCACAGAGCGGCAGGTGCGGGGAAGTAGAGATGGAAGGGGTAGCAGGCAGCTCCCACTGGGCACCGGTTATACCCTGATGTCCGTCCCAGCCCTTGTGCCAGTTGTTCTTGTAGGTGTAGGAAGTGTGGCCGCCTTCCCACCAGTGCGGACAGTCCTCTTTGCACAGGGGCACGTTCAGGTCACGCTCTTCGTGCCAGCTGTGGCTCACCTGCTGGCCCCAGGGCCCCCAGGTTGGGGGAGTACTCATACCGGCAGGTGTCCTGGATGAGGTGCTGTTTGCAAGCAGGTGCCGTCTGTCCACAGTGGTCCCAGTTGAATCTGTACAGGTGGGAAATATCCTTATGGATTTCCCAGCTGGTGTTGGCAAAGCAGCAGGAATTCTTCTTCCAGGCGCTGCACTGCTTGTGCAGCTTGTCCTCTGGGCTTGGCTTTTCCTTGCTGGGCTTGGCATCCATACAGACATTGAGAAGCTCAGTCCTGGGCTGGGTTGCCCATACTGCGGCTACCCCCACCCGAAGGAGTAGCAGCTGTGTTATCACCAGCTGGGCCATGTCAGTCTCTGAATCCTGTGACAACCAGGGAGGGTTAAGCCCTCCAAAGACCTCAGCAGGTAAAGGACCACTGGACCCCTCAGAGCTCTCTTCTGGCTTTATAAGCTAAACAGAAGTATCTTTAAACAAAAATTCAAAACAAGGTTATGTATTGATTGATGTTAAAAACGTGACTAGAGACTCACAAGAATCCAACTGTTTTTCCTAGTGTTCACTAATTCACTGTTCATGGCAAATATGTAGAGCATAACTATTGCACTTAATGGAATTGGCTTTAGCTATAGCTGTCTGTCTGTCTGTCTATCTATCTATCTATCTATCTATCTATCTATCTATCTCAAGTTCCCCATTGCCATTTCAGATCACTTTTCCAACTTTGTGGAATTTCAGTCCAATTAGGTGTACCCCTTTAACCTTTTATTTTGCTGTAATTTTCTGATTCGGTTCATTATATTCTTTCTCACCTCTAAGTTCAACAAACATTAATGCAGTTGAACTGATCGATCTTTAGTGCTTTTTGCATCTTGCTTAAGAAATTCTTCCCTGTCCTGAATTCATGAAGATATTCTGCTGTACAGTCTTTTAAAAGCTTTTCAGCTTTTTTTTTTTTTTTTTAAGATTTATTTATTTGGGAGAGAGAGAGAGAGAGAACGTGCACATGCATGGTGGAGGGAGGGGCAAAGGGAGAGAGACTCCCAAGCAGATTCTGCACTGAGCATGGAGCCCGACATGGGGCTTGATCTCACGACACTGAGATCATGACCTGAGCTGAAATCAAGAGTCGGACGCTTAAGTGACTTGAGTCACCCAGGATCCCCAAAAGGTTTTCACAACGCAGAGTACTAACCACTATACGATCACGGCGCACCACCCTCCCAGCGGCCCCAAAAGGTTTTCAGTTTTGACTTTCACATTTAGGTTTATAATCTATTTGAAATTGATATTTTTATGGTGTAAGTTAGAAGTATAATTTCATTTTGTTCTCATAGATACTTGATTATCCCAGAACCTTTTATTGAAAAGACCATCTTCTCCCACTACTTTGCAGTGGCATCTCTGTCATTTATCAAGCGCTTACATATGTATATATATATTTATTTTTTTATTTTTTTACTCCCCCGCCTTTTTTTTTTTTAAGATTTTATTTATTTATTTCACACAGAGAGACACAGCGAGAGAGGGAACACAAGCAGGGGGAGTGCGAGAGGGAGAAGCAGGCTTCCCGCTGAGCAGGGAGCCTGATGTGGGGCTTGATCCCAGGGCCCTGGGATCATGACCCAAGCCGAAGGGAGTCACTTAACCAACTGAGCCATCCAGGTGCCCCCATAAATAAAATCTTAAAAAAAAAAAGGACTTATGGGTATGGCTATTAATATAGGGAGCTGATTAAAATAAAATAAAAAATCAAGTATGTTTTTGAGAAAGAATTTTTCATCAAAAGTACCACCAGCCTGCATTCAAAGAGTCTGCAATTGTTGGCCCCATAATTCTATGGGAAGGAAACATGTAGAGAAAGCTGCTAAGTCCTCAAGCAGGGCATATTTTCCAGGGCTCTCTTCAGAATGACTAATAATAATTGAAAAGGAACACCTTGCCAGAGGGCAGAACCAAGGGCCACAGTGAGCAGTGTTTTAGGGAGTCACTCTATAGAGAAAACAAGACCCATTCAAGAAATAGTCCACTTTCCTAGAGTAGGAACGCTTATAATTGTCTGCCCAGTGGGATTTAGAATTGTGTCTTCCATCTTTCTCCTTTCCAAATGAGAGGGTTTATTGTCATTAGCCGGACGCTGTTCTACTATCATGTATATATTTTGGAGTGGGGTGGAACAGATAACTTGGATTACTAGTTAACAGGTATCTAGGTTAAAATGAACCTCTTCTAGATCTGATGTCGAAATGAACACATATCAGAGATCTTGGACTTTGAGCTCAAAGCAGTGACTTTGTGGGACTGGTCTTTTCCCTTGGGGAGGAGGTAAGTATTTTGTATGTGATGGGGTGGGAACTGAATATTTAATATTTAATAATAAGAAGCATGGGCTGTGATGGTTTTTTTTTTTTTAATATTATTCATGGAATTTGGTGCCCATCTTTACAAGAGAATTGTACTCAAAATAAGCAGAGGTGACGTATATTGCTTCTTTCAGAAGATTTAAGGGTTACATTATGCTTGGTCATAGGTCTCTTTGCTTTCTCCCATGACAGGCATTAATGTTTCAGATAATGGCTTATCTGTTATTCTTGGTCCCATAGCAAAGAAGATGTGGGTCAGCACTGCAGCTGACCCAAAGTGAGCACAGAAAGCACAAAACAAATGTTTGTAGTTGTAAGCTACTGAGATATTTGAGTCATTTATTGTTGCCACATAACTTAGTCTTCCATGGCTAATACAACCATGCTTACAATATTTAAAAAGATAAAATACAAGCCTAAAATTATCTTCAGGAAATAGAAAATTATAAAAAGGAGCAGAAAATATTTGAAAAAGAACCAAATAGAGCTTCTAGAAATGATAAATATATAACCTAATAAAAATTCAGTTTAACAGTTTGACAGAAGATTGATCAAAGCTAAAGAGAGAATTAATGAACTAGAGGATAGATCTGTAGATACTATCAGGAATGCTTTCAAGAGAGACAAAAAAGATGGAAAACATGGAAGTGGAATTAAGATGTGTGGTGGGTAGAGTAAGAGGATTTATTTGGGGTTACATAAGAAAACTTGAGAAAGAATGGTGCAGAGGCAATATTTGAAGATGTAATGACTGAAACTCTTTTAGAATGAATTAAAGAAGCTCAATAATCCCGAATAGGGTCAATAAAAAGAAATCCACCCAAGACATATTATAGAAACTCAAAACAAAATCTCGGAAGTATCAGAGGAACAGAGTGGATGACTTTCGAAGGAGCAGTAGTTGGGTTAATAGTTAACTTCCTAACAGCAACAATATAAATCAGGTGATTGTGGAATGGTATCTTTAAATTCTTTTTTTTTTTTTTTTTTTGAGATTTTGTTTATTTATTTGACAGAGAGAGACACAGCGAGAGAGGGAACACAAGCAGGGAGAGTGGGAGAGGGAGAAGCAGGCTTCCCGCTGGGCAGGGAGCCCGATGCGAGGCTCGATCCCAGGACCCTGGGATCATGACCTGAGCCGAAGGCAGACGCTTAACCGACTGAGCCACCCAGGCGCCCCGTGGAATGGTATCTTTAAAGGGCTCACGTAAAATACCTGCCAGTGTAGAACTGGGATTAAAAATATCTTTCTTTTTTTTTTTTTTTTTAAAGATTTTATTTATTTATTTGAGAGAATGAGAGAGAGCACATGAGAGGGGTTAGGGTCAGAGGGAGAAGCAGACTCCCTGCCGAGCAGGGAGCCCGATGCGGGACTCGATCCAGGGCCTCCAGGATCATGACCTGAGCCGAAGGCAGCCGCCCAACGAACTGAGCCACCCAGGCGCCCCTAAAAATATCTTTCAAGAATGAGGGTGAAAGAAAGACTTTTTTTTTCAGACAAACAAAAAGCAGAGAGAATTGATCTCTAGCAGATGCTACCTATAGGAAATTCTAAAGGATGTACTTGAGACAGAACAAAAGTGATTCTTGAGGGAGGAGCTGAGGTACAAGAAGGAAAGAAGAGCAAAGAAGGTGGCAAATGTATGGGTAAACACTGATTTTATAAAACAGCAATAATAATGTCCCAGGATGGTTAAATAAGTAAAATACACAACAGTAACAACAGCCATAATTTAATCCAGGAGGGGGACAATGCATTTTAAAAGATCCTCGTATCACCTGAAGATAGGGTAAAGATACTGGCTTTCCTAAAGTAAGTATGCACACAGTCATTTCTGGGATAACTACTGAAAGAGGAAAACCAGTGGATTATTTCCAGTAGATGAAGAAAAAGGAATGATAAAATACTCACTGTTTGCAGGTGGAAGTTTATCAAAGCAAGAAGGATGACCTACAGGTTTCTGAATTTGGCAACCAGGTGGGTGATAATGCTCTTCACTGAAGTAGGCAACAGGAGGAAGAGGAAGTGTGGAAGGAGGATGGTGAGTTCCCTGTGTGGGACAAGTTGAATGTGAGGTGTCTGAAGGATAACTGAGTGGGGATGACCAGGGGTCAGCTGTTGAGTTTCCTCAGGGAGACGCGTGGCCAAGGCAGTGGGTTTTATTTTTTTATTTTTATTTTTATTTATTTTTTTTTTGACCTTTTTGTTTGTTTGGTTTTGCGAGCTTCTTCTTAAGTTTAAAGTGATTCTTAGTTTTTTTCTGAACTTACACATTTGCTTAACTACTTTGAGCTAATCTTGGCTACACTGTCTTGATTACACATTTTTAACAGATTTTTCCAGTATCACCTGGAGGAAAATTGTGAAATTGATGTCTCTGGAAGCCTTTAAAAAAAGTAAGATGCCTTTCTACCTTAAAATGTTTGCGTTTGCCCCCCCCCCCCCACCTCCAGAGGGCTGGATTTTTCCAAGTATAAGAAAAGTTGTTTTTTGGTTTTTTAAAAAATTATTGGATTTAAGAATTTATTTTTCTACTCTTCTCTGCCATCTGGTGGCTTGTGAATGGAACATTGCATTTGGCAGGAAAACAAGGAATTTGAGCTATTTTGAGATATGTAACTTACTGAAGAGAAGCAATATATGGTTGTCTGTGTTTAACTTTGAAACCACCAAATCGCAGCAATAGTTTTGGGGCACAGAAATTTGTCTGTCTGTGGTATTTTCCGGATTTGGTACCCACTCTTCTCTTTACCTCCTGTGCCTTGCTTCACCATCTAGAATTTTTGACCTCCTGTGTAGTGCTAAGTAAACTGAGTAATCAAAGTTAAAAATTTCCTTCTGCACTTAATTAAATCCTTGTTGGTTTTATGACCTGTATGAGTGTATGGTGTCCTTTAGTTCCCATCTGGGCATCATCTCCTCTTCTATCTCTGTAGCCGTGTGCTAGGCAGAATAACAACCTCCACAGAGATGCCCATGTCTTAATCCCCAGACCTGTGAATTGGTACCTTATGTGGCATAAAGTGCTTTTAGATAGGATTAAGGCCAAGACCTTGAGAGAGGGAGACTATTTCGGACTATCTGGGTGGGTACGTTCTAATTATAAGGGCCCCTCTTCTGGTTGCAGTCAGAGTCAGAGAAAGGGGAGTGGGGAGAGAGATTGATAGATGGGAGTGAAAAAAGGAACAGAAATTTGAAGTGTGAAAGAAACTAGACTGGCTTTGTAGATGGAGGGAGGAGGCCATGAGCCAGGGAATGTGAGTGGCTTCTAGAAGGAAACCATCTTTCCGCTATAGCCTTGAGACAAGAATGCAGCCTTGTCAATAGCTTAATTTTAGCCCAGTGAAACTGGCATCAGACTTCTTACATACAAAACTGGAAGATAATTCATTTGTGTTGTTTTAAGCCACTGGGTTTGAGGTAATTTGTTATGACTATGATAGAAAACACTCCATATTTTATTAGAATTGGGTCTCGAAGCCTGGATTGGGAGGAGTGCAGAGTTAGCTTGAATTCTATCTAGTGGCAAACCTAGAGAACTGGTTAGTAATAACCTAGTTTCTTTGGCAAGTTTAATGATGCTCTTCTCTTTCCAGGTTATGTTGTGACCCTGCAAGTGCCCATCTACCTTACTGTTTCCACCCTCCTCTGTTTCTGGGCTGTGTTGCAGCTTCCTTTTCCATCTTGTCCCTCCTCTTTTCTTGACTAAAGGCAGGAGTTTGAAACAGATTTAATGATTTTACAAATATTCATTAAATGTCTGTCATGTGAGGGCGAGTTCACAGTCCTTGACAATGAAAGTCTCATAATTTAGTGGGGGAAACTGACAAGTAAACAAATACTGCAAATCTGTCTGATAAAAGCAATAGGAGTGAGCATGGGATAGAGGCATCTAATCTGGCTAACAAATTCAGGGGGCTTGACTGATCCTTTTAATTCATTATCACAGATCGTAACTGGGAACTCCAAATTTTCTTTAAATACTCCTAAATTTTCTAGCAATCTTACATTCATTTCACCACTCTCAGAAACAGCTGTTTCTCATCTCTCTCCACAGGCCTTCTTCATTCCTCTTTATGGTGGTTTAAAATATGTCCACAAATTCTTTAATAATCTTCCTTTCAAGAGGTGGAGTTTAAGTCCCCTCTCCCTTGAATATGGGCTGGACCTGGTGACTCATTTCAAACAAACTAATATGGCAGAAGTGACCATATATATATGAAATCATCACGTTGTATGCTTTAAATATATTGTAATTTTATTTGTCAGTTATACCTTAACAAAACTGGAAAAAAAAGAAGTGACTACGTAGGACTTCTGAGACTAGGTCATAAAAAGCATTGTGGCTTCCCTTGCTCTCTGTCCCTCTTGGATCACTCACCCTGAAGGAATTCAACTGCCATGTAAAAAGCATCTCTATGGAGAGGGCCTCGTGGGAAGGACGAGGTCAAACGCCAAAAGCCTTGTGGGTGAGCAGTCTTGGAAGCAGATCCTCCAGCCCTGGCTGACATCTTGATGACAACCTCTGGCAAACCCCGAACCCCAGTCACCCAGGTAAGCCTTCTGCAAATACCTGATTCACTGAAACTATGAGATAATAACTGTTTGTTGTTTCAAGCTGCCGAGTTTGGGGGTGATTTGTCATAGGTAACTACTATAGATCTTGGCACTTGAAAGTGGAATTCGTCTATAACAAACCTAAAAAATTCCAAAAATTTTGGAACGAAGCAGTAGGCAGAAGCTGAAAGGACTTTGAGGAAAATGTTAGAGAAAAATTGAAGCATCCTGAAGAGTCTGTGAGAAGAAGCTTCCTGGCTTTTCAGGAGACTGTGGGTGGAAGGCTTAAAGGAAAGTAACATACTACTGGAAATGGAAGGAAAAGGGATCCTTTTTGTGCAGAAGTGGAAAGTTTAGCAACACTGTCTGTCAGCTGTGTTCATGTGGAAAGTAGCAAATGTCCATAAAGAACTGGGTGGTTTAGCTAAGGAAATCGCCAGGCGGAATGGTAAAGATGCTGCCTGGCTTCTTCTTATAGTTTCTGCTTATGGTAAAATGTTGAGGGAAGAGAGAGACCTGTTAAAGAAAAGATGTTTAAACACAAAAGAACCAGGAATTATCAGTCTAAAAATTTCCTGGCATCTTCAGAAAGCAAACAAGGCTAAGTTTAAGAACTGGCTTCTGGGCAAAGATGAAAATCCGAGAAACTGTGAGGAAAACAGGATCTCATGAGCTGCTAAGGTTTGGGGGGATGATTTTGTTTTATAGCAATGTGATTGATAGACTCCATCGTCCTTACTTGAAGCTGATCACCTTGCTTGAGACTCCGTGGAGAAAATAGCAGCCCTTTCTCATCTTCCTAACGCTGTGTGCGGTGTGCCGGAGTTGGTGCCTGGGCGCTCTGCCTCCTTCCTGGTGAAGTGAACACGTACCAGCCTTTCCATTAGTGCTTTTTCATCCGTCCGCATTTCGAGGACTTTAATTCAACAGCAGACCTTCTCTCTCTTTCATTGTCAGTTTCTCCCACTGTATTGATTCCTTCGCATCAACAAACATGAGCTATTATCTGTCATCTTATGAAAACAAACCCTCTTTTTATTCTATATCCCTCTCTCGCCATCACCCCATCTCTGCAGCCCTTTACAAGAAAACTTCTTTTTTTTTTTTTTTTAACATTTTATTTATGTATTTGACAGAAAGAGACACAGCAAGAGAAGGAACACAAGCAGGGGGAGTGGGAGAGGGAGAAGTAGGCTTCCCGCGGAGCAGGGAGCCCCATGCGGGGCTCAATCCCATGGGATCATGACCCGAGGTGAAGGCAGATGCTTAAAAGACTGAGCCACCCAGGCGCCCCACAAGAAAACTTCTTTGATGCTACTTCATTTGTCATTCCCTTTCAGTCCTCCCCTTTTGTCTTCTGTCTCCATCATTCCGCTAAATATTTGTTGGTCCGCATCACAAATCACCTTCCTCCTACCCAACCCAGTGGTCTCTTTCTAATCTTAGCTGATCTCTCAGCAGTATTTGCTTTAGGTAATGTCTCCCTTATTTTTTTAATGGCTTTATTGAAATATAATTTACATACTGTACGGTTCACCAGTTTAAATCGTACAATACAGTGTTTTTAGTATGTTCACAGGGTTGTGCAGCCATCACTACTGTCTAATGTTAGCACATTTTTGTCCCCCCTAAAAGAAACGATGTACTTATTAGCAGTCACTCCTTATTTCCCCCTCCTTGTCTGTCCCAGCCCTACGCAACCACTAATCTACTTTCTGTTTCTGTAGATTTGCCTCTTCTGGACATGTCCTATAAATGGAGTCCTATAATATCTGGTCTTTTGTGTCTGACTTCTTTCACTTAGGAAAATGTTTTCAAAATCCATCCATGTTGTACCATGTGCCAGTATTTCATTCCTTTTTATTGCCAAATAATATCTCATTATATGCCACATTTTATTTATCCATTCATCAGTTAACAGACATTTAGGTTGTTTACACTTTTGGGTTCTTATGATAATAATGCTGCTCTGAACATTTTGTGTTTAACTTTACATGGACATGTTTTCATTTCTCTTGAAAAAATCCCTAGGAGTGGGATTGCTGGGTCATATGGTAACTCTATGTTTAGCTTTTTAAAGAAACCCCAGACTGTTTTCCAAAGTGGTGCACCATTTCACACTTCCACCAGCAATGTACGAAGGCTCCAATTTTTCCACATCCTTACTAACATTTGATTATCTTTTATATTGTAGCAATTTCCTATAGACTGAATGTTTATATCATCCCTCAAATTCATATATGGAAACCCTAATTCCCAGTGTGATGGCATTTGGAGGTGGGGCCTTTGGAGGTAATTAGGATTTGTATTGGTCATGAGGGTGGAGCCCGCATGATGGGCTTGGTTCTCTTATGAGAGGATGAAGAGATCAGGGCTCTCTCTTTCTCAGCCATGTGATCTCAGAATTCTAGCCTCCAGAACTCTGAGAAATAAATTTCTGTTGGTTTTTTTTTTTTTTTAAAGATTTTTTTATTTATTTATCTGACAGAGAGAGACACAGCGAGAGAGGGAACACAAGCAGGGGGAGTGGGAGAGAGAGAAGCAGACCTCCCGCCGAGCAGAGAGCCCAATGTGGGGCTCGATCCCAGGACCCCAGGAACATGACCTGAGCTGAAGGCAGACGCTTAACGACTGAGCCACTCAGGCACCCCACAGCAGCCCTCATTTTTGAAACACTTTCCTGTTTTGGCTTCTAAGACATTATACTTTCCTGCTTTCTTTTCTATCTCACTTGTTGCTCTTTCTCAGTCTCTTTTGTGTGTTTACCTCATCTTCCCCTTCATTCTCCTTTTCTTTCATCAGGGTATTAAATGTTGGAAAGCCCCAGGGCTCTTTCTTGAGATATCTTCTCTATACACTCTTACCATGTCATCTTGTCTTACGTCTTTAAATACTATGTGAA